>NC_092367.1:15702383-16015479 GCF_030848805.1 Temnothorax longispinosus | reverse complement strand
TAAAATTTTTTCCCATTTTTTCTGGGATGGTAAATACTTTTGAGCGGTAGTATAAATCGATTATTTGGAATTTATATATAATAAATAAAAAAATATATAACTTCTCTATTTTAAAATGTTGTTTTCTATTTTATTATACATAAGATTAATAACTGCTTTTTGAGATAGTTTAACGCATTTTCGTATGTCCTCTCCTGTAAAGCGAAGAGTACTTATTATTTTCAGGTTTTCGATGGTGTAATGCAAACTTATGAACAATCCGAGGATTATAATCCAGCTGAATGGGAACAGTACAGTGTACTTTATATGGTGAATTTTATGTATCAGTGGGGCATGAGCGGATGTCAGACAGTGATAAGAACTAAAGCTGCAAGAGAACTCTTGGAAATGGCAAAAACTGTCGAGTTTGACGTTATAGTGCAGGACATTACTATAACTCAATGTTTCTACGGATTGTGGGAGGTAGGGCAATCTAGTATTAGCGAAGTGTATAGTAATTGTTTAGTCTAGCTTTTAAATTGCAAGCGACTTAGCAAAGTTGCCTTAAAAATCAAAGTGTGTTTGCAAGCGCAACAAATTGAAAATAATTGTTAATCATTCGTTATTTAGTTCAAAACGGTGTTGAAATACGAT
Source organism: Temnothorax longispinosus (assembly GCF_030848805.1). NCBI lineage: Eukaryota > Metazoa > Arthropoda > Insecta > Hymenoptera > Formicidae > Temnothorax > Temnothorax longispinosus. The sequence continues at coordinate 16,014,846 of NC_092367.1, read as the reverse complement.
GTTTCATTGTGGAATATCTTTAATACACAAAATGCGTAAAAATACATGAAAAATTTTGTGCCACTCTCTATACAAATAAAAGGATAACAACCGGGAAGTTACTGAAACTGTGGGACTATTTTCTATTGCCACACTGGCTGTACATACCACTTCGAGAAGTATACATATACATTGAAGCAGGTGAAACGTGCATATGAGACCCTCATGCTTTAGTGTATGTAGGGTTCTTGAACTCTGCCAGTGCAGCAATAAAAAAGAGATTCCTTGTATAAAGCCTTGTGCCCACGATGCCGGAAACTACTCCGAGATCTAGGACAAAGAAAGAATTGACCGATCACATTTGAACATTTCAGCCAATCAACCGATATGCATGTTGGTCAATTTTTTCTCCGTCCGAGATCTCGGCGATTTCTAGCGTCGTGAACACAAGGCTGTAAACTGTGTAACATGAGTAGACAAACCGGAATGAGTTAAACCTTATATATACTATAGAAGAAATAAATCATTTTTTAAAATGGGCATACACGTATAAAACTTACAAAAACAAATATTGTACAAAACATCCAAGAATTTGACTGGTTGCAATATAATGTTGCGCTTGGAGATTCTTACCTGCAATTTTCGGCATTCTTGCACCCTATAAATAATTGAGAATCATTATTGCAATAATAAATTCTCGTACTAGCTTCAACAAACGTAAAGTAATACATGGAAATAATAGTCACAGAACTAATTACACTACTTTCGCGTAAAGCGAGTTTATTTTTATATAAATAATATATTATTTTTACATTATCTGCTAATAAAATAACGGGCTAGTTCTACAAAATATTACTTAATTAATTTCGTTTATTTATCACAAAATAACAGCTATTTAGTTTTAGCACTTTCTATTGTCTGTAAGTATTGTTTTTCAGGTTGCTAAAGGTAAGCCGCCCGTAGTAGGCTATGTTCCATTTGGTACTGCACCTTGGCTCAAAGATTTTGTCGGTGGTCCAAGTTACCCGACTGTTCGGCCCTACCCTGCGTCCATTGTGAAACCCGATAGTTTATGGCTGAGAGCATGGAATGCTTTATATTACATTGTGGATGACCTCATACGAGATTATTATTATTTACCTATTATTCAACAACTTACTGAGGAATATTTAGGTCATGCAATCAGACCATTACATGAAATAGAAAAAGACAGAATTAATATAGTACTAATCAATACTCATCCTGCGCTCGAGCCTGCGATCCCATTGCCGCCGAACACACTCGAGATTGCAGGACTGAATGCCCAGGCCATAGAACCAATTGCCGGCGAGGTAGTCGCGACGTATCCTGAGGTGAGAGAAATTATACTTGTTACTTGAAAAGAGCAATTTAGCAAAAATTGCAATAAAAATATTAACAAAAAAAAGGCGTATACTAAAATAGAATTTTAACGAAACCCTAGTTTGTTATCTATTATTATCTATATTCGAAGATTATCGCACTAGAACCTTATCATTCCTCTTGTGTTGCACAGATTTTTCCGTTCTATTCAACATATTCCCAGTAACCAAAATGTTAGTAATATGCGCACAGATTGGCAGCAAATTTGATTAGAATCCACCCTAATATGGACAGCTTTGCTAATAATTAAGTCATCGAACGAATAAAATTCTTTGTCTATCTTGGTTGTAAAAAATACTGTTCTAATTCGCGGAATTTTAAATAAACATAGTTAGATCAAGACAAATTTTTAATCTTGTTTTTATTAAATCGATAATTTTTTGTATATTTCCAAATTTATGAGAATTTTGCATATGTTTATTTCACATAAAATGTGTATATATTTTAAGTAGGTATAAATAATGTCTAAAAGACTTACGTTGTAAAGACGTCTTTTAAACATGGATGCTGTCTAGGAATACATATTTACAAAAACATTTTAAATATGCTATTTTCAAAATGACTATATATCACATAAATAATATAATTTTTTTTCATTAATTAATTATTAATTAATTTTTATAGTAAATTGCAAGCAAAAGATACCTAAATATTGCGCGGCATATTGCTAAATTTAAAAAAACAAAAATATTTTTTACAATAATATTCTATTTTTAATAACTTATGGAAATAACTTATGGTTGTATAAATTTTATTTAAGCAAATTTGATAATATAATCTACTTAGATATAATCCACATGAAAACGTATCGGTTACTTACGATTACGTCTTGGCATTAAAATACATAATCAAAATATTTAGTTCGCCATTTTGCAGGATGTGCGCGTATTTCTTGACGGAGCAAAAAATGGAGCTGTCGTAATATCGTTAGGAACAAATGTTAAATGGAAAACGATCGGCCTAGACAAGGTTGAAACCGTTATACTGGCTCTGTCGAAATTGAAGCAACGAGTCCTATGGAAACTAGATATCGAAGTGCCATTTAAAATACCGGACAACGTAATGATTGTGAAATGGATACCGCAAAGCCTAGTTTTATGTACGTTTCCCAATTTTTAGGAAAATACGAGAAACATGAGACCCGATATATATTTTCTCGTAATATTTACATATAATTAATCATTGCTTTTCGTATATTCTCTTATCAACTGAAATATTCTTATAATTAAATTTAAGCTCTTTTTATTAACAATTAGAATGTCTATAAAATTTGAGTTTTAAATATTATTAATTATTATAGTACCATTCTCTTAAAAATAGCATTGAGTAAAATAAAATTTATAATTGTGAGAATTATTTACTTTTACGTAATACTGATTTGAGTCTCAATTGTTATCGTCAGTGTTTTAGTAAAATATTGCGGAAGATATGAAAACATTGTATATAATAATATACATAAATATTTTGTGCGTTAAACAGTTCTTGACTAATTACAGTAAAACTCCATTTTGAAAATAAATGCGGTATAAGGAAATTAGTTTTTGTTGCATTAAGTTTATCTGGTTATCTCATCAATAATGTCTGAACAATTTTTTTTAAATAGTTTTTTCGCATTTAACAATAAAATACAATTTCAGTTTTTAATTATATTTTATAATTTCTTTATAATAGGACAGTAATTTTTATTATAATAAAAAACTCGTTTTTTGTTTAAAAATAATGTACAGGCGAGAAAACGGTTGATTGAAAAGCACATCACATTTAATTTATCATGCACATTAATCGGCATGTACAGCTAATTAAATGCTTGTATCAATGTGAGATTTCTATCAATGTCCATCATAATAATTAAAATAAAAAATTTTTTTATAATCTATTTTTATGTCTAGCTCATAAAAATGTAAGAGCAGTCTGGACGCATGGTGGTCTTCTCAGTACTCAGGAAAACATTTGGAAAGGTATACCAATGATCGTAATGCCTTTTTTTATGGATCAAAAATTCAATACAGAAATATTAGTAGCTAAAGGCGTTGGCATATATTTGGACATTAAAATTTTGTCCACGCAGTCCATATTACACGCAGTTGAAGAAATACTTTACAATGAAAGGTATCATGCTTCGATCATATTTTATTATCATTAATATTACTTATACAGTAAATTAACAACAGAGTGATATTTTAAATAATGTCTAAGCTCTAATGTTTAATGTATTCGATTTATAAATTTTGTAAAAACAATTATTTATAATAGATTATGAAAAAATAGATTATAAAATTTGGTTTTCCTTTTTATGCATAACATCTCGTCATATTTTGCTTTTTCTTTAATAAAGATGCGTAATTTTTGTATTACATTATTAATAGTGAAACATTTTTTGGTACAGTTATACAAAAAACATGAAACAATTGTCCAGAGAATTTCGGGATCGGCCATTACCACCATTAGATTTAGCTGTTTGGGGCATTGAATACACCGTCCGCCATCCAAATCTAACTTTAGCAACGCCGTTGAAATTTCAGAGCTGGGTGGAACGAAATCAGATCGATGTCTACGCATTTTTGTTACTTATTTTCTTCGCGATATTGTTGAATATATTCTTTGTAATTAAGTTATCGATTAATTTTTTTTATAATCATATATACACCAAATTACGCAAGAGCAAACAAGCGTAAATCATAGAAATATTAACAGACATTGCGTGTAGTAATGTTAATGTTTAATGTATTGTAAAAGAAGTAAAATTAATGTAGATATAAAAAAATGTATTAATTGCATTGATATTATAATTATATATTAATAAATTATGTTATATTAAATTGTAAAATAAATCAAAATTATATGGTAAATATTAGAAACGTTTAATACAATATTTTATGTATAAAACCTCCTTTTTGGCAGTAAGTAAGGTAATACTTATAGTGTTTAACAATAGTATATTGTACAACTAGTGCGGAAAAGTGGTCGATTCTGAATGAGTGTGAAGTTGACCATCACACTCATTTGGGCTCGACCACTCTTCCCACGAGTTGTTCATACTATTTTTCCTAACAAGAGCGTGAAACAGGCCGCTTTTCGCGCTTGTTTTACAATTTCATTTCTCCACTAGTTGAGAAATGGTTCCATGTTTCAACGCGTACGTCATCATTGCGAAATGGACTGTTTTGCTCACTCAAAACAAGCGCGAAAAGCGGCCCATTTCACGCTCGCGTTAGGAAAAATTTATATCCAAACATTTACGCAAATATAAATATCTTTCAGAATTCTCTTAATTTAAATGTAGATAGACATCCGTTTGTTTGTTTGAGTTTCCTAAACTTTTTTTTTGGCTCACCGCTACTTTTTCAAAAATAATTTTTCTCGGCGTTTACCTCAGAAAATCTCTGTCTCGATCTCAACTAATAATAAAATTGTAAGAGTAGCTGTGTCTGTAATTTTTGAATTTCAAAAACTAGTTTAAACTTGAAACTGAAATTTAAAAGTTTATATTTATTAAAATAAAATAACAAAAATGGAATTGCACATAAACACAAAATTGCTCGCTAATATTAGTAATTATAATATTAATCAAATCAATAACAATCAATTAAAAATTACTAATGAGAAGAATGAGCCTGGTGTGCTGCTACCAATTTGTCTATATTCGGTTCTAGTTTTATCAGCAGCATCCTTAAATCTTCACGGTCTTAACTCTTTGCAGTCGATTCCTCTTTTTAATCAGAAGACCGCACTAAATCCACGTTAAACTAAATCTGGATGACGAAAATGTAATCAAAATTTTTTTATCACAACCCTCTCTTTATCGGTTGCATAAATGTATATATTAACCAAATTATGAACTGATAAGGTACGATAGAAAAATTGTGCGTCTTTGTATTCGCATAATTGTGATATTGTTAATTAGAAAAAACGAGCGGTCAGTTATTATAATTGATTGAGGCTTCCTGTTTGATATATTTCTTTCACGTACGTGTCCCATGCTGAGGAGTTTCTTTAAGTGGAAAAAGAGAGCAGCTACGATAATATTAAATTAAAATATTTTTAAATGTATAAAATAAGATATATATATATGACGGTACACTTCTCCCATTTAAAGTCTTTCATTTAATTTATTGTGTAAAAAACTTAACACGGTGTGATTTATTAAAATTATTTTTTATTATTTCAACGATACTGATGGATATTTAAAATGAATAAACAGCATCTAAGAAAAGAAAAACGTAAGATCGATCGTATTGTATAGCTGTACATCTGGAATCGCCGTTTTTCGTGTAAAGAAGTATAAAGAGATATTAAAAATACATAATTTTCTATATATACTTTTAGATACACCTTATGCTTTACACCTTATTAAATTTAACATTTGCATTGATCGCTTCCGTAATTTTCACGGAAAGTACATACAATTCATCACGAAGTTAACTTTACATTTGTACTATTATTTACATATTTTTATTTCTAGAAATTGCAAAATGAAATACGAATTGTACGAAAGAGTAATGAAATATTCAGCTTTTTCCTTCCACGGGGAAAGCAGTTTCTATTATCCCTTATATCTAGCGCGATAAAAACTTAAAATTGGATGAGTTATGTCTCATAAGACAAATTTATCATATCTTAAAAACCCAGCGGATTTGATTGTACGCATCCACCGACTTCGCATACATTCTTCGAAATTTTACTCAATTTACTGAAGATGTCCAATTGCTTGCTCGAACTGACCTGCTGTAGATTATATGCAGCGCGATTCGACGCCTGTAACAACAAATTGCATTAAGCAATCGTGTCTAGCAGTTACAAGATAAATTGTATATTCACATTATCGCTAGCAAGATCAAATAATATTAATAACGATTCCTAGTCAATCATCTAAAAGATACTTTTTAAATTAAATACTATCTATATGTTAATTCATTAGCTTTAGGAAATTATAAATAATAGTTACAGCAAATGCACTCGAAAGCCATAATACTTATTGATCCTGCTAGGATTTGAATAAAGAATAACATATTCATACCTCCGCGCACCAAGTTTGTGTCATTAATAATTCGTGTTCTGCGCTAGGCAGATTCTTGTTCAACGACACAGTCGTCCTGCTTAGGACAACTGCCATTGTATACGTATCGAAAGCAGCCTGCGTGATCCTGTTGAGGATAAATTGCTCATCTACAATGCCTCGTCCGTATTTAATAAGACAGGACTCTATAACTTGGCCAAAGTTCTCCACGCTCTGCAATTATACATATATATTTTTATACAAATTTATATTTAACTGGAAAAATTCCAGCTTACGTTCAAATTATTATTTTCACCTTCGAGCAAAGCGCAGCACTTTCCGTCAATTTCGGATGTACCAAATTTCCAAAGGTAGGCGGTGATTTCAAGCCGATTGCTCTGGTCGCTCGCTTAGCGGCTTCCTCAACAATCAATCCTAAATTCGCGGTAGGATTCTGGAACGCCTTCTGTAGCTCCTTCAAGTGACTTCCGGCGTATTGGATACCGGTGAGCGACACAAACAAACGCAAAATGTCGTTTGTCCCCTCAAAGATTGGGAATATACGCAGATCGCGCATCACACGTTCTAGACCGGTTTCCGTCATGAAACCCATTCCTCCTAAGGTTTGAATAGCTTCATTGCACACCCACCACGCGGACTCGGACCCGAAACACTAAAAAAGAATTCGTAGCATATAATGTACCAATAATAAATTCACGGTCTATTGAAACTAGAACCATTACGTTCACATTTCCATACAATAGCTTTTGTAATGTAAAATAAAAGTCAGTTGCATGAGAAGAGAATTGACTGGATACTAAAGAGAACTTAACTAGTTTATTATTAGAATTTAACTAGTTAGTTTTAATTAATTTCACAAATTTTATCTTGCTGTCGAATAAAAATACGAGATCTCTCGTAGAATACAGAATCCTTGCAACTCAGAAACATTAACACGTAGGTTACTCGATACATTTTCTTCTTTAATATTTTTAGCATAAATATGAAATCTACATCTATTTATTAAAGGTGCATTAAAATTTTATATAAAGCAAATTAATCGAGCGATAAAAGAATTACTTTCGAAATAGCCGCTTCCAGGTGATAGTCTTGGCTTCCGCTGTCCATGTTACCGGAGATCATGTATGCGAGGGACTCGGTGACATAATGCAGCATAGACATGCGTCCCAATTTTTCTTGTATTGTGCCGTAATTGTCCAACGTGCGACCAAACTGCACGCGTTGCGTCGCATGATTCACAGCCTTGGTGATGCAGTAACGCATGGTGCCGGAAAGAGCCGCAGACATGCCGAATCTACCATTGTTCAGAATGTTCATTGCGACCTAAGATCGAATAAAGCGAATGTATAGTCGAGCAGCGTTCAAACTCGTGTAAATAATTCGCAAAGTTTCACGCGAGCTGCAGACAAGAATTTTATTAAATATAATACAAATATATTGTAACGTGAATTATGTATAGACGTAAGTAGACTGTATTAAAGACATTTTTCGACTTATATTAACGATACATTACGGTATTCATAATGCGCAAAGATGAGAAGCAAGTTTACGTGAAATTGTACCTTAAAACCTTCACCCTCCTTGCCGAGAAGATTCTCCGCCGGGATCTTAACATCCTCGAAGAAGATCGCCGCCGTGTTGCTGCACTTGATGCCCATCTTCTTTTCGGGCGGTCCACTGGTGACACCACCGAATCCCCTCTCAACGATGAAAGCAGTCACCTTGTCCTTCGTCTCGCCCGTCTTCGGATCCTTGATAGGCATTTGTGCGAACACGGTCATGACGTCGGCAATGCCGCCGTTGGATATCCAGATCTTGCTGCCATTGAGAACGTAGTGCGACCCATCGTCGGATTTAATAGCGCGCGAGCGTATCGAGCCGGCGTCAGAACCGGAACTCGGTTCCGTCAGGCAGAAAGCGGCGTATTTGCCATTGGTAACTTGGGGCAGGTACTTGGCCTTCTGTTCCGGCGTGCCGTACAGAAGTATACCCTGTGAGCATACATTTTACCAATAACGCTCAGTAATGATATCAATATTAATTAGGAAAATTGACAAAATTGTATCAGAAAGCAAAATACAGCCGTGAACAGTTTTTACCTTGAACCCTATGCTCTGATGCGCGCCCAGAGTGATAGCGAGGCCCAAATCGTGATAGCCACAAATCTCGACGATTCGAGCGTACTGAGTATTCGTCAATCCCAACCCGCCGAATTCGGTGGGCACTTGCAAACCGAATCCTCCCAAATCCCAGAGAGCGGCTGCTATTTTCTCGTCCACGTACGCGTTCTGATCGTTCTTAGCCGCGTCGTTTACCTCCTACAAGGAAGAAAAAGAAAACGTTTGACAAAATTAGCTGGCCCTCGCACCTCGATTATTGTGCTCCTTATGGTGCGTTCGGGAAGACGCTATTAGTGCTATTTGCTTATTCTATCCTTGTTTTACACCTGATGAGCGATAAAGATAAAATGATGCAATAGCGCTAATAGCGCGCTTCCCGAACGCAACCTTAAGAGAACGCTTACCTCGTAGAACTTTTCTACGGGATCAACGAGCATTTTTAACGTGTCAGTTTGCTCCTGGGTCATAGGCTCCGGGAAGGGACACACTTGGCTCAGCTGCAACTGGCCACGGAAGATATTCATGGTGAAAGATTGAGATTCCTTGGCGGCGACATTTTCTCGCTTCGGCGTTTCCTCCTTGACTTTCACTGCCGCTTGAGTAGCCAGACATCTGTCAAACGTTTATTATCATCAAATAATGTCCATAATTAACAAATAAATTATTTGACAGCTAACAGTGGTTTCAAGGGACAGTTAAATTACATAAATTATTGGAGTATCTTGTCTATCGAGTCATCTCATAAAAAATAATAAATAAATACAATCTTATCTGCGTCATTTTCCAATTGTAAAATCTCTTTCTCTTTTGTAAAATAATATTTATTCTTTGATTTCATACATATGTCAATTTTCCTACTTTTTGTTTATCTGAAATTTAGTATTCCTCTCATTATGTAAAGGAATATTCCTTAGAATGTACAATACGCTTGATCTTCCAATTTTAGATGTTTAGAACCTATGAACTTGAGACCCGACGTCAATAACACATGGATCGAGTATTAAATAACTGCGCGTTAATAGTAAGTAAACAATATACATAACACTTCCGGGTTCCCAGCGTCATAGTTTACGTGACGTATGCATATACTTGACATTCTTGACAAGACTCTTCTGCCCACGGGGCACAGTCCAAAGTCCACGTATGTCAGACGCATACGCTTGTAACTAAAAATATCGGACACGGAATTGCAGATCGAGATATAGACAAGATTGATTTAACGCAGATCAATTGCGACAAGCTAAATACGACGCATGTACACACGAATTTCGTAAATTGCGACTCGATTTATCAACAATCGGATTATTTGTTCCACGATGTTACGCGTATAACAAAATTGCGCTCCAACCATACGCGATCCGAATTTCGAGAATTTGGAAGGCAATTATATTCAAGGTTGAATCTGATTTTCTACTAATTCGAAATTCGCTCCAATTTGCAGAAGGTCACTCGGAGCAAATGAAGAAGACGACACAATCGGCACTTCACCTGGATGTGACGCAGGATCCTAAGGGCGTCTCGACGGCCTTATTGAGATTTCTGGAAGACGACGAGAGGATTTTTGCGACACGAAGCATCGTGGAAGCGTGCGTACTTATTTTATCGAACGAAAATCCGCACTGATGGAAATTAAAATGGAAAGACAGTCACGGCTGACACGGTTACTCTCTGCGAAATGATGGCCCAACAATCGAGGACAGTAGTGAGTAGTGACGACTGACGCCGCCGTCTGTCGTCGTGGAACTGAATCCAAAAGTCTATTCGACAAACGACAACAGTGCAGCAAGAAAACATTGCTTTTATTTCACATTTGACGCACTGTGACGCGGAAGATGAACTAGGCTTAAGAATTTGTAATTTATATGTATAGATTGGATTGTATTTAATTTGTAATAAAATTTAAATAAATAATACTAGAAACATGAAACAATGAATTTTTATAATTTATTATTACCTTTCCCTACAATCCTACATCCTTGCGTTCTTACCAGCAAAAAATACAACAAAAGTTATAATTATCTAAAAATCCAAGAATTTTCTGTATTTCCAAGATTTGTCAATTTTTTTAAATTTTATCAATAAAGAATTTGCCAACTTTTAAGAGTTCAACAACATAAAGAATTTTGTAAATTCTAAAAATTTTATCAATTTTTAAGAATTTTATCAACAAAGAATTTTTTAATTCTTGAGTTTATCAATATAAAGAATCTTTCAATTCTAGAATTTATTAACATTTTAATTCTTGAATTTATCAACATTTCAATTCTTGAGTTATCAACATAAAGAATTTTCAATTTCCGATTTATCAACATCAAAAATTTCTTGATTTATCAACATAAAGAATTTTCAATTTCTGATTTGGCAACATCAAAAATTTCTTGATTTATCAATATAAAGAATTTTCAATTTTGATTTATTAACATCAAGAATTTTCAATTTCTGATTTATTAACATCAAAAATTCGATATAGTATCAGAAAACTTAATTAGTGAAAAAGTGGCATTATCTAGAAAATTACTAATTTGTATAACTTTCAAAAGTGTTTAGAAAATTAATTGGAATCGGAAGATTTTTTGGAAAGAAGAGGAAGAAGAAAGGGGTGGAATAAGTAATACTTCATAACTTTTATAACAACTCCAATTTTATTTTTTGTATTTTATTTACACTAAAGGCCATTGCACGTAACAAAGTTTTAGTCATAATCGTAAGACCGTAAGAAAATAGACCAATTACAGTCGATTATTCTCCTTGAGCTCGAAGAATAATCGAGTGTGATTGGTCTATTTTCTTATGGCCTTACGATTATGACTAAAACATTGTTACGTGCAATGGCCTTAAGAGTAACATATTGTAATTAAAGTTAAGCATATATAATTATGGTCGAGATAAATTAACTGTTACAAGTTGTTACAAGGTTTCCTAGAATTTTCGTAGTTGTGGAGTATCATGTAAGAAGGCAGGTGTAGCAAGTCCAAGGTATTTTCGTTGACCAATCAGAAACTGGTCTAGGTGGGATCATGGAGTATACCACTCTTGAGTCTGTCGAGCATATTTATGGACGAACATTGATCAGCTGTGGTCGCTGTGGTGATCCGAGACGTCAGCAGACGTCAGAATCAAAGATGGTCAGACCCAGAGATATCAGAGATGATATGGAGTTGGCGATTGAAAACACAAGTGATGATGAGATCCTGATGTAAGGAGTGCCAAGTGATCTCAGGCACTGTTGAGACGATTATCCTCCGTACCTCCGAACGACGCAAGTGTCCCAAAGCTATGGGTTGAATGCCAAAAAGTAAATATACATAAATATATGGAGATACGTGGACACGTGTGATAAGATTAGGTTATATAATGTAATCGCAATTTATATACACTGTATTTCGCACTAGACGCGAAACGCTTTCTTTCGATCATTAATCGGACTAAGAAACGAAAATAGCTAAATGTAAATTTATCTATTTACATTAAAATTACATACATATACAATATTGTAATAATACATAAATAAATTATACAAAATATAAATTAAAATAATCGACAAAATTACATACATGATGTAATTTATATACAATATATCCTTATTGTATGATATAAACTTAACCAGGATGAATATTAATTTATTTCATTTGATACAATAAAGTTATAAATACATAAATAAGCATAAACATGAAAAGTGGAAACCAGTGTTTAAACCAGTGTTGTTTAAACATGGATGTTTACCGTTTTGTTTTTATTCTTTCAGATTCTAGAGAACGCCTAACTCAATATGCAACATCCACAAGTATCATTGGACGGAGATAAAGTACATTTAGAACTAAAACAACGCGGTTGTTTCTCGTGCAGGGAGAGAGAGAGTGTGCCATGAAGGCTCGTCGCCGTCGCCGTCGCGAGGAATGACTCGCCGCTAGGAAGTCGTAGGGGTAACGGTGTGCGGTGCCCGCCGATGTCGCCAGCGGTGGCTACCAGCCTCGTCGTCGCTGAAGCCAGCAACAGCAACGGCAGCAGCAGCAGCAGCAGAAGGGATTTTCGGGGATACGCCAGTGTGCCGTCGCTTCACTGATCGCGCGCGAGAATAATGAGAATCAACGCTAAATACATATAATATGAATTAAATTTTTTATATATAACGAGAAGATATTTATTAATTTCGATTAAGATGGTATGTTTGTTTGTTATTGCGATAAATGTTACCACATGCCTCAGTGGTCGAATTGAGACGACGCCTGCACGGATAGCGGGAGGTTCCAGGTTCAAACTCTGGCTGGGGTAATATTTTTCGCAATCGCAATCAAATTATTGGCGGAATATATCATGAATATGTCATTACTTTCTGTTAAATATATATAATATTAATATTACCTTGTCTATCATCTTCAGCATCGAAACGAGCAGCGGCACGATCGGCGATGACGGGATCAGCGGCGACGACGGGACGGGCGACGACGGAACCAGCGGCGACAGGTCCGGCGGCGACGGGACGGGCGGCGACGACGGAACTGGCGGCGACAGGTCCGGCGGCGACGACGGAACCGGCGGCGACAGGTCCGGCGGCGATGGGACTGTCGCCGCCGGTTCTGTCGTCGCCGACGAGACGGTCGGCGACGGAACCTCAAGAATTAAAATGTTAATAAATTCTAGAATTGAAAGATTCTTTATGTTGATAAACGCAAAAATTAAAAAATTCTTTGTTGATAAAATTCTTAAAAATTGATAAAATTTTTAGAATTTACAAAATTCTTTATGTTGATGAACTCTTAAAAGTTGGCAAATTCTATATTGATAAAATTTAAAAAAATTGACAAATCTTGGAAATACAGAAAATTCTTGGAATTTTAGATAATTATAACTTTTGTTGTATTTTTTGCTGGTAAGAACGCAAGGATGTAGGATTGTAGGGAAAGGTAATAATAAATTATAAAAATTCATTGTTTCATGTTTCTAGTATTATTTATTTAAATTTTATTACAAATTAAATACAATCCATACATATAAATTACAAATTCTTAAGCCTAGTTCATCTTCCGCGTCACAGTGCGTCAAATGTGAAATAAAAGCAGTTTTAAATGTTTTCTTGCTGCACTGTTGTCGTTTGTCGAATAGACTTTTGGATTCAGTTCCACGACGACAGACGGCAGCGTCAGTCGTAACTACTCACTACTGTCCACGATTGTTGGGCCATCATTTCGCAGAGAGTAAAAGTGTTTAGAAAATTAATTGGAATCGGAAGATTTTTTGGAAAGAAGAGGAAGAAGAGAAGGGTGGAATAAGTAATACTTCATAACTTTTATAACAACTTTAATTTTATTTTTTGTATTTTATTTACACTAAGAGTAACATATTGTAATTAAAGTTATGCATATATAATTATGGTCGAGATAAATTAACTGTTACAAGTTGTTACAAAGTTTCCTAGAATTTTCGTAGTTGTGGAGTATCATGTAAGAAGGCAGGTGTAGCAAGTCCAAGGTATTTTCGTTGACCAATCAGAAACTGGTCTAGGTGGGATCATGGAGTATACCACTCTTGAGTCTGTCGAGCATATTTATGGACGAACATTGATCAGCTGTGGTCGCTGTGGTGATCCGAGACGTCAGCAGACGTCAGAATCAAAGATGGTCAGACCCAGAGATATCAGATGATATGGAGTTGGCGATTGAAAACACAAGTGATGATGAGATCCTGATGTAAGGAGTGCCAAGTGATCTCAGGCACTGTTGAGACGATTATCCTCCGTACCTCCGAACGACGCAAGTGTCCCAAAGCTATGGGTTGAATGCCGAAAAGTAAATATACATAAATATATGGAGATACGTGGACACGTGTGATAAGATTAGGTTATATAATGTAATCGCAATTTATGTACACTGTGTTTCGCACTAGACGCGAAACGCTTTCTTTCGATCATTAATCGAACTAAGAAACAAAAATAGCTACTTAAATGTAAATTTATCTATTTACATTAAAATTACATAAATATACACTATTGTAATAATACATAAATAAATTATACAAAATAAATTAAAATAATCGACAAAATTACATACATGATGTAATTTATATACAATATATCCTTATGATATACATAGATATAATAATATATAAATAATAAAAATAGATATGAACTTAATTAGGATGAATATTAATTTATTTCATTTGATACAATAAAGTTATAAATACATAAATAACCATAAACATGAAAAGTGGAAACCAGTGTTTAAACATGGATGTTCACCGTATTGTTTTTATTCTTTCAGATAGAGAACGCCTAACTCAATATGCAACATCCACAAGTATCATTGGACGGAGATAAAGTACATTTAGAACTAGAACAATTGAATATTTTTCTTCTCGGATCTATCTATTGCTCCTAGAAATTATACTAATATGAGTAACATTACGTCAGAAAAGGTTCCATTGCAATCAGTCTTAAAACTCAACGATAATGATGTTAAGGAATTCATCTGCGGCTGGGGCGCTGCTGTCATCAATGTCACCATCACTTTCCCAATTAATAAAATTATATTCAGACAGGTATATTCACGCAGTATAAATAAAATTAATGAATATCGCCGCGATACTCAAATTCAGTTGAAACATATCTGCGTTGCGTTCCATAGATTTTGGAAGGAGTACCTGTGGGTGCTGCGGTCGGGCAAATGTCGCGAGAGGGAGTACGCTTGCTGTATCGTGGAATTTTGCCGCCACTCTGCCAGAAGACTCTGTCTCTCAGTCTGATGTTCAGCATGTACGAAGGCTGCAAGCATAGGCTCTGTCTGTTAACCGAGAACGTCGTGCTGGCCAAAATCCTGGCGGCGAATATAGCCGGGACGATGGAAGCTCTCCTCATGCCGCTCGAAAGAGTGCAGACGCTGCTGCAGGATTGGCGGTATCACGACAAGTTCAAGAACACGCCCCACGCGTTCAGGTATCTGCTGACAAATCACGGAGTGACCGAGTGCTATCGCGGTATGGTTCCTATCATATACCGAAACGGCTTGTCCAATCTGATGTTCTTCACGCTGCGGGATCAATCGAAGTCGTTGCTGGGCGAACAGGAGTCGTTGTTCACGAACTTTGTCAGCGGCGCCCTGATCGGCGGCTTCACCAGCACGGTATTCTATCCGATGAACGTAATCAAGATACACATGCAGACCAAGATAGGCGGCGACTTTGAGAAATTCCTCGCTGTGACTCGCGAAGTGTACGTCGCCAGGAATCGAAGCTTGACTTCCTTTTACCAGGGCGTGCACTTGAACTACATGAGGTCCTTCATCAGTTGGGGTGTGATTAGCGCGTCGTATGATTTCTTGAAGAATATTATTTTCTAGATCGTTTAACGGGGCGAGAAATGTATCTTTATTTTGATTTATTTATGGATCATATACATTTCACGCCTTGCTGTATACACTAGGTGTTTAAGGCGACAATAGGGAATTGTACTTTTTTTTTTAAAGATATATGAATGTTGCGGTCGCACATTCTTCCTGCTATGCAGGAATGCACACGGGAAGAAAAGTCTATTATATTATATATATGAAACTCTTTACGTAATGTTTTAATAACTGACTGATATAAAAAAGGAACAACTTGTTTTTGTTTTAAATGAACAAGAGTAATCAAGAATAAGTTTCAAAGAATACAATCGTTTATTCTTTGTTCATGAAGACATTGTATAATTTATACATATAAATAAGTGTAATTAATATTTTTATGAAAATTCTTGATATTCTGATAATCTGCCTTTATGAATCTATACTTTTACGCGTGTAAACATATAAACGCTTCAACAAATATATAATTAATGAGTCAGAGAAAAGTATTAAACGAATAAATTTAATACTTGTGATAGACAATTTGTTTTTAGTCGTGGATAAAGTGCTATCATGGTTTTAGTTATCTATTATTCCATAAATTGTATATAATCAAATTGTGCTGAAATATACCCTTTTAAAGTTTTTTAAGTTATAAAATGTTTAAAAGCATGTTTTGGGATTCAGCAGCGCGATTTATAACAATATTTGTGATATAATATCGTGTCACAAAATATTCGAGTCATTAACAGGCAAAAAAAAATATTTAATATTACTATAATATAGACTATTTATACATATGTGATATTACATAATGTAAAAATATGTCGGGGACTTCTCTCCTATAAAATAATACGAGGAAGAGAAGTAGGGAAAAATATATATGTACATATATAGTTCATTATTTAAATACAATACTATTTTTTTACACGACATTAGTTTTGTATCATATGTATAGCGACGATGTTTTTATTTCGAAATTTCTTGTGGAATTGTGTCATTTAATAAATCTATTTACACGAACTAGTAGAAGATACGTCGAGTGACATTTATCTGTTGGATGTTCACGCTGTGTACAAAACGTATATGTGCAAATTAATGCTGAAAACAATATAATTTTGGTATCGGTTACGTTTTTATTGTATTGTATGTACAAGATGTCCTGTAAGTCCAGTGTGGGGCGTTATCGATTGGACACATTTTGGGAGAATCTTTTTGACTGAATAAAACTGTGCATTGAAAATAATGGTTGACACTTGAGCAGATTGTGCCAAGCAAAGGATCTTTTGTTTTGCCCTCTTAATTTTTATCCTTATGACACGCTGGACTTGTGAGACACTGCGGTTCATCGATATCCATGTATCTTTAAAATTCCCGCCATACGACATGCTGCTGGGGTTTTAATCAGGGCCAGCTCGATGAGGACCCTTCGGAAAGCATTTACAATTAAAATCAGAGGGCCAATTTTATATTCAAGATTTACGTTAAAAATCAGTGCAATCTTGAGTTATAAGGTCACTATTTGTCTGGATAAAATTTTAATCTAAAGCCAGACTTAAATTAAAGAGCTCTTAGATTAAAGGATTATGAATAATCTTGATAATCTCTTTTCCCATGTCTCGGAATGACATCGAGTGATTTCATTTCGAACAACTTTAATCTCGATTTAACTTTTTTCTTCTACTTCTGAGAATTAAAAAAAAAGATGAAAAGCAAGTTAAATCGAAAATTAAATTTAATCCACGTTGATGATAAATGAACATAACTCCGATTATAAATTAATCGGCGATTGATTCAACTGGCGGAACGGCTCGAAGCAAAATTTCTAATTATAAATCGTTGCCCCCGATCTAATAATCCATTCTTTCCACGTACCAAAGATTAAACGAACGTTATAACAGTTCTATCCACGTTAACGCGATAATAAAGGATAACTCGACGAGTTAGTCGAAAGTTAGTCAAATTTTCATCGCCCTTACGAATCCAATTTCTGTCTAAAACCGGGAGGGAGCGGAGAGGGACGCCGTTTCCCCAAGGCGCGTCGAAACGGAACATCGTGTTACAGCGGGACACGTGATGGGACGTGTTCGTAATTAAAAATCGAGTTATCTCGCGAAATTTAATTGTCCCGAAATATCCTTCCTGCGCGATTTGGGGCCGGGGGTGGGGGGAGGGTCAGATTGGCCGGCGGGCGAACGTAAAAACCCCCCTCGCGTGATCCGCGCCTGGAGCGAGCGCCGCTTATGCGCGGTGCCCCGCGTAAATCGATGCGCGCCGCGGCTTTTCTTCAGCAATCAGCTTCAGCAGGCAGCACTTCAGCCAGCAGACGCCAGCAGTTCGGCCAGCCAGCCAGTCCGCGCGATACGTGTGTGCGCCGGTCAGCTTTGCTGATCCGTACGTGCATCTTGCCCTGGCCTCGCGTCCGCTGTGCGCTCCCCGGAGACGTCTCGTCCCGTCGCGTCTTCCAGGAGCTAGGTCGCGCACTCGCTTCGCTCTCGCGTCGACCAGCCGGACGCGCGTCGTCGCTCAGGTAGGCCCGCGATACGTCGGAAGGGCAGAGGCCGACGGTCCCTCGCACTGGGGGATCAAGGTGGCTCCGTTTGCGTCGTCGTCGGGGCAACGAGTCTTATTAGTCCGGGGATTGAGACCGGCGGCGTTTCAGCTCGGACACGCGAGAAACGAGAGATCCCGTCAAGCACCGGCACCAGGGTTTCTCTATTTTTTTCAATTTTCGAAAAAGGACGGTAGGAGAGCGCGAAAAGTGTGGCTTATTAAAAACCGGGAACGTTTCTCGCGCGTCCGCAGCGAGGAGTTTGAATTATCAGATCGCGGTTCGGAGCAGCTCGACGCCGTGGGCCCGCGAGGGTCGCGGGCAGGACGCACGGCGTCGCGGCGCCCGGACTCCCGGGGAGATCGCTCGAATCTCGGGAGAAGTCTCTCGGGGACTGAAAACGCGCCGGTATCAATCTCCCTCCGAATTCAACAACCTCTTCGTCTAACTTAGCGCGGTTGTTTCTCGTGCAGGGAGAGAGAGTGTGCCGTGCCATGAAGGCTCGTCGCCGTCGCCGTCGCGAGGAATGACTCGCCGCTAGGAAGTCGTAGGGGTAACGGTGTGCGGTGCCCGCCGATGTCGCCAGCGGTGGCTACCAGCCTCGTCGTCGCTGAGGCCAGCAACAGCAACGGCAGCAGCAGCAGCAGCAGTAGAAGAAGGGATTCTCGGGGATACGCCAGGGTGCCGTCGCTTCACTGATCGCGCGCGAGAATAATGAGAATCAACGCGACGAAGATGAGCACTCCGATCGAGGAGAAGATTGACCAGAAGCTGAAGGTATACAGGCTTACCTCGAGGGTCGGAAGCGCCAGGATTGAGCCGCGATATCCTTCTCCAACCCTTTATCTCTCTCTCTCTCTCTCTCCCCCTTTCTCATACATTCTCTCTCTCTCTCATTCTCTGTCTCCGTCTTGTTGTCCGTCGATCTTCGGTGATCAATAATGCATCCACGCTCGTACTCGCACTTAGCCGCATGCTTGGGATGCAGCACGCGTGCATAATCCCGATCAGGGAAGCGTCTCGGGGAAGCGCCGCGCGCTATGCGGCGCAGATGTGCGCCGGATATATTCCTGGATATATATATGCCCTCCTCCCCGGCCCGTGTGTGTATTCGGCGTATCGAACACCTCCGGCGAAATGAATCGAAGCCGCCTTAACTCCGAATTAAACTACTCGGCAACTACTCCCGTAGGATCGGGTCAAGATCCTTCGATCGATAGCGCTCGCAGCAGGAGCCGAGTCGTGTCCGTCTAATCTCTATATTTCCCTCGATGTTAAGATACAACTCGACGTTGTTTTTTTAACATTAATTTCTACGTATTATCTCTTTAGCATAATATGATTATTAATCTTAATGACATAATTATTATTTTTTACTGCCTTATATATTCGTGTTACGTTTCAACTCGATGGAATCTGTGACACTAGTTGTAACACACAGGAGTGTTAATATCATTTTATCGCTCGCTTCTGATCTCACCCGTTTTGTGTGTTTTCAGTTACTTACGTTTACCCACGTTTTCACTCAACGTTAATGTACATCGCAGTCACGGACGGCATTTACCGCTAGGTGCGAGATACGCGAACGGGGCCTGGGTGTTTTTTTACGTATGATAAAAGCGGATGAAAGGTCAAAAGAGCCGTGTATGCGAGCGTGGTGTAATTTAGTCGGGGATCGCGTTGCACGTAATTCGCGACGGTCTCATTACCCACGTCCTCTCGACGCTCTTACACGGGTAAATACTGATGAGGCAATACCATCGGAATTTCCCATAATTAGGAGGACGCATTTGAACCTGTCGATCGTTCGCGTAGCGATAATTTTGAACGCCGAGAAGCCAGCTTATTAATTTGCGCGTTTTCTAAAACAAGAAGAAATAAATTAAATTTTAAAAACGAATTTTTTTTCATTTTATGAATAACTATAATTATCTCGCTCTATGTGCGCGTAAAATTCCCATTTGTCTCCCCGTAATTCGAGGGGCAAGTAAATGAATGGATTTTAACATTTCATCATGTTTTTAGACGTTAATCGGATTAAGAGAATGCGGCCACGCACGGCCGAGAGTCACTTCGGACTTGGAATTTTGTGGACTGGTGGCCTTCGTCGTTCGACCGTATCTCGCACTCTCGTTCCCAGTTATCCCGGATGAAATTCCCGGCGCTACAAGTGCACGAAATGTTTTCCGATCGCACGACATTAACGTCGTTAATCTCCCGTGAACGACCGACGTTTCGCCGATCGCCGGGAAATAGCGAGGAGGAGTTTCGCCGCGTTTCTACGGTCTCTTCCGTGGAATGAATTGTGGCTTCACTAATTTCCTTCTAAATTGTAGCAGCTACAGTATAGATGTAGATAGACTATTAGGATCAACGCTGACCGATATTGGTAGAGAATCGACCCGCGGGTTTTCATAAACGTTGGTTAAAGATAACTGGAGTTTAAGCGACTCCACGTTCCCCTTTCTAAATATGTATAACCGGCGAGAGCCGGGAGAATCGGTTAAATCTTTGCTATAACTTTAACGAACGCTCGTTAGACCAGAAAACGGCCCCTGCAGCAGTCGAAATTGGCTCTCCGGACGCTTTAATACCGCCGGATTCTACATGCCGGGTTTTATACGGTCTGGGATAAACGTCGAATAGCGCTTAATTGATGTCTTCGCAGAAAACGGAGCCTTATCATTTCGCTTTGATAAACGCTCCCGCATACTCCAAATTGGCAGTTCGGTGTCTGCCGTCGTCCGACACAACTTCGCGG
Source organism: Temnothorax longispinosus (assembly GCF_030848805.1). NCBI lineage: Eukaryota > Metazoa > Arthropoda > Insecta > Hymenoptera > Formicidae > Temnothorax > Temnothorax longispinosus. Next base: position 15,993,704 of record NC_092367.1, on the reverse strand, counting down.
AAGAGATCGATATAGCCCTCCGTGATAGCCGCGGCACTAGTAATGTTTAATTACTTTTGCGATAATAACGAGCGATTTCATATATCGTACGTCTGGATTATAAATTGATACGTTCGGTGATACTGCGGCGTGTCGCGTTGCGTCGCGTCGCGGAGAGTTGGTTTTTATCTCCTCGCGGGCACGCCGCGATTTTGTCACTCGGCCGGTTTTACCCGAGAGCGACAATAGTTTGTCACGTCGCAACAAAGTTCTCATCCTGTAAACGAGTGTTTCACCGTGCGAAAAAAAAAAGAGAAGACTACGAACGGCACGCGAACGTCGATCATTTTCACGTTTTTGCGCTTTTCGGCCATCGATTATTACGGAAAAACCTGCCGTAACGAGAGAAATGTAAAACCCGATAATCGTCGCAGCGATATGAATTTACGGGAAAATGATAGAAAGTATAGAGCGAAAAATGTGTATAGTTTCCATCGCGAGATTGGAGTCGAACTTTCCTTTCGCCGTTAATTTTGCGTAAAATGCAAAATTAACGCAATTACGAGCGACATGTACGTAATACAACTCGCGACGAGAGAATATTGCAATAAGACTGAAAAAGCATCGACGACGCTCTTATTCGACCGGTTATTTAAAACGTGCGTTCAAAATGTATAGGGTAGGATAAGTTTGTAAAGCTTTTTTAAAAGCGGATGCTTTAAAAATATGTACGTATACTCGTTTTATATTTAGAGGGTTTGTACTAGGAGTTTATAATAGAAAAATATGTTTCGCGGATTTCACGGAAATTTATCTCTATTTAGCGACACGTCACCGATTCGTATTTACATACCTCGCTTGCAGCGTTTCCGATGATAATTAATTATCGTCGGATTAATTGGAACGGACGAATTGTTAACGATAAATGACGAATGCGCTGCGAGGCAGTTTTACTAAAAATATAGTGTGTATAATTGGGGTAAAATGGGTCCGTCCCGTTTTGTCGATTTAACGACCCGAAAATCTCTCTCTCTCTCTCGTTTGTCGGGCAACGTTTTCCGATTGTCACTTAATATACATACGTGCCACGCCGAATCGACGAATTTAACGTCTTCTCGGGGACATTCGGGGCCAATCTGGCATAATTTTCTTTGACACAAGCGAAATCGATCCGCTCGCCGGCTCGCCGTAAACACAAAAGCGTAGATTTCAGTTTGCTCTTTTCGCTGATATATATACCTTCGAAATCAGTTTTTTATATGCATGGCGTATTAAATTCCCGTGAAATGAATTTGCGTAAAATGAACCGCCCACCGATATAGCACGCTTTGTATACCCTTTTTCCTTCGCGCTCCAATTTTCATTCAAAATGCAACACGTCGATCTATGCATAATAATTATTATAAAAATACGTAAAAAAGAAATTGGCAATTTTCGCGGACAAAACTGTCCTCTCCAGCGACGTTCTCTCGCGGAGGGAATTCGATTCCAGGAGTTGGTCAAGGAGCTCGTTAATGAAGGCTCGCTGAAATCCTGTCAATTTACGATACCTCCGCGAAAGCGCATAGTCCTTCCTTAATCATTTAGCTATTCTTTCCTGCCCATCACTTATAGCTGTCATCGTCGGAGAAAAGAGTATGCGACGCGGAATTGGATCGCGGGCGAATAATTTAGACACTGCCTTCGTTCGCGTATTGAGAAAAGGAAAATCGATTAATTGAGCGAAGACATAAGCGGAGTCGTCGTTACGCGGAGGAAATCCTAGATGGATGTTTGCAAATCGCGCGAGGACGGAGGCGCGGTTGGCTCTCGAGCCGCATGGCAAATTGACACAAATATGAATTAATTTTAACCGATCCGTTGCGGTCTCGCGGGTTAAGCTGCAGAGCGAGCGAGGGAGAGGGTGAATCCGTGTCGGTTCCGCCGGGCAACGAACGGGAAATAACATAATAACGATAATGCCGTTTGGAGTAATTAGGGACGATCGTTGCCCGGTGAATGTGGATATTCAATTAAGAATTTATATCGAAAATACTTTCTCATGCATAAATGCATGCTCGGCCGATACAATGACTTCGCATCAATCGCTTTAATCAATCAATATTTGCCGGTGCTCGTTAGTTATCGTTATCGGCGTAACGGCAGCGTCTTTCTTCCCTTTAATCTTCGAGCTACTTCCGCACCGAGTGGCATCTCTCGCTTCTCAGAACTCTAAAATAACTTTTGCAATCCCGCGGGGTCCTCGCTTTTTTTCCCCACTTCAATTTCCGGTTGCAAATGCAAGCCCGCTTTTTGTGCCGAGTTATAATGAGGAAAATGGTATCGCAGTTATTATGTTATTTTTACATATAAAAGTCATTACGACAATATATATATAATACTTTTAAGAAACTGTGATAAGCTAAACCAATTAGTTTGCTAAAAATAATTGGTTACAATTTGATAAAGCTGTTCCACATCTTCAATCTCCGTTTAGATATAGGTGCATAGTTTTCCTCTGACATTTCGAGCGAATAAAATGGCAATTTTATACGAATAGCTACTGTAAATTTGATTTTATTATCGGTAGGTGCGGACGGGGATGGTGACGGTTAGCGATGGGAAAAGCAAACCCGTGCCGATGCGTTTGCACTTGTCTATGGAGGTGTTGAAGCTTCAGCGGGAGGATCTCGAGGTAGAGTGCCTTTTGATAATCGTATTATCATCTATTTCCCGAATGAATGATGCTCAATAGTCTCTCGCTGACACGGTGCTTTATATCGATTACGGTCGCTGTGAAACGTGTCAAAGACGAGAATACATTTTAGCAGGCAGCGAATCACAATAAACCACCCCTGGACGCTAAGGAGCGCATGGTGCAAATCACCAGGCAGAAGGTCGGTGGTTTGGGGCTGAGCATAAAGGGCGGAGCGGAACATAAGCTTCCAGTACTCATATCGAGGATCTATAAGGGTCAGGCCGCCGATCAGTGCGGCCAGCTTTTTGTAGGAGATGCAATTATTAAAGGTATCATTGACACAAATTATTTTCACGTCGATACGCAGGTTGTTATCAAACTGATTATCAATGCGGGATGCATTTTACATTCTCTATTAATTTTACATTTTAAATTTTACATTCTTATTTTACATTATTTTACATATTGTTTATCTTTTATGTATCACCAGTATCACCTAAAGTATTCTTTTTTAATTCAGATAAAATATTTAATTTAAAAAAACGAGAAATTTTGCATCGTTGTCGTATGTTTAGCTTTTACTTTCTGTATTTAATTCTGCTTAAACTATTTCAATACAAAATATTCGATATCTTCTATTAATACTTGTTTCTTGTTATTTGCGCCGATTGCAGTTACGCGACAGTTGACAGTTTCGCGATAGTTGAGCGGCACCATGTACAGTTAATGAGTATCGATTTCAACTCGCGCTTCTGCCAATACCCGCTCCTATCGAGACAAACGTTGACTTCGTTTTTATTCCACATAATATTTCAAGCAATCATTTATCACATATGATTCATTGTTCATTACGTAATTTATATTCTATGGTTCTTTAGTGAATGGCGAGTATATCACGGCGTGCAACCATGATGACGCTGTCAATATTTTGAGAAACGCCGGTGATATAGTGGTTCTAACTGTCAAGCATTATCGAGCGGCCAAGCCATTTCTACAGAAAAATGGTACCGGAATATTATACATTATCGCAAAAAAATAGACAGATGGCAATGAGAATGTATTACGGCCCATACATTGATATTCTTGTCAACAGAAAAGGAAGAAAAACTGGATAACGTTGCCAATGGTACGGCGGAAGACGGATGGATATCGCCTAACAGGCAAGCGGGTAGTCCCAGATGCAGCCACAGCCGTCAAAGTTCTAATGCATCTTCCAGTTCGATGCAGTATAAAAGATGGGTGGACGTAATTACAGGTAGCTATACTGTCCACTCGAGTATAAATATTTAAAATGTAATACCTCGTATTTTTATATCCTACATTTATCATCATGTGTATCCGTATGAAACTTTAAGCTTTACTTGCTTCATATAGCCGCGATATTTTAACACAAATATTTTAAAAAATTGTCGCATAATCAATTTTTGAGAAGCTACAACAGTTCAGATACGGGATATGGAAATAGGAGCACTATTTGTGGTAGCATAATAATTAACGTGGCACTTTTCAGTTCCATTAATGATGGCGTACGTGACGAGATACATATTCGGCACCGACAAACTGAGGAGGAACGCGTTTGAAGTGAGAGGACTTAACGGAGCACGTACAGGAGTGATACATTGCGACGATAGCGCTATTCTTAGCCAATGGTTAAAATATATAACTGATAACATTACAGGATTGACGCATTTGCAGGTGATACAAATAATATAACTGTAATATCGTCATGTCTCTGTGTATGATATTCCGAGTTGTTTCAATAATTAATTATTTGACGATGAGCTTGAATTCAATTCCAGATGAAATTGTACAATCGTAATTTCGGAGTCGGCGAGCGCATAGAATACATGGGCTGGGTGAACGAGGCAGTGAGCAATAGTAATCAACCGTGGCAGAGTTACAGGCCGAGATTTTTGGCTCTAAAAGGACCGGACCTATTGTTGTTTGAGACACCCCCTGTATGTATCAATTCGTACGCTTTATTCTACATATTTTGAGCTTTTAAAATCGTCGATTTTACTCCAAGTATCGCGAGGATTATGCTAAATTGTCTTTATTGTTGCTTCCAGTGCAATATAGGCGACTGGTCTCGCTGCGCGTTGACTTTCAAAGTGTACCAAACGATGTTCCGCGTGATGCGCGAATCGGAGAATGTGGACGAGCGACAGCATTGCTTCCTGGCGCAGAGTCCGGGAAAACCGCCGCGTTACTTGAGCGTCGAGACCAGGCAAGAACTTCTGCGGGTCGAGGCGGCGTGGCACACCGCCATATGTTCGGCTGTTACGCATTTAAAGGTATACACGCGGTCGTGTACCTTCGTATACTTACACATTGACGCGTATGCATTTCTGCAGAGCAGTTTTCGGCGTCGTCAATCTCCTCTTACGCCTTTCCTTTCTCGTTGCAGAGTAAAACCTTCCCGGTAACTTTCAACAGTAGAAGCGCCGGTCTAACGTTAGAGTGGACTCAAGGATTTACGTTGTCGTATGAAGGAATCGGGGAGATCGCGTGGCGCTACAAATTTTCTCAATTGAGAGGGTCCAGCGACGATGGTAAAAGTAGGCTTAAATTGCACTTCCAAGAGCCGGACAGCATCGCTATCGAAACGAAGGTAAACACAAATTCTTTGGCGAAATTGAAAGGTTCATTGCAACACAGTGGTCCAAATCGTTCTCTCTCTCAAGAGAAGATCGAGTATAATTTCTTGATTAGGAGATTGGCTGTCTCAGATTCCTGAAAAATATATTAAAGATCAGTGTTGCATTCAATCCTTCAACTTTTGCTCTTTTTCATACGCATAGAGGGATGTGTGTATTTACGTTTTGCGTACGTTTCGACAGGAATTGGAGTGTTCCCAGTTGCAAAACTTGTTGTTCTGTATGCATGCGTTTCTTACCGCGAAGGTAGCCGCGGTAGACCCTACGTTTTTAACGTCGACCACTCCGTAAAGAGATGTAATATAGATGTAATAACGTTATTGCCGACGAATCACCAAGTGGATCACATTTGTGTTCTGTTATCGTTGTACGGATTAGAACCGAGTACGTGCGCTGAAAAATTACTGGGAGAACCAAAAGAAGGACGAACGAGGTGGAAGCGACAGAAACTAGTCAATATATCCAAAAGGTATTTTTACCGTTTACATATGAAAATCACCAAGCGGTACTATATACTCTACTCATCCTACCAAAAGCCAATTTCATTAGTATATATATGAATCTAACGGCTATTATCGTATTGTACGCATCTAGATAAGAATTCTCGCGAGTTTCTAAGAGCGGCAGTATGCTTTTATGAATGATTGCCCGACTAACGATGCGATTATGTTACCTGCTTTTGCTACATGCATTTATTCCCTTTTGAATTTTTTGAGGAACACGTAATCTCAAGTTACACATTCGTATTATATGTAATTATATAATTTACTTTTTATATTTACTTTTTACAGATACATTTTAATTGTATTTCAGTAATATTGTTTGATATTGTATGTCTCTCGGTTGCGCTTTTGTAATATCGTTTGTCTGAAATCTTAAGATGATAATTAGAATTTATATACACATATATAGGAATCAACATATGCGGGTTCATGATTTTTAAGTTACAATAACAGCGAATAATTTCTCTTAATTATAACAAATTGTTTGTACACTTACACATTGTATTGCGTACCATACATATATCAGGTGCCTTAAAAACCATGAACAAGTAGCTAAATTAATGGAGGCATCAACTTTCCGTTTCTCGTCGACGAGGAGAAATCGTATTACACATTTGTATATTTAGAGTATTTATAAAAATAAAACAGGAGTCGTTGCATTTCAATAGAGAAGTTCTAATTTGCAATCTTAAGGAGATGCTTTACAAAGAGTATAATTGAATTGAAAGAAACAATATTGATTCGTCCATCTGACAAAATGTCAAAGTAATAATTGCTCTACAGCAATAAATTATAATCTACAATTAGACGGCTCACTTGAACGTAAACGTCGGATATTGAAATAGTTTGTTTATCGATGCAGTATTATCGATGGGGGCAATAAGTTTTACAAATTAAGCGTGGATACCAACAGTATCGAGCTGCAGTTATTGGAATATGTACCCGTAACTGTTAGCTGTTACTTCTCTGTAGATGCAATAGCTATGTTCTACAAATCGTTTAACGTACGATTCGCGAAAATTCATCTATATGAGATAATTCTGATTGTGAAAGAATGTGCGGAAAGCTTATTTGATACGTAATGGATATATGAATGTCATGTCTCGGCAAGCTCGACAGATCTATAGTGTCTTTAAATATATCAATTATCTCTCTTTCCAATCACTAGCTATAGCGACATAGACTTAACACTGTATATTATGTGACTATCTTACATTGGTTCGCAATTATATTTAAAGCAATAAATCTTTAATGAACGAACAACTAGAGAGAAATAATAAGAGAGAGTAGGATATATATAAATATATATACACAAATATCTATATATATATATATGATAAGAGAACTGAATACAGTAATTATAAAGCAAGAAAAGAAGTATTATTCTCGCCAGTCACGAGAATATTGCACATTTTCCAATGCTCGCCTAATCACCCTTTAGTTTCTTAAGACGAACGGTCACGTTGCGTCGCGCAGAGACGATGTAAAACTAATTTTAGTGTCAAGGAGGAGACGTTTTGATTTCCATTGCGTGTTTCGAGAGTGTCTCCGGTTACTCGTAGAAAGTGCCTACAAAGTAACATAGAGAAAATATAAAAGATCCGCGCTTCTGTTGTATCACTGCGTATTCAATGCCGATTGTACTTTTCTAGTCTACAAAACGTCAGGGTCTTTTACGTGATACCTTTACGGTCAAGGCACCTGTTATCGCTCGTCTCTCGATTGCGAGAGGACACGAAGAACATTCGGACGAAATAAACCACCGTTTCCCGATGAATTTGTTACCGTCGTCACGTGGACGTTCATCATGTAAAAGGGTACCTTCGCCTATATCTCTCTGAACGTTTTTTTCACGATCGATATAATATATATCGTAGTAATATAATGTAAGAATTAAACGATATCCGATCTTAAATTTAAGCACAGAGCGATGTCGACGATCTAAGCGCTGTAAAACTTATTCGGTTTGTTAAAAATTTTCATGTTTTGACATAAAGCTTTATATGTTAAAGTTTAACACTTAAATTGTATTAAAGTATAAATTAAAATTTAACACTTTATAAATTCCTATAATGTTTGATTTGTTAATTAATTGGGAGGTTTAATTTGCTAAAATTTTACAATTTAACGTTGAACAACCGTTTTCTTCTCAATAAATGTATCATAGTCGTCGTGCATTCTCTGCGCTTAAAGTTGGGAAAGTTATCGAGAACTGCACAATTATTCTATATAAGTAAGTTAATTAAGCAAGAATGGAATGAAGCTGGAAAAGATCTGAAGCGCAATCAGGTCTAGATTATAGTCATTTATCGAAACTACAGGTTGTTCTAAAGCTAATGGATCGTTGAATCCCTGATATAATATATTGTACACTCTGTTAACATCACGCGTCGATTAAATTTCCCTCATATTTATTAAACCGAGATTTATTTTATTTGAATTTGAAATTGCGTAAGAATAAACCTTTTGTGAATGCTGTTACTTTATGGATCTTTTTTTTTATATACATATCTGTTTAACAGAGTATATCTCTTCTCGAAACCTGCTCGTTTGTGTGATCTCTCCGGATTCAGCTCATTCCATAAGTTACGCAAAATAGAAAATAGTTGTACGCGCGACGTACTTTTGCCTACGAACTCGTTGAATATTCAACTGATTTTCTTTCGGCGAGCGCTCGCGATTCCGAGTCCTGTCCGTTGCGTCTCGTGTTCGGATTCCTACGTCAGATTTATCTTCCTTTGCCTACGCGCGTGCTTATACCGGAGCGAATTCGCCTACTGCTAACATTTAACATCGGAATCTTATATTTCGAAATATAGTTTATCTGTTATAATGTCTATATCCCCCATTGACAATATGTTCCAAAATATATCATTGTTAGAAGTTACAAATCTCTGCTGTGTTCTCTCTTCGTTACCTACGCCTTTCCTAGTCACCTTTTATTGCATTATAATTTAAAAAGTAAAAACATGAATTTTTCAAGTAACAATGTAATTCAATAAGAGATCGTCAAGTAATAATATTAAAGTTTTTATTATATATCATATTTTTATGAAAGGACTAAAAAAGATTTATTAGCTGCTGCTTTTTATTTATAAATTAATTTAGAAATTTAACTTCTTTTTCTTATATATATAAATTATTAGACTAAAATTGTTATTTTTATGTTTTAAATCGAACAATTATATTCTCGAGTTGAATTTCAAATGCTTGAGAAGTTAGTTCGCTGTAAAAGGCTGGCATTCATAGTCGGGTCTTATTTCAACACCATCTTAAGTAATGTCTTGAGATGCCGCTAATACGGCTCTGTGATTGGTTCATAACACCTCAAGATTGTACTTGAGACGGTCTTAAACATAAGATCTGACTATGAATACTGGGAGTTCGGCTCTGCATTTCGCGAAAAATCGTCAAAGTTATCAGGGAAACATGCCTCAACAAGAGGTTGTCGCGATTCGATATTGATTCGAAATTCGCGCCTCTCGGAGGATCCGACTGAAGTAAGTTACGAGTTCGAATTTTGTGACTGTTCGGCGTTCGCGGTATCAGGAGGCCACGATTTTGCAGGAGCTTACGCGATCGAAATTGGCGCATATATTCAAAATATAAAAATCATCACCTCGCTTTTCCGTATTATTATTCTTACATCAACCCGGGGAATGGGTGCCTGGGGGTGATGTTTACACCCCCGTGCAGTATCGAAAACATAAAACTACGTCACAGTTATAGTTTTAACGTGCTTCTTTCGTTTTTTTAAATACTTATAATTTCTCCTTACTTTTTTCAGAAAATGTTAATTGAATCTACATTACCCTCAGACACTAATAAATTATAAAACAATAAAAAATATGTAATTAATAACAATAACTTTTAATTAGGGTGTAAAAGTCACTCCCAGGTGACTATATATATATATGCAAAAGAAAAAAGAAATCAGGCGCCCATCTCCAGGTTAATCACAGTCCGTGATAATGAACTTAGATTCCCGGGACTCTCGAAGCTTAAATCTTTCAAGTTAATAATAAACTCGCCGGATAGTAATCAAACCCAAATATTACAAAATATATTTCATATCTATATGTCGCGATCGTTTGAAAGCGCATTTGAAAGTGGCTAAGCGTCGTTTGAAAGTGCAAGACGAGAGCGCGAGATGGCGCGCCGGCGCGCGGGCTGAAGTGCGTCGTTTTCCTCGGCTGCTGCGAATCTGCGAACCGGAGTTCCGTTCCGTTCCGGCCATTTGCCTTCGTGTTCCGCGTGCTCCACGCTCCACGCGATCCCGAATGTCGCTACTCTGTCTTATGTCGTGTCCTCGCGCGAGCTGTCGTGCTACGTAGAAGCGTGCTCGAGGGACGGCGAGACTCGGCGGGCACGAGAGCAAACGAGACAGGCGTACGCGGAAGTTGACGGGTTATTTCCCCCCAAGTGAATTCTCTCCGTTGATTTCTCTTTTCCCATTTTTTCTTTCCGCTCCGGATATCGAGTACGCGCGCACGCCCGCGGCTCTACTCGCGCGGCTACTCGACGCGAAATCGCGAATCGCGACCCACGGATCCACGACGCGCCACGAGTAGGGAGGGGGAGGCAGGCGGCCATCTCTCCCAGCGATTCTGATATTTTTTATTCCACGGTATGTCAGAAGGCGAGGCGTTGTCGCAGAAGAAGCAGCAACAGCAGCAGCCGTTTCATCCGCAGCAACAGCAGCAGCAGCAACCGCCGATCGGAGCGGGTCCGATGGCGAATATGGCGTGGCAGTACCCGCCGAACAATATGCACAATATGTTCCCACCGTACCCAGGGTGAGTCGCGGCGTCGGAGTAACGAATATGTCAACGGAGGAACAATGGAGTCGGCCATTTCGGTGGCGCGACGGCCTCTCGAAGTTGCTCGAAGTGTCTCGTGGTCGGATTTACGTCCGCCAGACTCTCTCGCGGCTTCACTTTCGCGATCGCGATATACGATCTCGCTTTTATAATCTGGAGTTGGATTCGCCGAAGTTGCTCGCTCGCGCGACTAACGTAATGCGAGAGGCCTGATATGCGCGTCTGTCCGTATATGTATGTATGTGTGGGATGATTCATGTCGAGATCGCGTCATAAACAAAGTTCGAGCTTAGCTTGTCTCTGATCCTCTCTCCTTTTAGACGAGACTTTAATCGAGTAAGATTTGTCAGTGGGATACTTGTCCCTTCAAGAGTACGACGAATGTCGTATTAACGAGGCAGATTCCGAGGGGACGCGCAGTTTCGCAATCTAAGATGAATTGTCTCGTACATGCGCGAGCGACGTTTGTCGCGACCTAATTCTTCGTATGAACGCGAGCCGAGATTTCGCTTTAATTGGTTTTAATGTTGCTGACATATTGCTGTATCGCTGATACATTTCGATAATGATTACTTTTTGGTTATGTTTCACACTCTAATTGTCTAACTTATTGCATTTGTGTATACCAGTTCAGTAAGTTCTTGGAAAAAGAACACAGACGGGCTATTTGGACTTGCAGTAATTTTCTGTATTTGATAATATTTATAACAAAATTATCTGCCAATATTACGGAATTATTATAAAATGAAGTTCGCGAATACTGATTTTTGCAATCTCTTTTTGCAGCCAAATGTACGGCCAAGGATACGGCCAAGGTGTGCCGCATCAAGGACAGATGTTCAACTATTATCACATGATGCCAGGATACGGTCAGACTTTTAATCCTCAACAGATGCAACAGCATCAACAGCATCAACAGCACCAACAGCAGCAGCAGCAGCAGCAACAACAGCAGCAGCAGCCGCAGCAACAACAGCAGCAGCAACAGCAGGGAAATAATCAGACAAAGCAGCAGTTACATCAACAACCTCCTATACCTGGTACTCCAATGCCTCTGGATGATGAATCTGATCTTCCACCATTGCCGCCAGGTCCACCACCAGCAGTTCAACCTAATCAACAACATAACAATCATGTACAGCAACAGTCGATGGCTTATTCAGGATTGATGTACAATTCATTCCCCTATAACTGGAATGGTATGCATAATGAAACTTCTCGTAAGTATCGCTTATATTTTTTGTTATAAACAGAGATGGGCGAAGAATTGCTGTTGCAACAAGAGGAAAAATCGATGCACATTGTTAAGTAATTTTATTATTAAAAGTTACATGGTGTTTCATATTATATGTAATACACTAATTCTTTACAATTAGTAATAAAAATGACGATATGGATTTTCATAAGAGAATAAAAATTGAAAAAATCTGGATATATAAAAACTAACAAAGAACGCGTCCAAGAAAATTCTTTCACTGTTCAGCGTTCCTTTTTTGTTTTGAAAGTTTGTTTACATTAGTGTATGATTTAACTCGTCAATATTTACTGTTGCCGTGGGTGTACTTCGCCCATCCCTATGTATAGTTTGAATGTGTAGCTCTAAAACAGTATTAATTCTTTACAGAATATAATGGTCAGAATACAATCCGTTTCAACTTACCTAACAAGAAAACGGGTCTTGGATACACGCCATCCGGCAATAGCGGCGCCGCGAAGAAAAAGCGTAAGCGGAACAAAAATTTAGCAGCTCAATTCAACAATAGCTTTCAGGGAAATGCTCCGACTACCGGGCCCTTCATGCCGAATGGACCTAACGCAAAGTCCGCGGAACTACCACCGCTACCTCCCGCGCAATCCGAAGTGGCGGCCCCTCCGCCGCCAAGCGAGGAGCCTCCTAATCCTGTCGTGCCGGTCACCACGGCTGTCAGCAACGCGGCTACCAGTACCGGTACTGTTCCCACCATTGCCCACAGCCCAGTCGGAGACTGGCCCGACAGTTTGAAGAATTATGTGAACCGATGCTACGAGAAGTGTAAGACGGCGGTCGATAAGGATCAGGTTGAGATTATATTGAAGGGCAAAATCACCCGCGCCGCGAACGACGGCTCGCTCTGGGTGAAGGACTGGGATAAGGAACCTCTGCCCAGCATTCACAGCGAACGTATGACCATGACGATCAAGCCTTCGAAGCCGGCGTTAAAGCTGGCGAATCCTCTGGCGAGCCCACTGGTCAATGCACAGGGAGGCCTGCGCAAGCCCGGCCTTTCCAGCTCACTCGGGGCTCGGCTTGGCGCGCGTCTCTCTGTGACACACAGCAGGCGGTCGAGGACGAGGTCGAGGTCGAGGTCTAGATCGAGGTCAAGATCCAGATCCAAATCGAGGTCGCGATCCCGTTCGCGGTCGCGGTCGCGCTCACGCTCGAGGTCGAGGTCGACGCGTTCGCGTACGCGTAGCCCGCCGTCGCGCAGGTACAACAGGCGCAGCACGTCCTCGTCGTCGAACATTAGCGATCGGGAGCACGATTACAAGGCGCCCAAAGTGAAAAAATCCGCGCGCAACAACAAGGCGAATCACGGCAACAAGAAGTCCAAGAAGAATAAGCAGGCTAAATCGCATTTCTATTCCGAGTTTGGTTTAGCTACAGGCAACGCGGACGAGCTGGGAACCAAGGAGAAGCTGCAGCAGCGCGCCGCCAGATTCAACGGCGGCATTTCCAGGACGGTCGTCAGCAGCGTCATTATCAGAGATGACCCGAACACGGATTTCGACTTTACCGGGCTCCACATCGTTGGCACGTGCAAGGATCTAGAGAAGCCTTACTTGCGTCTCACGTCGGTACGTGGACATTCAAAATTTAAACATTTAAAATATCTCTCATCTACAATTAAGAGAACATAAAGTATCTTACTATAAAATTTTAGATGAAATTATTTTATCGCAGTCGTGATGTAACTCGCGTTTATACACTCTCTAACAAAATTATATAATATCGTTGCAGGCTCCTGCCCCTTCTGCAGTTCGACCGGTAAGTGTACTTCAAAATTCTTTGGCTCATGTCAAGAAACGTTGGCTGGCCGATCAGGACTACAGATATGCTTGCGACCAATTAAAATCCATCCGGCAAGATCTTACCGTGCAAGGTATCAGGGACGCGTTTACAGTTCATGTATACGAAACCCATGCCCGTGTAGCTTTAGAACGCGGTGATCACGAGGAATTCAATCAGTGTCAGACACAGCTGAAAATGCTGTATCAGGATCTCGATGGTGAGAATCGATGCGAATTCATTGCGTATCGGATTCTCTATTACATCTTCACGAAAAATACTCAAGGTTGGTAACGGAGTTAACAACGCGGGAGAATCCAATATTTTTCTGAAATTACATCCATTAGAATATTTTGCGATGTTTTTGATTTCAGATTTAACGACAATTTTAGCGGCACTTTCGGCAGAAGATAAAAATGACGAGTGCATACAGCATGCGTTGAAAATACGATCGGCTTGGTGGTTGGGTAACTTCCATGCTTTTTTCAAACTGTATAGGACGGCGCCGCGTATGTCCGCCTTCTTGATGGACTGGTTTGTCGCGAGAGAGCGAAAGAAGGCGTTGAAATTCATGATAAAGTCGTACGTATTAAATCTTACTGTTACTATTATGTAGATATGTGTTTAAATTTAATCTTTAATGTTGAAATTGTGCTTTCCATTGAAGGGTTGTATACTTTTTTCGTTGGTAAAAGTAATTTGTATTGATTTTAACTAATAAGTTCAATTTTGGATAATAATTGCCTATAAACTCACAACATATGCTATTCTTTTCTCATGAAAATAATGTAATAGTAAGTGTACAATCCCTCAATTTATTGTTTAGACAGAAATTTCGTTCTCAGGTGATTCGGAGAACAACTTGTTTTTTTATTAGTAAATGCAAGCATACGTTTTATACGTTTTTGTTCGGTATTATTGCATTTGTTTTCTAAAAAGAAATTCTTTTCTGAATTACGATTTATCATAATAATTAAAAAAGTATATCGAAATTCAATCGGTATACTTTTATCGAGTTGATTTCTCTAAATATCTAATCCAATTCCAGCGTCATGTTTTCAACAAATGATACCTTCATGAAGAAACATAGGATCACATGTACTATAATTGCAGATTTCTGTTACAGGACGTCGTAGCCGAAAGTTAATTGCATATTTAATTGTTTATTTTTCTGTTTTATGTATATTCACTATCATATCACCGTATGCGGCCATTATCTAACGTTTGCATTTCTTCTGCTGTTTAGCTACCGGCAAAATTTGGCGGTTCATTTCGTCGTAGCGGAATTGGCCTTTGAGTCTTTGGACAAGTTTAATGAATTTGTCAGCGAGTTCGGCTTGGTTTACGCTGATCTCGCTAGACAGCAAATCGACTGCAAGGCAAGCAGTGGTAGTCTAGGTGGTTGGTAGAAGGCAACGTTACTCTACTGTCCTACCTTTACCCCTTGTGGCGGCAGATATTTTTACATGCGAGAAAGAAGGGCCACACACACACATACACGCATATATATACACATACATATACACACGCGTACATGCATAAATCTCATGTGTGTCGTACTACGTGTATATGCATATGTTTCCGGCATATGTGCGCTTGTGTGACTCATATGCATATATACATATTCAGATAGATAATCCATTCCGCTGGGGTTACGCATATTTCCGTAAATTTCCCTCGCTCTCGGAAGCCCCCGTGTGTGCTGGCTCTACCTCTCGCAAAACGATCTTCAGATCATCATCCCACGGCGGTGACGCACAGTTTTATCCACCGTCGGGTGCAAAATCGAAAGCTTGGGACTTCGACTACAGCTTCGACTGTGAATTTGTACATACACGCTCCCTCGTTCGGTTCCCCCGCGCGCAATTGTACATAATCGCAAGAGGACGTATATGCGGGAATCTCTGGAAATTATACAAAAATCCGGACGGATGGTCGTTTCCGTTCATTCGGCGCTACCTCACTAAACAAAAAATTAGATGAGAAAAAAGCTCGTTATATATCATCGAGGATCATATTCACAACGCAAACGGTACAATCTGTGGTCTTCATGCAATAGAAAAAAAAGCTCATCTTTCGTTAGTTCTCAACTCGGGACGATTCGTCGACCAGACGACCGCTCTCTCCTTTTCAATCGTTCGTAACGTGACGCGCATGAACGCTTCACTGCCACGGTGCTCGATCGATTTTCCAAGTGTTCCTTTAAGTATTACTACACGAAAAACAACCCGTAGCTGCCCCAGCCGAGCCGCAACGCAAGCTTCTCTCGCTTCGAGGGGAGGAGTCCTTCGAAGAGAACGCGGATAAAGGATTTCGTTTCACGAATTCGGAGACATGAGTCGCGTTTGAGGACACTGTACGTTATGCCGCTTGTACTCGAGAGACTATCTTCTCGGTCAATGATGAACAGAGCGTTCCTGGTCGCGACAAAGTGTCATTTCCCGGACAAGCCCGGGAGAAAAGCCGGGGTAGATCAGGCGGAGGGAAGAAGGAAGAAGAAGTGGCAGGATCGTTTTTCTCCGGGAACATCGTTACTCGTGGATGAACCACATCCGAAGACGTCTGGGTTTGGGGACGAAGACAGAAGACCGAAGATCAAGGGGGAAAGGACCATCTTCACTGCATACCTCGCGCGACGAGTGGGCGCATCACCATCGGTTCTCTTCTCATCGTGTGCCGAGTGATCCTTGTAATTTAATTTTAATAAGTGTCTATGCGCCGCGCGCGACGCGACGATGCTCCTCTCGACGTTAGAGTCCCCCTCTCCCCCCTATTTCTCGTTGGATTCCCTAGGTGGTCGAGGTCCTCCCGTTTTCTCTCGCATTCGCGCACGTACGTTCGTTCACTTGCTCGCTCGCGCGCGCGCATGGAATGTGCATCAGCCGCATTACACGGATTCGGAGAGGGAAAATGATTTCATTGTACCATACTTGATCCGAATACGATGTTGTGCATAATAAATTATTTAATTTTCTGACGTTGTACCTCATTTTTTTTGTCTCGCTTGTCGTACTATAAACCTAGCGCACTTTTTTTTTAGAGGAGACATAGATTGCGACTCGTTTTGCCTCGACTTCGCCTCGACGATGCTTCACTTAATAATAAATACCACGGTCGACGGGCTTCTCGGCGTCCTCAATTGCAAATCGCGACCGACATTTACGTTGTCGTTGCTAATTATGTATATGTATATCTATATATACCGATTCGCGCGATCGGTAGATAAAATAATTTAAATGTTAAATAATTTAACAATCCATGATACAACATAGAACATTTAAAGTATATAACAGTAAACGAGAAAACGTCACTTTCAACGCCGATCCTCTCACTGCTGGATAATATTTACGGCTCCTGGCTCGTCACTGCAGCTACATCGGTATCGGATTACATCAGAAGCGTAACACTCGTACGTGTTTTATACAATATGTTTGCAATGAAAGAAGCCAGTTCTTTTTTTTTATCGCTACTTCTACTCGACAGAATAGGCTTGTGAAATTCGTTAAAGACTTTTGGTTCGTAAATTAAAAGCTATACTTAGTTTAATTGAGATCCATTTCCATTCAAAATTTAAAATATACATGTAGATTGAATTACTCATCATTACAGACTTTTCGGGATATTTTACCAATCTATTCCATCAAACAGGAGCGGCAATTTGTACGATTTTTTTTCGCTTCTGATGTAATAGAAGCCTTGAAAATGGCTTTCGAATAATTTAACGTGGTTCGATCACGTTTCATGTAGTAACACGAGCTAAGCGTCTGCGTCTTCGACGTAGACCTCATGTCGGGATGCGGTTCCAAAAACCACGTCGGGACACACGTTTAGCTTCGATCAAAAATCTCTATAATGCTCTCGAGATGTATGCAACGTGCCATTAACCGGATTAACCCGTTAGCGTCCTCAAGCGAAAAGGGACATGGTCTCGCAAATAAGAAACCTGTCCTCTATAACTCACCGCTAGTATCCGGCGCTTCGCGGTTTTTTTTTCAGATTCGATAAATTTCTGTTTTAAAAATAGATTCTCAACCCCTCGAAAAAGGTCAGACGTTAACGGATTAATAATTTCTCGCGCACGTGAGAATCTCACACGAGTAGGAACAGATCGCGCGGAAGAGATCAACGTCAATATGAATTCGCGTGCGCGTCGGCATCGAGTCGCGAGCTACACAGTGCGTAAATAGCCTTACGGTAAATATAATTAACAGCGTCTCTCTAACGATTCCGTTTGTGTGTGATTTTGTGTGTGTGTGTGTGTATGCGTGTCACATCTGATTGATAGCTGACGTAATACATTAATTCACTTATATATAAATATTAATCAAATAAAAAAAAAATTTAACTATGGTACGGCGAAATAACGTAGCCCTCGGAGGAAATGAAGTCGGGGATGATTCGGCAGCGTTGACTGCGATGACGGGTTTGGAGAGGAAAGAGGAGGGAGGATGCAGATGGTGTCCGTTTAAACGGAGAGGGACACGAAGCTGTTATACTGGGTGATGTTGCGTTTCAGAATGTCGGCGCACGGACCTAAGACCCGCTCGAACCGCGCCCGATCCAGTTTCACACACTTCAACGGACCCCTGGCCACCACGGTCGCCGCTCGGGGCCTGTCCAGCAGTAGCGCTATTTCCCCTGTATCAGAAAAAAAAGTTCCCGTCGTTGAACGAGCTCTTCCAATCCTCTTTCGCGCCAAATTAATTGCGCAACATAAAATTAAGTTTCATTGAGAATTAATTGAGGAATTAAATTTAATGATTAGATTGTTTTAACGTCATCATTAGCTATTAGTAAAAATTTATAAATTCTAACGCTTTTCTGAAATATTAGGTATTATCTTGCTAATAAGACAACTGTATAAGACATGCTAGCTTCTCTATTTTGTAATCAATGAAAATTATTACTCCGAGTTTGATATTACCGAAATAATCCGATGGCCCTAAACGGCCGACCTCCGCGGGTTCGTCCCCTTCCGAACGTTGCTGAAGGACCACCGCCGTACCCTCGACGATTATATAAAAATCTTCGCCCGGTTCGCCCTGTCGGACTATCGTTTCACCGTCGTCGAACGCTACTGGCTCCAGAGCGTCTGCCACTGTGAGTCTCTCCCATTTATCCAAGGATTCTGCGAAGTGCGTCGTAAATATCACAGTCCTTCCCATTTTATCTCCCTATCTATTCTAACAGTCTCATAAATCTTACAAGGATCACTTCAACTTTGTGTATAGAGTAACAAGACTCTGTTATTCTCAGAATTTTGATAAAAGATATTACGATTGATTTATACGAGCGAAAAGTGGAGCAGTAATGCTCCAGGGAATCAAGATTCCGAGCGAACTCACCCAATATTGAGACCCTGGATAAGAACTCCTCGTACATTTTCCTTTTCCTTATAGTGGAGCCCATGAGAATTCTGCGGTAGGAATCCCTGTCGATGCCCCAGAGCTTCACGTCGGTCTTCGCTCTGACCGTGGCGGCGCGCGGAGTTCCGTAGATTAACGCGAGTTCGCCGAAACTCCCACCCTCGCCGATCGTCGTCGCCAGCTCGCCATTAACGAATATTTCGACTTCTCCTTGATCAATCACGTAGAAGTTGTCACCCTCGTCGCCTGGGGAAAATACATAGCGCTCGTTCAATCGGAGAATTGATAACAAACCAAAGCGGGATAGAAGCGCAAGACAAGTGCGCTCGATCAACGATCACGCACCTTGACGAATGATCGCCTCACCGGGCAGGAAGGTCACGGGGAACATCGCGTCGAATATGTCGGAGCGCTCGTTCTCGTCCAGGTGCGCGAACAGCACGTTCTTGGCGATGGCCTTGCTCAGGGCAGCCATGGTTTTGTAGTCCTTAGGTACGACCTTCTTCACGTAGCTGGTGGCATCCTCCTCGGAGACCGGCTCCGCTGAGATTCCGCCCCGCCGCCGCGGCACCTGCGGGCCCTGCTGTCCCGCGGGCATGTCCTCCGTGTCCTCGGGACTCGTGGCGATCTGTTGCTTGGCATCGTGAGCCTGTTCCTGTACACGAACGAAGATAAAGTGTTAGTCGACTATGATAAACGAGAGAGATCCTTAACTAAAATGTCAATGTAGATTACGGTTATTCTTCGAATGATAAGATTAAAAATTGTATTATTACATACATCGTGCACTGTCACTCAATTCCACGATAATACGACGTAGAATACATTCTTACAAAATAACAACAATTACATTTGACATATTATCGGTCTACCTATTCCCATTTTTTCTGGAGTAATTAATTGAATCGGTTTTTCAGTCCAGACGGATCAACGATGAAAAGGGAAACTCCTCGGTCATAATTAATACAGTCAATTAATACAGAAGGAAAAAACGACATAACATATTCTTACGAGAATCGGTTATCGATTGGCTTGATAAATAATATAGAAAGCTATCTTGGCAGTGCAGAATGCACAACAAATTAACACGTTCGCTACCTTTAAAAATTCTCCACGCTGAAATACAAGTGTTCTCCTTTTTAATTAATTTTTTGCGACTAATTATCGATGTCTGTCCCCGTCACGAAAAATAAAGCGATGCGTTAAGGTCATCATGTGTTGATGTGCATTCGGGTTTCGGACGAGCACACAAAAATTGCTAAAAAAAAAATAGGGTGGAACGCAAATTAATAATTCATTAACCACGCGCGACCCTCGCGGCCGGGCTCTCCGTCTCGCCCGCGGCGTCTATCACGCATATAATTACCGTTAAATTATAAATTATGTAGGTCTTTAGATAAAACCTCGTATTACCGTCGCTTATGTACACGATGCACACCGCCGGGGTGAGAGAGAGAGGTAAGCGAATAATGCCATAGGTCAGTTGGCGTTTTCACGCACGAACGCGCCGTCTCTCTTCGTAGCGAGCACCTCCTCGTCGGCGTGGTGCATCGCGCTAACGAGTATATTCAAATCAGCGCAATTCGCAATTCTCCTCCTTTAATTGCCATGATAATATGCCGGCACACGCTAACGTTACTCGCATACGAGGAGCCATCGCGATCGTGCGTCTATTTCGGGGTCTTACGAGCCGGGGAACGGGTTCCGAGCGCGACATTTATGCATCACATATACGGTGGCATATAATTAAATTTAAAAAAGAAAATATCTCTTCGTCAAATCGCAATTATGCGCAATTAAAGTTCTCTGGCAAAAATTAAGATACAATGAAACATATCTGTTATAGCCAATTATTCGTGAGAAACGCGGAAGCGACGCCGGCGCTCTGAGAAAGAAAATGCAGGAAGATTTTAGAGATTCAGAGCGAGATCCTACTTCGACTTCTTGCAATTAATTTGTTCTGCAAGAGGATCTTCGTTAAAACGCTAATTCAGACGTTGGCGCTTTTAATGGGAAAGACATTCAAGTTTCCAATTTCAAGATAAATTATTCAATGACACCACCGGTGTCATGAATGGCAATTAAGTATCGAAGGGGGCTCGATCGCGATTCACCAACGATCGTCCGACGTTAGCGCGGCTAATGAGTCCATAAAACTTGATCCGATAAATCCACGTCGCTCGTCTCCGCAAAGACGCGTCTAGGCGTCCGACATGCGCCTCTGTTGTGCATTAAAAATAGAAGAGCGGAACTCTCCATTTATCGGAATTATCCAACAGATACGCCAGATGAAATCGTATCTTTCAGAAGCGCCGCCGTTCGTTTTTATCTGTTTACGTTTAAGAGCTCGTTTTACGGACGATCCAAATCGGCGATCTAAACGGGATCTTACAATTCAATGCGGCCGAATTGTCAATATATAAATTATGAATTAAGCGGAAACATTATATGTTACTTATACGTTACTTATAAATTTAGATTACGATTGCGCGTGATTTGTAATTAAATTGTCTTATTCTGTCTTCTTATCTTCGAGACCATCGCGTGGCTCATTATTACCGCAGACCGCATCTGCGCGCAGTAATATAATAAATACGCATTATGTCACTGCTATCACAAACAACATACGTAACTGAGGCTTCGAATCGCGGCACGCATTTATTAAATCTGTCAGTTTACTACGCATACCTGGCGCGCGCGCGCTCGCGCTCGCTTTCGGCCCGCAAAAATAGAATGCGTTCTAATTCCGTGGATACAATTCCGATTCCGCAATTCCGTTTTGTGCGTTACACCTCGGCTTGTAAAATTTGTGGCGTGAAATTTTTGTCCCGTTTGACGAATTATCGATCGTCTAAAAATGAGCTTCGGAACGAAGGAGAAATTATGCAGTTCGATAATCGGAGTGAGAGACGCATGCGAGCATGAATAACTGGGTAAACTATGTGTACAACTATGTATAACTATGTGCGCAACTTATATATATATATATATAACGCACCGGTATTAGATTCCGCTCAAAGTCATCGGAATCAACGAACAGACGTACGCTCTCTTATACAATCTCCAGTCAATGATGACATATACGTGTACGTGTACATAATCATCGGCACTCCGCGGCTCCGTAAGCGCTACACGCATACATTCCCACATGCACAGCACACGCGCATCCTTGAGCACACTCCCGACACATGAGAATCTTACTCTCGTCATCTCGGCGCAAGTGTTTTTCAAGCTTACATCTTTTTCACGGAGTGCGCGAGTGAAAATACTTCAAGGATGCCTAGAAAATATATCCTAAAAAAATAAAAAACGTACTCGGAGTACCAAGAAAATAAATTAACAAATATATGTGAGAAAACAAATTCTTGGAAATTTAGTTTAAAATATGAAAAATGTAATTTGTACAGTTTGTATTAGTCATTCCGAGATAACTGGACCGTAAGAATCGTTAATCAGATATGCGACTGATTAACGAGCATTTCTCACATTGATCTTCTTTCCTCTTAAAAGCGCCCTGTTTTTTTTCTCTCTCTCCTTCTATTTGAAGACGACGTAAAAAGACTGTAAATGTCATACTCTTAGAAAATTACTTTTCGTTGAAGAACCCTTCTCATGCGAACGCGAGCGGCATAGTAAAAGACTACATTGCCATTTACGAGAATCTGCCGCACCGTATGCGAGAAGATGTAAAAGAATACCTGTCGTAATATTTTTTCAAATAAAAAAAGAGTCTTCTTTGACATATTCACTGTTTACACCTATAACTTTTAATGTCACGTCTTTCTTTAACAATAATTGCACGGTCAATCATGTAATTTTTTTCATACAGATATAAATTCAATAATTCACTTTTATTTGCTGAGTAATCACTCGATACTTTTTGTGAAATAATAACACATTGTCAGTCAAATCTACATAAAACGATAGATGAAAAACTAAATACAGTTCACCGACAATTACATGATTGATTGACTTCTTAGAAGTTGGAAATCTTCCGATTTTCACGTGAGAAAATCTTCCTTTTCCGCTTCACTAAATTATGAATTCGTAGATAAAGATCGTTAACTTCTTCCGAGACGCAAAGAGCAAAAGGAAACGCGGAATATTGAAACGCAAAAATCCATCGACGATCAACATTGATCCATCGCTTGAGATCAATCATCACGCGCGCGTAAGTTGGACGATTATGGCCGGCGTTCTTCCTCTCTCTCTCTCTCTCTTTCTTTCTCGTACCTTATTCATCATTCCTCTCGATCCTCCTCCTGTTTCTTCGCTCTCCTTCTCTCCGTCTGCCCCCGTGTTCTTCTGCTTTCCGCTGATGCGGTTTAACACTTATGAAACGGCCGCTTTTCGCGGCAGCGCGTGTCGTAGGTCGGCGATCTCGCGAGTTGTCGCGAACGCACGGGAGAAAGGAGATCGTCTCCGACCGCCGTCGCCACCGCCGTCGTCGTCGTCACACGCGCGATCTCTCCTCGTCGTAGTCGCCGTCGTCCACCTCCTCCTCCTTCTTCTCTCACCCGCTTCGCGATTTTATAAGGCCTCGGACGGAATCCAATTAGAGGTCGGAGGCGATCTAGCACGCGCGCGCGTCCCTACGTCCGTCGGCGCGACAGCGTCGGTACGCGTACTGCTGTTACTGCCGCTGCTGCTGGTGCACGTTTGCACGCTCGCTTACCGCCGGACTCGGCGCCCGCCCGACGATTCCTGGACGGGATGGATGTGCCGCCGAGATGCTGTCTCGTGGTGGTCGGTAAGTAAGGTCTTCCGCTCGCGTTAACGCGCGAACGTAAGCGGCTACGGTGGATCGATCCGCGGCGGCGGCGACGGCGGTGGTGGCAGAGGCGGCGATGGTGGCGGAGGCGGCGAAGGCGGCGGCGATGATGACGGCATTTTTCAAGACCTCGGCTCGTAAAACTGCGGGAGAGCCGTAACACGCAGACTTGTGTGGGAAACATGTTTCAGTGACACCGTTACTTCCCGCACCACTTCGCCATCCCGCTACGTACAAGTTTTTATCAGCGGCCAGAGCTGGAGCTGAAGTTAAAGAGCCAGAGATTAGAGACATTAGTTCTGTAACCGAGTTGAAATAAAGAGCGCGCGTTGATTTTGTTTATAACGATTATTTTTCTCATCTCTCCTTTCCATCTTCCTCCTTCTTCTATTTTCATATATCCTTAATATACGTTATTTCGTGTTACGTTACCGAATGCTAAAATTAAAGTCGTTCTCACGCCTCTTACTTCCCGGCTTCACTTTCGTCGATACGTCAATTTGCATCTCTTGGTCCCCGAGATTTTTCGCGCGATATTTCGCAAGCCCCCGGCGGTATATCATCGTCAAACGGAGACACTTCTGAATATTTTATCGTCATAAATTCAGGCGCCGCGACGCCACCGCCGTTCCTGGCGATGACGTCGGAGGAAGATCGGCGCCGTGACGCACAGGAAGAGGACAATCCCGTCGGCGCGGCGGCTGGATTCCCTCGGTGGCGGCATTCCACATTTTTGTGGACTGCTTTTAACTGCGCTCTTTCTCTCTCTCTTTCCTTCTCTCCACCTTGGCTGTAAGGTTGCGCCTCGTTATATTTCGAGCGTGCTCTATGTTTAGATCAGCTGCCCCTATATCGCGCTCTCTTTCTCTCTCCTTTTGCGCGCATCGCACATACACACACATACGCACACATAAACACATATATATGTACGCGTACACAATTGCAAGCCCTCTCATCCCTCCCCTCGGTGTCGTTCTCCTTCTTTTTCTTTCCGCTTTCTCTTATTACGCCCTTCCTGTGCGGCCGGAGTACTATAGACGGTGCTTTACGACCACGCAAACCTGAGCAAAAAATTCGTGCGGTTATTTAAGGTAAAAACTCTTACAGAAGGGTGCACCGTTACCTCAATTAAATGAGAAATTTTCTAAGATATCTAAGGTCCAGTTCCACAAACGTCGGCTAACACTTGTGAAACTGGGCCTGAGAGGTCTACCTCTGCCGGCACCGGCTCTCGAGAACTCGCATTAGTGGTCGTGAAAAAATAAACTTTTGCAGAGCGACGGCAAATTCCGATTCTCCATCCAATCCTCCGTTTAATTGCTCCCGCTGGACTCCTCGCGGTTTAATCGCGAAGACACTTTACGGCGTTGGTTGTTTGCGCCCTTTATTCCAGTCTCCTTGTGTCCTCACGTCGTAACTTTCGCTCCCGTGCTCCTCCTATGTGTTTGCGTATTTCAGCCCTTTATTTTCCCCCGATGAGTTTTCCCGCTTCCTCGCGATTATTATTTCCTCCCGCAGGCGTCGTATCTCTTACCGATCCCGAGGGATTTCTATTCCCGGGGGATTTCTATTCCTTCGAGAAATAGATTTCGTGCTCCTTTCTTCTCCAACGTATGCATGTGCAGTCTTCTCTCTCCCTCTCTCTCTCTTTCTCTCGTACGTATATACTCTAGCACTTTTTGCCGTGTATACGCCGGCACAAGCACGAAAGGCAAACATGCACGCGAGGCGATGATCCGCCGTCCCGCGCCGCGCGTCTTCGCCTTCCGCTCGACGGCACCGTCAGCGCGTTGTGTCGCTGCACCGTCACGTTGACTGACGCGCGCGACACGGAGACGTTCGATCGAAGACACCCTCGCGTGTTCCTAGATCACGTCGGGGCACTGTGGGAACGGAAACGATCATTCCCAGGCGGCTATTCAAGGGAGACGGAGCAACCCCGTTTAGGCAAAATGTTAACAGTACGCTAGCAGTTTGTTGGCAGAATATTGCGGCAGATCGGTATCAGCTGCCTCCGCGTCCAACTTGTATTTTGCCTACCGATCTTTGACAGTGCATGATGGAACCTGCAGCGGATTGCCGGCAGAAATAGAACCCGTCGTTTTGCGACCATTTAAAGAGGATGTATCATTTAAATGGTTATACGAAATGACAGATTCCGCTCGGTTTTTGCAATCAATTTGCCATTATTCATCATATAACAAATTTGATTGTATTTCTGCTGACATTCCGCCGACAAAATACATTTTTGACAAACTGGCTGGTTTTTTGGTTTACTGAAAAAGAGAGATCTATACGATGCTTGTAATTTTTTAAAAGCAAATTAATGAATCGTTTTCCTCGTTGTAAGAGATATACACTCGTTTCCCTCGATTTATGCGGAGTATTTGTTCTACGCGGTTGAGAATTGCGTAAATGAAGTCAGTACAAAAAATTTGTAAGAGAAAATATGTTGTAAAAATATTTATTTCACATTTATTTCGCTCTACTTGCACGAAGTGAAGAAAAGTAAATTTGTTATCACTTGTGTAGATAAGCTCGTACACACAATTCAACCAAAAAAGATTAAAATACACCCAACTCTCTTTTTACACGGTTTTTTTGCGCGATTTTTTTCCAGCAACGCGATTTCTTCTTCCGCGGAACGTATCTAATGTGTAAAAAGACCAAGTTGGATGTAATGTAATATAAATACAATCCAGTAAAAACTTTTCGACTCGCTGATCGATATATAATAATTTCAATAAATACCAAAGAAAGATATATTTTCTGACTGTGTATAAAAAGTATTGTGTAATGGGGGAGAGAGATTTTTATTTACCGCGTAAATCGAGGAATGAGTGTAATCGAAAATGTCCCAAGAAACTTGAAGCGAAACGAAGGAGAGAGAGAAAGAGAGAACGAACGCCCGCGAAAAATATATTTAATATCGACGAGATCACCGCGGAAGGGAATTAAACGTCACCTTGACGAAACTCCCTTTACTCATATCGATTCTCCTCGCAGCGGCGAAATACCTCGTCGCCGTATTTCGCTTCCCGCTTCGGTATAGCGGCCTTCGGCCTACGCGCGGCTTGGTAAACATACTACTATATCGCTGAGCGAAGGAAACGCGAAATGTCGCGGCCATGCTCGGTCAATCCAACGGGCCAAAAGAAAAATCCTTTGATTCCTCGTGCACTTGCGCCCCCGTGGCCGCTGCTCCTCGACGGGGACGATTCCGCGTGAGCTGTTCGCGCGGCATCATCTTCTTATTTTAGACGGCCGTCGATCTTGCGCTCGCTCCGCGAGCCTTCGATTTCCGCTTCCGAGCGACACGCGTCGCGTTCCCCGCTTGCTGCGTGGGTGGCCGCTTAACGTAATTACTCCCGTTGCTAGCGTTAAATGGGAAAGGTAACGGCGGCGAAAGGTCTCGGGAGGGAGGGCCCTGCGGGAAGGAACCGCGTCAAGGATCACGCCGGAGCGAGGATACGGCTCGCCGATAAATCAGCTACGCTGATCGACGTAATCTCGTTTACGAGAAGACGTCCGGCTTTTAGCAAATCCACTTATCTAATCGCAAGGATGAACCTGGAAGAATATACCTTGGGAAGGATAATCGCGTTAATTAAACGGAAATCTTTCTTCAGGGCGATACTCACTTTGCTCCTTCGCGATTCGCGATGAAGATGTTACGTATTTCGTACATATTCCGTCTTTCTCGTGCGAATTGCGTTTCATTATTAATTTAAGGCCATTTTCTTGCCTCCGAAGCTCCACTTAGAAAAATATCTTGGAGGAGCGGAGAGCGGAGAGTCCATTGCGATATATAACTTAAATTTATCATCCATGTCGGCACGCCGGGCACCTGCAGTGACGACCGTACGAGTTGAAGGCGACTGCTGTAGATGACAGCATCTGTCGCGCGCGTATCCCACGACGATGCTGTCGTTGATCATCAAACCATCTCGACGCATCATCAATCTCGTGAAATGACAAGCCAAATATTCCTCACGAAAACGTTTCTTCGCGCGTTGCAAAACGCTGTTAAAGAGAACCCTGGACGTTCTCGACGAGTCGCGATAATTATCTACGACTCGTCGAGATAACGCGACGCGTCTCCCCGACGGAGGAAAACGCTCCGATTACAATGTTTACCTAGCAAAGCGGTAAAGCTCCGATAACGACGCTTCCTCCGAGCGTAAATCAATCGCCTAATCGCAATTAATTCCTGCGTTCGCTGCGCATTCATCGGGCAATGAGCGAGAAACCAGAGAAACCTTGATACACAAACGCAGCAGCTTCTCGCACACGCTGCAGGGAACTGCGAGCGAGGATTGCTTTCGAGAGTAACGTCCTTCGCACGATGAACCCGCAATATCGGTAAAGCTCACGAGAATCTGAGAAAAATTTAAAAAAATGTAGTTCGAGAAAATGGGGAAGACACTTCGAGAACCAGGATCGTCCCTGATCACGTGTGTCACGTCTCGTCGTCGCACCCCGACACGAGTGAGGTTATGTCGCGGAAAACCTCTCGGCCCCTCGTCGAAGATAACCTCGCGACGTCGGTTTTCCCGAGGAAAGTCGTGAACGTGAAAATTCGCGGCGTATATCCGTCTCTCTCTCTCTCTTTCTTTCTCTCTCTCTCTTCCTCTCCCGTGGTCAGGTTAATCGCGGCACGACAGCGAGGTTTTACGTACCCTTTCCAGCTTCTGGAAGTACTCCCGCAGGAAGGAGATCGGGTTCTCGGGCCGGCCCACGCACAGTTGCACTATACAGTCTTTCAGGACCTGTTGGATATTGTGTCTCTGCACGTATTCCTCGCACTCGCGTAAGCTCTGCTCCTCCTCGAGATTCGCCGCCATATTGATGATGCACGGCGCGCCGCTTTATCGGCGATACCTCGCGTCGTCCGCCCCGCGCACCCCGCCTGCTCCGCGCGCGTCGCGCGATCTCTCGCGCTCTCGTGATTTTCCCGCGGCGACCCGCCGAGGATATTCCCTGACAATCCTGGCTGTTCCTGACGCTGAAAATACCCGATGAATGTTGCGTTCCTTCGAACATCGAACATCGAGCTTTCGACGTTCGAAGGAAGAGGAAGCGAAGGGAAATTTAGACGCGGAAATCGCGCGTAGTCTTTTGTCGTCGAAAATCGAATTATTTATTGGCACGCGAATCGATAATTTAATCAGTTGAAGTTGGCCGATTTTACGGATTCTCGCGATTCACGGAAATTTATGAGAAAAAGATACAATTTATGTGAATATAATATAGATAAGGAGATATTTGAATTTCTATGGATATATTGTACAAAGTTGAGTAATGAAAAAGTTTATTATCTTAACTACTGATTGGGATTGAAATTGGATTGAAATTTAATCAATCGGAATAAAGGAAACTAACAACTTCAAGTTTAGTGAACTTTGCTCTAATTGGTCAAACTTCAATCCAATCTCAATCCCAATCCGCAGTCTGATCACGGGATTAAATCTTATCTTTTCTTCAAACTTGTAAAATTGTTAGTCTCATATTTTTCTTCAAGCATTATCGATTTTCTTAGGATTTTCTTGAAACTGTGAATATACGTTAATTTAGATGTGCTTTATGCGTGGTATAAATTTCAGTACCTCTTCCGGTATAAAAAATAAAGATACTGAGCCTCAGTTTCAAAAAAAAATTTAAAATTTAATTTTTTTTAGTTTTGGTATTTTTTCCTTATAGAACTCGACGAGAGGAGCAACTTTGGTCCTCTTGGCCAACCTCGTATTTCTTACCGTTTGGCCTGGAAAACCTTTTCATTAGTAAAAGTTGAAACTTTGAGGCTCAGTATCTTGATTTTTTATACCGGAAGAAGTACTGAAATTTATACCACGCATAAAGCACACCTAAATTAACGTATATTCACAGTTTCAAGAAAATTCTAAGAAAATCGATTTTCTCTAGTATAAGGACGAGAGAACGTCCTTAAGCAAAAACATATTCGATCAGCCATGTCAGCAGATACGAACTGCGTCCACATTCAGCTCACCTAGGGGCGGCACTAAAGGGATCTTTTTAAATCCCGTTTTACATAAATAAATAAATAAAAAGATCCTCGGCGAGAAACTGCCGATTTTAATAAGTGTTTAAGCAGAATAGCTGACTTATAATTTCAAGACAGTTCTTTATGTTTTAAAAAAATCTTTGTTTTTAGCCACTTACAATACTGTCTTGTGTCTCAAGTCTTAAACGAGTGTACAAAGTGTCAACATTGTAAGACTTGAGACACAAGACAGTATTGCGCGTTGCTAAAAACAAAGATTTAAAGCATAAAACACTTTCTTAAAATTATAAGTCAGCTATTCTGCTCATGCCCTAAAGTCACGTTCAATCGCATTTCAATCCGAAAGCCGCGCGGTTCCAGTCCGTCGCGAATCAGGCAGCCGCGCATGCGCGTCGCGCGAGTCGATTCGATGGATCGCGGAGAGCGCCGCGTTGGCCGCGTCGACCAATCGAGACGGCCGTCTCGACGGTCTCGATCGGTCGGTCGGTCGGTCGGTCTCTCGCGCGCGCGAGCAACGACCATCTCGCGGTATATCGCACGCGTATCGCGATGGACGGCGGAGTGCTGCGTGCGGCGTATTGCTGCTGCCTGCGAACGGGCGAATCTCCGCGCTGAGAGGGAGAGAGAGGTGGCCGTGTGCCGTGTGTGCGCGCGTGGTGTGTGTGGTGTACGCGGAAGCGCAGCTTCGCGGATCCCGTCGGTCGCGCCTCCTCGCCGACCTCGCGACACGGACTTTTGGACGGCGAAGCGGAGCGGAGCGAAGTCGGCCGCGATCGCTCCCGGCTCCGCGCGACGTTCGCTCGGTCGATCGGACGGACGACGGACGGATCAACGAATTCCTGAGGGGGGTCCGAGCCGCGAGTGCGGGACAATCTAACGGGGGGGGGAGGACTCGCGGAATCGAGGATCCCGTGTGCCCTCGCGTGCGCGCGCGCGCGCGCGCACCTCTTCTCGGCGATGCGTCGAGTCCTCGCGGACACCTCGCGTCTTCCGTGCGTGCGATCTCGCTCGCCCGCCGGGACCTGAAGCTGGCTGTCAACGAACGCGGGCGGCCGGATATACATACTCGGGAGCTCGTTCGCGAGACCTCGGTAGGGTCTCGAGCGAGCGAGAGTGAGAGAGAGAGAAAGAGAAGGACTCCAAGGGCCGAGCCAATCTCGAGAGGAACAGCGGCGGGAGGAAAGAGGTACGTCGCCTCCTCGGAGTGCGACGGGATTATTAAGGATCTCGCGTGTCCGTTCACGTGTCCCCCTCGGATTCCCACCTTGATCCCCTTTATTCGCGCGCGCGCGACCTCCGACGGCGTATAGACGCGAGAGATCGTCTCGCGCGCATGTGTGCGCGTATTGTACGTACGTGTGTGTGTGTGTGCGTGCGCGAATGCTGCGTGAATCAGCCGTGCGACGACGATGACGGCCGATCGACGGCATTTCGACCGTGCCGCTTCCTCTCGCTCGCGTCGTCGCCCGGTTGTTCCTCGATCGATACGCGGCCTCGCGGTGTCGAGGCTCTTTCGAGAAAGAGCGCGCGAGGGGGAGGGAGGAGAGGCTCGCCGTTCCCGACGAAAATAGCGAACGAGTCCTCTCTCTCGTTCTCTCTCTTTCTCCCTTTCTCTCGCGCGACGGTGTCCTTTGGCCGCGTTTCGCCCGGCATTATTTCACGTTGTCAAGTCGCGGAACGGATGCGCGAAGGGGGGGGAGGGGAAACGGTGCGGAGGGGGAGACGGGAGGCCACCACGTTCGATCGAGGACGTTTCGCGTCGCCGGTAACATCGTCGGCGGGGATCGCCGAAACGGACGGACTCCCGTGCCCGTCGTCCGCGACGGGATCGCGATCTCGGGCAAGCGCGCGTTCGCAGCATCGGTCACCGGGACTTTAGGGAAACTCGATCACGTATCCTAGGTATTTTTGATTCGCCTGTGTATTCGTCGGTAGCTTGGATTTCCTCTCAATTTTGAGGTTATCTAGTTTGCATCAAGTTTCAAGATGTACACTCGTATTGTACTTGATCTCGATGAAAAGTAGAAACGCAGGTGTCCCTCGAATAACACGACGAATTTGTATGACGCTTGAATTGCACGGTAAAAATTTGTGACAACTCTTGAGTACTTGACGTGTACTGATGTACTTGAGTATTTGAGTTGCGTGTAGTTGGAGTAGCATGGTCACTCAATGAGATAAATGCAAATACAAAATATTTAATAACATTCGGCTTTATGCCCTCTTTTATACGATTGATTTTTAATAAAATTGTTATTTTTTAAAAGTTTGATAAATAATATAATTTTTGTGATAATAATCCCTCGGAATCAAATACCTTCCACTTTATACGGATCTGGAGTATTGAATTGCACGGTTTTTAATAACCCGGAACGAATTAATTGTGTTATTCGAGATATGTTATTTCCCACGGGATTTGGAGGAATTTAGGTTTATTGATAGCAATTGAGCTTTTGATAGATGAGTTGATTTGCAAAATTCAACGCAATTTTGAATATCCATTTAAAATATTAATACTATTTATGAGTTACACAAATTGAGTAATTAAATAGAGAAGGAAAATTAATCAGTAGGGTCAGCAGTCACTAATTATCGTGATTAAACTTTAATAAGCTTCGTGGGAAGTATACCAATGATAACACTTCGATATAAGCGTTTGCTTTTACCATAATTAAGCTTCTCGATTACACAGAAAACATAAAAAAAAATGTCCAATTCGACCACGATAGACATACGCCAAAATTATAATTTTTTATGCTAAGTTATTAGTGAGTCATCATTGTTAAAATTCATGCTACTTATGTTACGTCGTCGTCCTTATATTCTCAAATAAATATCAATTCCATTTACTCTAAAATGAATTCAGTTATAATTATGTTTAGCTTCAGCTCGAAAATTTCCTGGAAGTCGCATTGTTATTTCGTCATCGACAAAAATGTCCAAACTCATCCTTTGTCTCTTAATTTGCACCCAGTTGCTTTTTAACACCCTCGCTGCCATGTGCATCACACCGGTGATGCATGCAGAATTTTTATTTGTGTGCCATGTGTATCGCTCATGGTCTCAACGTGTCATTCCTCAAAACTAAATGCGTTATTCTGTACAGCAGCTGAGAAAAAACGTATAATTAGGAATGAGATCAAGTTCAATACTCAAAAATCCAAGTTAAATCCAGTAATCAAGTTTTAGTTTCTTGGATTCGACTAAGAAATAATATTTCATACGTTGTATTTGCAAAGTAGCCGATTACTAATTAGTTTCGAATTTTAGAATGAGTTCTTTATTCAGAGGTGCTTATAAGTAGCTTCTAAATAATCGAATCTTTTACAAGTATTCGAGTACATTGTGTTATTGTAATTATAAGTATCATGTAAAATTGTAAGATAATGAAGAGATATAATATATACATTTCTAAAGTACTCATAAAAGGTTCGAATATATTTCATCCAGATTCGAGTTTATTTTGAAGTAACTCTTGTTTTTTTAAGGTATTCATAGAGAGTTCGAAACCACAGATTCTCGAACCTACTTGCAAGATACCGAATTCCATCACTAGTAATAATTCTTTTATGACGGCAGCGAGAGACCAAAAAGATGGGGAAGGAGAGGGGAAGAGCTTATTGGCTAACAGTCCCAACAGGACCGATGCTGTGAACCAAGGGCTTGCCGGAAATCCGTAAAGCCGGTATTCTCTCGTTTCGTGTGGGCTAATATTGCGATTAGAAGAACACCGGCGTGTGCATGTTGCGTGGGAAAACAAAATTCTCCGCGAAACACAAACTCCTCGCATTCCTCGCTCACTCACTCACTCTCTCTCATTCCCGTGGCTCGTTTATCGTTGCAGATTTTGTCGATCCCGCGTCGTCTCGTCGACGAAAGAGTTCACGCCACGCGGCTGTGCGTAGTGCGTCACGTGCCTGTGTGTGCGAAATCGAGGAATAAGCCGAGGAAAGAGCGAGACGTGGACGCTTGACGCCGGATTAAGGATCAACGAGATCGGTGAAGTTACGCCAGTGTGTGAGAAAAGATCGCGGGGACTTTCGTCGCAAGCGAGAGAAAAAAAAGAAAAACTGCTGGAAGGAGAATACCTGGGCAGCGGGTTCGGTCGCCCTCGCAGAGTCGCATCGGCTATGACGAGGAGGACGGCGGGGAGTCGCGCTGATCGAGGTTCGTTGATTGAAGCCACGGATGCCGACGCGACCGTCATCATCCCGTTGAATGTGGAACACGATCTCGCGGCTCTTCGTTAAGGGCAGCAGCAAGACCGCGGGGGTGCAGGAAGAAGCCGCGTCGCCGCTGCCGACGACGACGGCAAAGGAGGACGAGCAGCAACAGCAACCGAAGCGCGCGTGCAACGGCGTCGCCGACGACGACGCGCCCGCCGACGGTACGAGCGCCGTCCATGTGTTCTACGACGCGGCGATGGATCGCGGCGCGAGTGCAGACGATCGACGCAGGCCTGCTGCCGCAACCGGTGCCGCGGCGGCGGCGTCGGCCGACCAGCAGTCCAGCGGAGGCGATTCCGAACACTTCTCCGACGCCTACGAGTCCCGCCAGGTAGGTCCCTCTGCCTCTTTTCCTCTCCGGGGATCGCCGAAATCAGAATGGACCCCCGAAGAACGTAGGGTTGTAATTATAATAGAAGCCTGAAAAAACTCGTTGTGCCTTGTGAACCTTGAGAGGGATTCTCTGAAAAGAATTACCTGCGCGACTAATTCTGGATGAAACATGAGGCGTATAAAACACAGATGATATATAGGAATATAATACAATAATAAAATACTATAGTACTATAATACTAATAATTATACTTAGGAATATAATATGATAAGATACTCTAATAATATCAATAATTATATATAATTATAACAATACTTATTGTTAGGAATATAATATGATGAAAAATGACAATACTATAATACTATGATATAGTATATCATAAAATGAAACATAAACGGAGCATACGTCGGATATCGAGACTGCGCGAGAAGGGACGTCTTCAAGTGCAGCAAATGGATTTTCTGATGAATTTATATAGGGCTCGTGATAAAGATTATTTTCATCGCGGGACGCGGGACACTCGCGTTCTCCTCGTAGCCGTGTGTCCGAAGACGTTCGTCACGTGTGGTATTTGCAGGATGGACCGTGCCCGGCAGTAAAGCTATTCTCGAGCTGTGTGACGAGTATGGCGTTCGTTTCCCGCGCCGCAATGTTATTTACTGCGCGATAAAACTCGCCGGCGTTTCACCTGCGCACGCGGACGCCGCGGCGTCTTCGACGAATCATGCGACCCAACACTCTAATTATCTCTTTAATTGCCCCGTTAATTCCGAGCGAGATCGTGCGTCTCGAGAGAGCCACTCTTGGGCTCTCGTATAAATTCGCCGACGGAGATTTTTATGTGAATAGCTTCGGTTTTCAGGGAATCTCGTATCGATCGCTCGGTAATACGGCTTCGTTTATTGACCCGAAAGAGCTTTATTTCTAAGCCTGTTTAATTGTAAGTCTGCATGGTGCAATTGCAGTTGAACTTTTTATTTATAAGAGAGTCTGGGCCTTTTTTTATTTTTCAAACATATTCATATCTTTATACATTATACAAAAGATTTCTTCATTCTCTTATCACTTTGAAAAACGCAGTACTATTATGCGGAGAAATTATATTCTAACATATTATCTGTTATTTAGTTTTATTTTATGTTTAAAATTTTTCGATCAACATCACGCGGGATATCAAATTCGCGCTTTCTTTGCACGCTGTTGCGCTAGTCGCTTAGCTAATTTCTCACCGTCACAAGATTTAACGTTCTTTTTGTTCCGTTAATTCTGGCAGACGGCCCGCGCAATCCGCACCGATGAACAATCGATATCTGGCCATGCCCGAGCGGCCTCGTTATCGACGATCACGCTTGGCACACGTTCAACGAGTATCATTTAAGTCATTTTAGTCGGTCTAGCTTCCAGACAAAAATGTATTGCCGACAGCATTGTAAAAAAGCCGCTGTGGAAGTAAAGTACCTATAAGCTATACATTTGCAAATATACCGGATATAGATTTATCAAGCAGATTCCATAAATATTATACAAAGCATAATTTCCATAAATGTTGTATAAAATATTGCACACTGGAATAGCAATCTAGCTACTCTGAGGGATATATAAATATTATACAAAGCATAATTTCCATGAATGTTGTATAAAATATTGCACACTAGAATAGCAATCTAGCTACTCTGAGGGATCGGCATGAAGAGAAATTTACTGGAGTAACGCATAACGCGTAAACTGGTTTTCTTCTCTCGTTTCTGGAAAGCAAGGTCGTTCCTGTTGCGTGGCGAACGATCATATTTATCGCAATTCCTTATTTATTTTTTGTATTTCTGTAAGCTGTGTCGATCCGTCACGATCCGAGGGAAGCTTCGCGATCTCGCTCGCGATCGTTCTGAAAGTAAACGCATCGGCAGCGGCGCGTTTTTACTCCGCGTTGCCGGCGGTGATAGGAGAAGAGCCGATCTTATCGCCGCGCGTGCTTGCTCTCGAGTGCGATCCCGTCTCGATCGTTTCCGTCGATTAATGTACTGGAAACTAATACGCCTAATTTAAGGCGTGTCGTTGAGGACTCCTCCTCCTCCTTTTCCAGCGCAAGAGCGGACGAGCTCCCGCATTCCTCACCGTAATAGGCGGTGCAATTATCAAACGTGCATCAAGACACGCGCTGCAACACGCGCGTGTGCGCGCGGAGCCGTGCAATTAGCCGCTGTGGTTTCTCGCGCATTAGACACGTTCCGATTTCTACGTCCACTGAAAACATTCACGAAAAATACGAACTATTCTCAGGTTTTGCATATCGCGTCCAATTACCGTTGTAAAAATTATCTCCACATTTCTGCGAGCCGATGCGAATTCAATCATTTGGTTGAAAGTGAAACGAACGTTTAACGAACGTACAGCAATCTATTTCGTCTCTTTTTCCCTCTTTTCATTTAATAGTGAAATTATAAAGATCTTGTCTTTCAGAAAGAGACAATTACTGAAAAAAATAATACCTATTTAATGAGAAAAGAATCTATGGAAAATGATATGCGCTAATCCCGTTTAAAAATGATTTTGAATTATACCTACCGATTTTATTGGCACAATTTGGGACCAACCTTAATTTAAAATATTTGAAAAATTTTATTACATTACAATTAAAAATTTCAAATTAATTGAGGTTTAATAAACCTCACCTTAGTAATCATACTATATATATTTTCACCTTGGTAGCGTCGGGTTAAAACGATTATTGAGATGCCGATGCACGTGTATAAGCACCTGGTGCGCTACTGATCTTGAAATATCGATCAGTCGACCGATCCAGATCGCGTTCAGTCACGACAATTTAGCCCGAGACACCTGCATTCACATTACGGACGACGGAGAAAGACCGAGGCCTCGCTACGTGCCTTGACGGCTCCTTAGAGTAATTACAACGACCATGACACATACTCGGAAACGATTAATACCGCGAACAAAGCGTGTGCGTAGTAGAGCCTCTACTTTTGCGCGTAAAACTTTTAGCTATGCGTATACATTGCTGGTATTTACAGCTGTATATTTACAGCTAATTTTGCATTAGAAATATCTGTCGGTTGCGAAGGTATATTTGGCATTTCTATTTTCACTTCAATTTTTAAAACCGTTATAAGCAATGTCGCGCTGGTGCATCGTATATTTTACATAACAATAACAGCACGTTGTTCCGTGCTCGAACGGGCGCCTTTAAAAAGCATTATAGGTAATCGGTGAAAGTGACGCGCTGCTCGCACCTGGGCAACTTCGACATAATCGAAGCCGTTTTCGAAATCGCGCAGATAGGGAAATGCCGATGTGGGTGGCGAGTCGAAAGCGGGAGTTCCCATGCGATCAAGCACAGCACCGTATTCACGACGTCGTATTAAATTATTAAAGACACTTGAATGCTCGTTAATTTATCGTTCGCGGAAGGTTTTCTCCTCTTTATTATTTTAAACACTCCTACGAGAGTCCCAGGCAACGTTGTGCCCCCCGATGCCATGGATAAACCGGCCTCGCAAAAGACGGAGGCGTCGCCGGGAGCATGAGATAGGTTGTCGCTGCGTCACACGTCTCTGCCTTTACGACGCTTAACGGCAACGTCCTTCGCCAGAGAGCAAGTAATCCAATATATACACCGTGAGAAAATAAGCCCAGCCCGCTTTGTGTGCGACAGCGGTACATTGTTTCGCATTGTCGGATGCTTTCTACGAAAGGAAACGCGCACGGGCGCTTTCCACGATCAATTCTCTCGCTCTCTCAGCCACTGGGTAACTTCGCGTGCCCGTTTTTGGGAAAGTTTCCGCAAAGTTTTGCCCTTCTCTCCCTCAAGTACGCGAGTGAGATGGAATGAAATTGTTTCATTTGTACAGAAGTCGCGAAGACTTCGCCACGTTATTTTTATCGACGCGCGTCATCTCGCGAGAGAATTATTCGTTTAATTAAACCGTTTCTGTGCGATATTTCGAGATGCAACTGTGCAATTTTGAGCGCGCCTGTTACGCGATGTATTTAGTCTCTCGCACTACATTCGCGGCGCGCCTTTCGCTGAAGCATTCATAATTATCGTGTTTATTGTCTTTTCGAGAGCACGATTTTCAGGGCGAAAGTAATTATGCGGCGAAATAATGCACTCGTCTCGCTGCTTTGAATTAAAAATATCCAACAATGTAAAGGATTCCTCGTCAAGCTTTAGCTAGAATTAGAACATCTCTAACAGATGATCCTTCCTCGACACGCTTGATTTGGCATTTAAAACGCCGTGTAAATTAGCGGGATTACATTTCTAAAATTAGAAGGACGTGATTGTGTCGAGGGTGTATTCATGTATTCACTTAAGAGGATTCCGAAGCGTAATTATATTTTAAGGGAGAGAAAGAGTCGTTCTTTTGTCCCCCGGGTCGAGAAGGGAGACCCGGCTTCCGCGCAGGGTGAGGGTCAATCACGTTGGGCTCGAGGGACCCAGCGATGCGCAATGTGCTCGATTCGCTGCCGCGTGCGTGTGCGTTCGCGTGGGCGTGCGTTCGTGATGGGTACGAAACGCAGCCAGCTGACTCACTCGTGCGAGTGCCGAGAGTCTCTCTTGCGCTCTCGACGGAACCCAAAGCCGCGCGCCGCCGATTCGCTCGTAGTGCGGCCTCGCGCTCGGAACCGACAGCGCGCTGTTCCCCGGTGTTCCTTGATGAATGGATATCCGAATCGACTGTTACGTTCGACGCGCCGCAGTCCGAATTGGTTCTCCGGCGGGACGCGTGCCGTCGTGATCGATGATGACGTCGACCGACGAAGAAAATTAAGTTGTTCGCGAAGGAAAAGTTGCTTTTGCGGCAATATGAGCCGTCAAAAGTGTATTTTAGTGGAGACTCTCAAGAGCTGACGAGGAAAGACAGATTTTACTGGAAAGAAATGCGAATATAGCCGGCAATCGAGAATTTTGCGCGCGGAAAACGCAAACTGTTTATAATGCACTCGGCGGATCCGGAATGCATATGCGTGTCTCAAGGATTTCTTTCTCACGCGAACAATCGTGTACATCGCGCGTGTACATTCGCGGAGTGATTCGTCATCTCGGAAGTGCGTATCGATCGCGATTCTCGCCTCGTTATCTCCATTCTCGGGATCTATAGCCTATACAGTCGCGGTATTGTGCAAGTCATAGAGCGTTCGCTGCAATTGACGCTATAACTTCTTCATGACGCTCCGAAGGACCGAGGGGATTGTGTGTGTGAAAACAAAACGACCGCTTCCCCCCCACGAAGGTGTCGGGGATTCCATCGTCGATCGAAGACAGATGTTGGACTCGCGCCATAAGAAAATTATCAGGAAGAAGGGAGCGATGCATTCTCCCGATGCAGCTGCAGTTGTCGTGCGACCGTTGCCGAACGTTGCTTCGCGTCCTGCGTTAATGTTAATTATTAACTAGAAAATAGAGAAATAGCGGGGAAAAAGAGGAAAGCGGGGCGTCGACGACGACGAGCTGAATATTATTATGTTACTAATAATGTCGCTCCGCGAAGTCGGTCGCCGAAATTAAATTCATTCGCCGCGGCTCTATGTCGGACGCTTTCCCGGGAGCGAATGCCGCGCATGCCGAAGTTTCGCGAGAGGAGACACCGCGGAGATTAATAACTTGCAAGACTGTATTATACGGAGTCACGACGAAATTCAGTCGGGAGATAATCCCGAGATGATACTGGATTGCGAGACCGTGGATGAGTCGAAATGACTAGTGTATGTATTGTTTACACGCGGTGCGTTTTTTTTTACCATCGGATCAAATCTCTATTCCTCGATGAGGAATAGATCGGAAAAATTCTCATCGGCAAAAATCTGAGGAGGTGCGATGCATTGAATCCCTGCAATTTGGATTCAACCTGAGGCACGCATATACGGAGTGACGCGTGAGGAGTTTTACGAGGAGAGGCACATTGTCGAGAAAAGGCAAGGATGGCGAGTGAGGTGATGCTGGCGCCCACGCCAGCGACGTCCATACGGGAGATGGACGACGTCAGGGATATGGTTAGAAACGCGACCGTCACCACGATTTACGTAAGTCGGTCTCTTCATAAGTCGCGCTACATTGTGCCGCGCAATCGGTATTCAGAATATCATTCCACTTCTCCCGATTTATATTGTCCGCACGAAAAGCATTCTTCTGATCTAACTAATGGAATGAATATATATGCATATACGCTACGTAAAGAATTACAGGTAACCCTCGAGTAATATATGGTACTTGACTTGCGCGGAGCCTCGAATAGCATATATGGTAAAAAATTGTGACTACCTTTGAATAATAACACGGTACTTGAGTTGCACGAATTTTGAGTCACTCAATGAAAGAAATATGCATACGTAGATGCATAGATACGTAGAACTTGTTATGTTTTAAAAGTTTTTTTTAATTCAATAATCCCTCGAAATCCAGTACCCAATTTATTATGTGGAGTCTTGAATTCAGGTTTTCAATAATTATATGGAACTAATTGATCGTGTTATTCAAGAGTTTTATCTGTATAGAATTTTTGAAGGCGAGAAACTATCTTTGTGAAAGCATGCTAGAAATATGAGGGTTCGTAGAAAAGTTTTGAAAGCGAGAAATTATCTTTGTAGAAGCAGCTATAGAAATATGAAGTTTTTCCATAGGAAAGTTTCGGAACGTCGTACCGTCGTAAATTTTTGTTCTAAATTTTTTATGGTTTAAATTAAAAAACGATATAATTTTTGGAAGCGAGAAACTCTTTGTGGAAGAGCGGCTAGAAATATGAAGCTTAACTTGTACGAAAGTTTCGCAACGTTGTCGTATAATTTTTTTTTCTAAGCTTGTGGTTCGAACTTATCGGATGCTGTCTCTCGGACACGCAATGCTTTACCTGCGGTTTTGCGTGCGGGAGCACGTGCGCCGAGACATATCACAAGCTCGCGCGAATTAAGGCGCGAGACGGCAATAATCCGCGGTTATTTCATATACACGCTCTCGGCGTGACGAAGGACAATAGTGCCAAGGACAAGATTTCACTCCCGAACGCTAATCGAGTGATCGTCACGGGCGGTGAACAGCGACGGAGAGGAAAAACGCGCGTCGTCCGGAATTCGCGGCGTACGTGTATACTTTCGATCTCGCGATACCATTTCGATGTCGATCCTTTTCGCGTCAAAGTTAAGGCGATTGAATCTTTATCATAGGAAAACAACGCGGAATTAGCGGCGCCAAGGATTAGAGCGTCGCTCTTTTAATATCGCGTATCGCCTCTTCTACTTTTTCCGATCGAATCGCGGAAGAAGGCTTCTTCTTGTACTAACGCGGGCTTCCGTGGATCGCAATTTGCGACACGCTCCGTCGGCTTCTCGCTGCGCTGGAAGTGTTGTCGACTCCGTTGCACAACTAATTAATAGGTCGATCGCGTATGCGGAACGCGCCCGCCGGAGATCTTACAACTATACGCGTCCAGTCGATTCTTCGCGGCGATACGCAATTACATGAAATCTTTCTAGAGTTTAACTCGCGAGTGAGACATATTACGCCTCGTCGGAATATATAATATATATATTTATTGCAAGCGATTTATACGATACACTTGGGCTGCGGTCCACTTAACACTACAAATGCTTCGAAACATTCTTTTTTTTCTTTCAATGAAGAAAGAAGAAGACAAAGAACGCTTCGAAGCATTTGTAGCATCAAATGGACCGCAGCCTTGGTAGCCAAACGATTTGTTTGTTTCCTTTTCTTTTTTTAAATATATAGAAGTTGGGCCTATCGATCGAGTAAAGTTGATATCGTCCATGTATATCTTATATAGCCTTCCCTTCGATTTGCACTTTCGATTCGCGTCGGTCGAAATCGCGTAGGCCGTTATGGAATGGCACTCGACTGCCCACTCAGTAATTCGCGTTTGAAATCGCACGTGCAATGTTCCGGTAAATCGGTCTGTGAAACCGTTTCACGCTTACGTAAGTTGTAATGTAAAACAATATCCCCTTTGCTGCGCGAATTCTTCCTAAATTTGGCAATGTCATCCGAACATCTTTGGTTACTTTCAAGACAATTTTATTTAATTTCATGGAATTTTCATGTACTTATTAGGGTTTTTAGATAACGCGATATGACGAAAGGAAGTGTGATGTCATACGCGAGTTTTATGTAATATACGTAAGTGGAGCATTCCTTTCAAATGCACTTGTTTAATAAATGCTCGTCACTCGGAATTACACTGCGATCGAATATCATGGATATAGCTTGTCGAGTTCAAAGCGTACCTCAGCTCCTATTGGCGAAACTAATTTCGATGCGTCAAAAGCCATCTTAGGGGACAAACTTTGTAATTTCACTTCGACGTCATACTGCAGCTTAAGAATTTCACTTAAAACTTGGCGCAAAAATTATCACGGAAAATCATGCGAACGTTCTCCTCTCTTAAACGTTCTCAGCTTAAAATACATCTACATTTTTTACATGTATGTGTATATATATTCTATACGACCAGTAAAATAGAAATGTATTAACTTTAATATTAATAAAATAAAAATACTGAGAAATTAAAAATCTTCATAAAGTTTTATCACATTAACGATGGAAAGCTGCCTTTTTTTCTCATTCTCTGTCGGCTTTATGACTTTCGTGGGCGGACCGAAACGTGAAAAGTGAACGACTCCGTATTTGGTAGCGGTGCCGTTGCGTGATTGTTATTCACGAAAAACCGGCGACGTGTCGAACGAATGTGTTCCATGCACCCGCAACGAATGTGAAGTTTCGAGTCGACGGATCGAAGGGAGAAAGTGCACGGTGAGAGAAAGAAAAAGAACAAATCGAGCCTGTTCCATCATAACGATTCATATAACATGAAGGGCCTCTCTTTTCGGCACCTCCTTTCGCTGGCTCCTTGAAACTTTTAACTTCACTCAAGTCACTTACCTGCATTTCCTTCGAATTTGACTTCGCCACTTCAAAACACGTTAGCACACGGCACTCGAAAACTAATTAGTAATTCGCCAAGCCGTTAAATCGTTTCGAGTACATCACGCCCGTTAAGGCACTTGAGCATGCGGAAACCGTTAAAATGATTACAATTGTCAATGCAGTCAGTACTGGATTAAGATTATCTATATAGTAAAGAAGATTAATAATCTTTTGATTTCTGTCAAAGTTATTCTAATGTAATCAATTTAATGTTATTATGTTACATTTGTAAGTACACTCATGTTACAATACGCAAAATTGCATTACAATTCGAAATCGAACTATACTACAAGCTGTAATTGTAATTATCAAGAGTCACTGAGGCTTTCCACTATGCTCTTCGTCAGTATTACATCTGTCACCGTGAAAGATTACAGTTGATACCATTTTTCGAATTACTCGTATATCATCGACTGCACTTCAGTTTATTGTGTTTTACTAATCGAGTGCACGCCCTTCTAACATCCAACCGGAAACTTTTGACAGAAATCGATTCTTCGCGCATTGCTAAATGGCACGGGACGATTTTTACCTCGACATCACGAATCACGTAATTCCGCATATATAAGAATCTTTTCAGGTCAGTTCACTGTACGCGTTTCTTAGTAAGCGCTTTCTGTTCATTTGAAGAAATAAAGCACGCTGCAATGTTACAATTTTCAAATCGCAATTTCTACGTTACGCGACATAATGAAATTTACAGAATTTTGTCCACAATTCTGTCGTGAATTGTCATACGTCTTTCTGAAGTGAGCTTAAAGCGGCGCGCCTAATTTATCCTGCGGCTTTATCGTCCGACTGCAACGAGCTCCGGATGTTTAATTTCTACCTTTGGTTTCTACCTGTACACAACGCGCATTCTTGTACGCGCGTGGGTGCGTGTGGGTGTATGTACAACACCGGTTTGCGATCGACTCAACATGCGTTTTATTTTATCCTTGGGGGGACGGGTAAATTTTCTGAGGGGGCGTCTATAGATTATTTTCCGAGCGATCCGCTCTTTTCTGCCATCGAACAATATTATCGTAACATCTAACTCCGTACGTGTACGTACTCGCGTTTAAATTTAGGTGTGTGACGCGGAGAGATTATTTTTTCTCGTGCGATTGACGGTTTCTGTAGTATATCGGATAATCACTTTTTTTATATCGACGCGTCTCAACGCACGTATACGCGTGACGAACGAGAAGCTTATAGTTTCGGAAGTTACTCAACCGCGAGGTAATCTTATCTCTCTCTTCGCTCTTGTCTTATCTAGAAAAAGCATAATCCGTAACTGAGATCGACCGACCCGCCTCTATCTACCCCTTAGTGTCGCGGTGTTTGCACACATGCTTATCACCGTCCGTGGCGGAGTAATCCCAAGCAGTGTCACTGCATTTGCATATCTACTTAAAGGACGGCGCGAGATTACAACGTTGACCGCGCACCATTGTCTCGCGCGAAATGCATCCGCGATACTTTCTCCGCGCTCTTCACCTTATTCGAATTATGTCAAATATAGTCCGCAATGCGACGTAGAGAAATTTATTCTGTT
The DNA here is from genome assembly GCF_030848805.1 of Temnothorax longispinosus. Lineage (NCBI taxonomy): Eukaryota > Metazoa > Arthropoda > Insecta > Hymenoptera > Formicidae > Temnothorax > Temnothorax longispinosus. Next base: position 15,948,813 of record NC_092367.1, on the reverse strand, counting down.
TCGTATATGCATTTGCATGTCGCGGACAATAAATATGAGACATGTATCTAAATTTATAAACTGCAAATGTATATTTAATTTTTATGCGTTTGCTTAATTCAACCTGATGGAAATAATTAATCCGGTGCTCGATTACACGGGGCATAATGCAGCTGCGCTGCAGCAGGAAGGCGAACTCGGCGGAAAACGTGATGCAAATGCAAATAGGTGCACCGCGACGACGGAAATACAAGGTGCGCCGTGACTAACGTCGTTATTGAGTGAGCTACCGTTCAGAAAATTTTCAAGACGCGTGCCTGCCCGTTGTGTCTATATTTAAACAATGTCTAAAGTATGTATTACAAGAAAGAAGGGAAAAAGAGAGAAAGAGGCGAAGCATTAAATATCGATACAGATGTTCCAGCAAATTAACGCATTTTTTATTTTTTTTACTTGGCTTTGCTCGAGAAGATATTTACCGTAAGCGTGATAACGATTTTGTTAATACTGTATTCGGTCAAAACTTGTATAACGTCATAATTGCATGTGCATTTTGCATTCGCGAATGCACGCAACATTCGTTGCCGTGCATTTTTGCGAGAGTTAATTAACGTTGCCGTGCCGCGAGATTGATTAGAGACGCATTGTAGATTAATCGGTTGTTGAATGACTCGGCACATTTCGGCCACTGCGCCGTAATTAGTTTACGAGGTATAGCTATGAATGCTGCGAGCGCGAAAGTGGCAGAGATCTCACATAAATCACGAAGAGCCGGGCTTAATTTGCGAAATTGTAAGTGTGTCTAATTCGTTTGTGAAATCCGCCGATTATTATAACAGCGATGCTCTTCACGTGCTGCATATAATAACCAATTTATTTTAGGTAGTCGCGATTTCACCTTTCTTCATTAAGATCGACAATTATTACAGTCGCAAGAACCTCTGATTTAATGTCATTTGTTTAACTTCGTCTCTACATTGTAAATGTTTCTTTTTGCTACAATAAATATATTTTGTTAATCTAGAATTGAAAATGTAAAAAAAAATATTTCCTTTCAAGCATCTAATTTAAGAAATAAGGTCTCGTTAATTTATTGCAGCTTAGAAACTATTTGCTTACAAGTCGAAAGCTGAGCGAGTAATTGTTTTAGTTAATTGATTAAAAATTTGTCAATCACTTTCACGAATCTCTGTTTGAATTATTATCTGCGTTCTCTTTGAGGCACACCACATATATTGGAATTCGTTGGCCGAAGGATTAATGGGTGATCGAAGTACTCGCCAATACGCGGCGGTCGCTGTCGCGGACATCGCGGAAGCCCCAAACGGACCTCAAATATACCACACGTCGCGTGGAAACGCGAAGTCTACAATTATGCGCGTAGTAGTCGTCGGCGACGGCTGCCGGGACCGGCTCTTTGAAGCGTAAATATAGCGCCTAAAACGACACGGAGGCTTTACCGCGAAGTGAATGGCGGTAAAGCGCCTTTCTCTCTCTCCCGCCCCTTCCGGCTCCTCGATCATCCATCGACCCGTGAATTAATCGCGAAAAAAATACCGTGCGCGTATACCTTTACCGATGCACAACGAACATATCCGCGACGAAGGATCGGGATAGTTTTCGCGATCTGCGTTATCATCGTCGACCGGGGAGCGAGCGAATGCGCGGCTGGATGAGCATTTAATTATCATTCCGTGAGGAGAGGAAGTCGTGCGCTGGGCGTAACAAAAATCTTTATGGTGCACAATATGTTGAAACATATGCGGCGTGTGTATAATGATATGCGCGAGGCGTACATGCCGTTTATCGTAAACGTGCACGCACGCACGCACGTATATACGCATGCACGCATGCATTCACTCATGCACGCACGGACGGGAAGAACTGCAGTTTCATTTCGCCGAGCGGTAATTCAGGTCATTGACTCATCGACGAGAATATTTGTTGGACGTCGTTGAGAGTAGGATGAAAGACAGACGAGAGAGAGAGAGAGAGTGAAAGGGAAACAATTCTGTTGTATCATATTTCGCGAGGGAGGAGCAAAAAATATATACGGGGTATCCCCGGGCATATCTCTCTGTGCAATGTTAGTAAAGTGATATTCTTGAGACAGAGAAATAAATTGGCTGTTATTCGGGAGAGGGTGCGACAAACTTTGCACTTGCCAGAATATTTCTGTAATGATAGTAAAGCGACTCTTGAAATAGAGGGAGGTACAAATTCGTCGCATCTCAAGAATAGGTCAAATTATAGGTGTTCTATAAATCACACGTAATAGCGATAATTAAAGTCAAAGGTTAAGTAAAACGTTATTTAACGTCGAGAATTCAAGAGAAATAACATTTCAAATAAAGCTTCAGAGCGGAATAGATCTACAGTTAATTACCAGCGGATTCTCATGGCAATGATTTATCGATTGATCATGAAAAATATCGAAGGGGAGCCGATTTTTTTGTACAGAAAGGAAGAAATTGTAAAAGGCGACATTTCGGTGTTATTGCTTTGAAATCGCTACGTAGCCCGTATATAGCTCTCCGGTCGTTAAACCCTCCGCAATTAACGAAGAAGTGGACATGCTCAGACGGTCCTCGCTTCAAAACGATCATTGCCTCCAACAAAGAAACAGATGAATGAGAATCGTAGATAAGATCGGCTGGGGTTTCCGGTCGCGCGCTCGCTTCCCTCGCAGTTCTCCCTCTCCTTCCACCTAGTCTTCCTTCCGGAATCGCCCGTCGAGTAGCACCTTTAATCCTTTCTCCTCACGGCGATAAAACGTTTGAAGTTTTCTGTCGAAGAGTCTTGAGTTTTAAATTTGTCTTTATATTCTTCTTCACGCGGCTCTGAAGAATGTCGTCATCCAGACTTTTCGCTTCCTACATAAAATCCTGAAAGTTATTAAATCACTGTTAGTTTTTATTATTTATTACACTTGACAAAGTAGAATTTTTAACGCGAGTTTTCATCACGTGCATCGCGCTCAGCGTGTCGCTGTCGGACAAAGAGAATGATGTTTTGATTGATATTGTTTGATTGTGTCCGAATTCGAACGTCTTCGTGAACAGATTGAAAGGATCAATTGGCGCAAAAGGATTTGCACGGCTCAACGAACCGCCTTGTTCCTCACTTCGGCATTGTATCGTTGCACCGAGAATGCGTCGCAACGCGACGTCATACTGCGAAATCGTGGATGTATGCCGGTCGTTCGATCCTGCCGGCGGAGGAAAGTAGAAAGTCGCACATGTTTACAGATCGTACACGTTAATCGGACGTGAAACCCAGGTGCACACACGCGACTTCGCGGGAAGTCGATCGTTCCGAACGAGGTTCTCGTTAACGGGCCTCCCATTAACGATTCCTCGAAAACATCGGCATCGCAATTTGAGCGTGGCGCGTTAAAATTCGAAGGAAATCGAGATCCGGGAAATTTAACATCAATTTGCTCTTCGCACAGTTAGATCAAGTTTTAAAAATGATCAGAGATAAATACCGAAGGTGAAACGTATATATTCTTGCAGATTTAATTCGGACTTCCGTAAAAGTCGAAGTAAAGAAATCGTGAGTGATTATATACTAAGTAATCTTTATATCGTGAATAATTTGCTTCGCAGCTACAAATACATATCGCGATTATGTATGCGAGATTCGAATCGAGCCCGGTGTTACGAATCGATGATTTCACGATAAACGAACGGCGGGGCACACAAGTGTACCAGCATTGCCTTCGGGCTTAACATTTCATTATCTCCAATTTAGCCGGTATGCTCACTTCGCGGAACTGCACGTTTCGGCTGGAATTTCTAGATTAACGCATTTTACGCTTATCAAACGATCGAGTCTTATACGCTGTCACGTCGTCTAGGCGCCACTTGAGACGGTAACGCAGCACCGGTCTTATCAATTTAACCGCGAGATAGGTCCTCGGTCGGGCGATTGCTGAGAACCATCCGCGAGCTTTATCATTAACGGTAGCGTGGTAATTATCGCGATTCGTCTCTCGTTTCTCCCTTGGTGTCGAGTGTCATTCAGAAGGAATCCGACTCGTCTTCTTATCGATCGCGAGGAACACGTCACCGCGATTAGATACCGATGTGTTTTACACGGTTTATCGCCGGATTTAGAAAGTTATTCCACCTGATCTTTATGACTGCGATTTCAAAGGTCACGACGATTTATGATGGACGTACAAGTGCACGCACTTGCGCCGAGTAGTAACTCTGTTTCTGAAATTGTACAAGCACGTATAGTATGGGGATCCCATAAGCATTTAAATATTTATTATATTTGGTACATGTCACATAGAGTGTGTGCAATATTTGGAAATAAATTATTATCTCAAAAATATGCATTTACGATGCTAATTACTAAATTACCTCCGCAAAATTATGAATGCCGCTTTCTTAAATTGATTCAAGCCGCATTCAGAGTAACTTATTTTGTCGCTCGGTTCGTTATTGCATTACAGAATTGGTTAGATTTAGGTTTCACTCGGTGACGCTTTGTATTCCCGGCGACCTCGTTACAAAGTTGGAGAGAGCACATCACGCCTCCCGTTCTCTTTACGAGTGACACCGAGGCAACTTTGCTGCACGTCCGTCCTGTATCTCGTCATCGCCCTATACATAACCCATCGTTTACTCGGAAATACTTTTAAATCACATTTATTTGGATCAATGAATATCGTTTATCTGATTCTCGATCGACAAATTTAATTATCCGGCTGGTTGTTGGTCGTTATAAATTATTAGCTCTCAATAAAATGGAGTTACGGAATGTAATCTTTTATGACATCGACAGACGTTTGCAAAGATAGAAACAATAATTAAAGCCTTGTGTCTACGATGCTAGAACTGTGTCCGAGTTTCGGTTTAAGCCAATCAATTTGCAGCTCTTACAGAAAAGTAGCAGTTTCAATGGCTTAAACCGAAACTCGGACACATGCAGTTCTAGCATCGTGGACACAAGGCTCTATGAATATTTCATGATAGGTGTACAGTTTCTCGATTTTTCAAGTTCGATTATAAGCTAACCCAAATAAGGATCTATCAAATTATGATTTCTTTGAATCGAAACACTTTTTATCTCGCCTCGCCTTTCCTGTTAAAACATTACGATGGGCGTAGGCCCTTCGTTTAACAGGCGGTATCAACTAGAACTTCCATTTCGAGTTGCATATATGGAGCGTATCGGAAGTCGCGTGTCTTTCGTAGACGTGCAATTAAAATCCCGATGCATTATCTTCATCGCACGAACGCTTTGTACATTGCAGCTATATGCGGAATACGAGCTCGTACCGATTTACATTCGCGCAATCTAAATCGTCTTCCTCGATTGCAACGAGAAATAATTCGAGCGAGGGCTTGTACCGGAATCGATACGTCTTCGTTTGTGCGATCGGGGAGTATCGGTCGGCGTGAATAATCACTTTCACATTTAGCAACGTCGGGCACGAGAGGATACCTCGCGCCTAAACGTAAAGTGGCTTTAACGAGTCACGACGTGTGGGACGTGGAGATGCGCTCTCGCAGCCGCGATCGTTGCACGAGTTTATCGTCGGCGATATCCACGACGAGACTCGGGAATGACTTCTATACTTATTGCGCGACGTAGGCGTTTCTCATGAGAATTACCACGCTCGTCCGTAATTAGCCGCATGAATCAAATGCTATACGGCTACTTTTACGACGAGAGGCAGGCAGGCTCCTTGCTGTCGCTGTTCGTTAAATAGATTCGCAGGTGCGTCACGCATAAAATTGAAACTTACTTTCGAGATAATGTCTTAAGCGTCGACCAGAGTCGCACACGTCACAATAATTTGTTTTTAAAAAGCGAAAGGAGAATTGAATCTTCCAATTAAACGAAAAATGATATTAAATTTAATATTACTACGATATTTTAATTTTGCATTCTTTATTAGTAATACTCGTGATAATGACAACTAATGTTCCTTTTACGATAATATTATACTGTTGGAAAATTTTTGTAGTTTTGTTAAAAAAGGTCCTTGTTAAAATTTTTGTGTAAAATAATCAACACATACGTGTGTAGATTTAACATATGCTTTCTATGTTAATTGAACTTTACAAATTTAAAATGTAAAATTATTAAAATAATTTAAAAAATATGTTAAAGTAATACAATTTAAACATATTTATTAAATGTGTTAAAATTTACAGAAAAAGAGTGTTGATTTTACTTTATAACAGAAGTAAGAATAAAAATTTACAGAAGAAGAATGTTGATTTTATCTTACAATCTTAACTTTAACATAAAAATTATGTTAATTGTACACATAATTAACCTCAAATTACGATCAGAATAACATTTTCCTCCTGTTAAAATATTTTAACCTAGTATCGATGTTACCATTTAACACATCCATATTATAACTGACACAAAAATTTGAGTGGACCGTTTTGGACATGTGATTTATGTTATATTTAACACAAATTTTCCAACAGTGTACGTTAAAAATCGAAGAGTTCATATTAAGTGGTTCATATCGAAGTGGTCATATTAACAAAGTTTTGTCGCCGATCTGACCCCGAGTCACTTTTCGCATTGGTTTTCGCTCCCAGTGTATTTATAGTCGAAGACACTCTCATAGCGCGGACTTGTCGATGAACGAACGGTTACGTAATATACGAATGCAGTTACGTAATAATCGTTAATTACGTATTGCTCGTTGATTACTTCCACGCGTGAAATCGACGGGACCGCCATGAGGCGAGGTAAAAACTGTACAGCAGTCCTGATGGAATGATCGTGACCGTGGCGACTCCGAAGCCCGCCTTTTCCAAGTCGGGGGAAACGGATCGGTCGAAACGGTAACTTCCCCGCGCGCGCTAAGTCGGTCTTACACGGCCAAATCGGCCATCACGGGAATTCAGGCCGATCGGTATCCGCGACGATTAATGACGCGCGCGAGCGAGGCACACGATCGCCCGTAAACTCGATCGCGTCGTGATTTTTCTCCTCCTCGGCGAAGCCCAGAGGCCGAGGCGAAGAAAAACGGACTGTCGATGCGCGGAAATCATCAGCTGGAAATTTTTAATGCAACGCGCGCCCGCGCGCGCACGTTTAACGAAGTCCATCGTAATTTGCTGCGTTAATTACGGACGAAAATGATGATTATATAAGTACGTCGCGGTACAGTTAACCCAAGCGGGATAGCAACCGTACACGCAGCCTTATAGCTCGCGATATCGCGATGCGGTAATTCGTTGCCGAGTGAAAAAAGAAATGAGTCACTCGTCTGCCCGGCATATCTAAATTGATGGCCCTCTTTCGTCTCGCGTATATACACACCGAGGTCGGGTGTTGAATAATATAACAATACGCTGTTTAACAGTTCTATAAATTTTCAGACAGCGCCCTGATATCGACGAAATTCATTCCACATAAAAAATTTCTTTTTTACAGATAATTTTTTAAAATACATTTTTGTATTATTTATACTTGGATTCTTCAGTTTTGTCTCGATAATCCGTTTCTGGTATCATTAATCTGGAGTACATATAGAATGTACCGTAATCCGTCCTTGGCCACCGATCGCTCGCGACTACAAAAAGCGCATTCCAGTATCGGGATATCGATGCACCGGCCGGCCGTTTGCCTCGAGCACGTTTCCTCGGGTTGTGCAACGTCTCGACGCTCGACGACCGCACGTTGCTGCACGTCGGTCGAGCCCGAAGGCGGTTAGCGTGGCCATCGGCGCGTGGACCGCGATCCACATACGAAACAGTGCGAGGTTTCTTTCCTTTGCCTGCCTCGAGCGCGGCGCGAAGCCGACGGACAGTCCTTCCGCGGTCTTTCCTCGCGGCGGTGTTTCGGCGGTGTTTCGGGAAGAGAAACGGAGCGGGTAAAGGGTCCGGGTGTCGTGAGGAGGTAATGGCCACGCGGGAGTAATGCCGGATGTATCCTCGTGCGAGATAAGGCCCCGCGATCTGAATGATCTGGATACCGCGGCTGTTTTCGGTAAGAGCTCGCTCTCGTCGCGCCGTTATGTGGATGTGTATGTGTAGATCGGTGATCCCAAATTTGGTGAGATCGAAAATGGGGACATACCGTCGCACACCTATTCCGCTTTATCGCGCAAGCCCACATTTAAATCCGAAGCAGAAGTCTTTATATAATTGGGAAAAAATTTCAAAAAAATTTCAAAGCGATTATTTTTCATGATTGTTGTCGCGTATACTTCTTGGCGATGTGTAAGCTGAAGTTAATAAATTATTATTATTATTATATAACTTTTTCTCTCTTCTTCAATATTAAATGTCGATTACTAAGCTTGAGAACGAAGTGAGGCTAACAATAAGCCTTTCTTATCTATAACTACATATTTTGCGAATAGATTCATTTTTAATCGTGTGTATCTTGAGGCCATTAATGACGTAATGACTTTTCTCCCTCGGATTTACATGAAGGACCTGCTCTCAACATTTCCGACATTATACACGAATCTTGTTACACGCCGGCAAGACAATGCAAGCTAAATCTCGCGTTACGCGGCACAATCGAACGATCCCTCGCGACGATGTTTCAACCTGTTTGCTGTCGTCGTCGATTACATCGGACAAGTCCCACAATGTCGAGAATAATTAATATTCAACAGCCATGCTCTCTCTCTCTCTCTCTTTCCCTACCCGCACTGTTATTTTTCTTTCTCCTCGGTAACACGTTGTACACGCTATACGTAAAAGGAGCGCTAACGTGATTCGCAGGACAGTTTTTTGGTACTCAGTTAGATATCGGTTTTGGCAGCAATGTGAGACCCGTATGCAAATTGCGAACCGCGTTTCATCGACGTTCTTCGAGTCGGAGCTCGTTTGTAAGAAGAGCTCGACGTCCGTCGATCCACCTCTCGACTTACGATTAAAATTCGACTCGCGCGTCTCCCCTGAATAATTTTATCGCGAATGTCACAAAATCAATTTCCCTCTCGTGAAAAAGTCAAGGATATACATTTGCGTGCAAATACTGAATGATTCAGAGTTACAAGTGTGCTGCTTGCAGTTATCGAACATGTACGAATAAATCGAATCGAAACGCCGATGACATTCCCGTGAGCGAAAGAGACTGACAATCTGCTGGAATTATTCGCTTAAATCAGAGGTCGTCAACCTTTTCTTGTATAAAGAACTAGATAAATATTTCAGGCTTTGTGGGCCAAGAGAGATACTTATACAACAAGAGAGAAAATAAATTTTCATAAATTTTTTATCGACGAAATCTAAAATGTTATAATTATGCGGGCTGTAGAAAAATAGGCGACGGGACTTGGTTTGTTGATTCTCGGGTTAGGCACACCGAAAATGTCGCGGTATTGCGTTAAATCATGCAAGAGTCCCGCATAATAGCCCGCAAAATCGGGTCGGTAATGAAAATTAATCTTAAGTAACATTATTACGCAATAACGTCAGGGATATGCACACGTCACTGCGACGGATCGATGCACGGACGTATAGGTCGCGATGCTGTGTCGCGCACTGGCTAACGCATGTAAGCTGACCTGCTCCAATATCGCAGAGATATGTGACGTTGATTCTCGTAACACGTGACGGTTTCCCCGTTCCAAGAGAATTATGTGCGCCGTCCCGGCCATCACCGATTGACAAATGGTTGACTTTGATCCATTTAAACTTCGATCATTTATCACGACGTTGAGTGTTGTTATTCTTTAAGAGTGTACATAGCGGTGTGTATACATATACGTTTCACCGAGGCACCTCTATGTCACGTATCTACATGCCCACGTAACCGTTCCCAGAAGACCGCCCCGGGAGGGTTTCGAGAGAGAATTTCACCAACTATCAATCTACCAATTTAGACGATTTGCCGAGCGATTTCTACGGACGTATACACATTCGCGATGCGGTTGAGTAGCGCGGTACGCGGAGGACGGGAAGAAAAAAGAGCGACCTCGATGCGTAGCTCTTTAATTCGGACGTTCTCTCCAAATATTTTAAAAACTTTCCTTTAGTCCAATATTCGCAAAAATTCGTTTAGCACGCACAAAAGTATATTACGGAGTTAACATTCGCCATCCGTTGCGCGAAATTTTATAACCGTTTTTACGATGACAATTGTTACCTTCTATATTTTACAAAATATTCTCTCATTTTTTCGTGTTTGCAATTTGAGAATCAATGTAGTAGACCTCCGCAGTTGTTTATAGCTGCACTGTCGCATACACTCCATTTTTCGTTCCCAGCATCGACCCTGCTCCAGCTGTCGGTTGCCGGTGTTACCGCGAGCTAGAATGCGATTGGGTCTCCTGTTCCGATCGTTTGTCGCATTTATTTTTTATTTGTCGGAAGTGAAACATTTTCTCGATAAGTACAAGTTCCGACGTTTGTAAAACGACGAGTGAAAGCGGAGATTAATGTTTCGTTCGAACTTTCGATAATTTTTGTCACGCGGAACTTAAATTACCTATATACGATAAGATTCGCCGATAAGATAGATACTTGGAATTTTAATCCTTTCCGAATTCACACACACACACAATATCTGTGAGTCATCAAATTGTATGACTAAACGATACGATTGTTCAAAATTGCGAGATAAATATAAATCGTTTTGAATATGTTACTGTAAGAATATATATTATTTAGTTTCGAAAAATGGATCGCGTGATATTGTCGAACGTGATTGAACTGCGAAGCGATTTATGCGGCACACGCCCGGTGGGAATTTATTGGCGCGGTTGCTAGGACTACTCGATGCGGAATCACGTTTTCATAATAGACAGACGCAGGTGGAAATGGGTCAGGCCACGAGAGTAAGTTATCGCACCTGCATGAACAATCGAATCGTGATGCCATTGACTAGTCGACGGCTTGCTTAATGGCAGTTCAGGAAGTGAAAGCGCGTCCCTCGCAAATCGTTTACACTTAATTACCATAACAATGTGATATACAATTTAGAGAATTTAATTCAAGAATTGCACAAGTCATGCTAAGCGAGTTTGTACGTGTTGGTTGTAAAATTGTTTATCTCGTTTCTCATTACGAAATAAATTAGATCCGATTAGAGAGGTGTCGTTCTTCTTAAGAGTTATTATTCTCGCATATCTAAAAATGTCTTCCATTCCCAGAAACTCTCCGGCTTCTTCCCGATCGAGTTTCCATTCCTCCGAGGTTAGCGTTATCAGCTTTCGCACGATTGTCTTGCCGCGTTCGATTTCTCGCCGAGCTCTCACGGCGTTCGATCCGACGATAATTCATCCCAGCATGCGAGGAGAGCTGAGAGATCGCGTCAAGGCAGACAAAGAGTAACCGCCTCTTTCAATCGAATATACATGTAGCGCGATATCCAATATCTAGATAAAGAATTCGGCTTCGGGCCTCGCAAGTCTTATCACACATCGTTACAACAGCTTCCATTGCTTCTTTTAGTGAAAGTTATCTATCGAGGCTAAGAACCACAATTTATTGAAAATTTATTTGTATAATATATTTTGTATTTGTTGAAAATAATAATTTAAAAAATCTGCAACGCGTTATATGACATGCAGCGTATTCACAATTGCGAATAAAATAATTTTAATTATTTATACGCAGTTGTGTATATACATATAAGGTAAAGGTACCAATACCCGGATATGTATCTATATCTGGACACCTTTATTATTTATAAGTATAACGCGAATTAAAATCGAAGATAAAAGTATTTTTTCTTGTAGTTTGAAACTTTAGTTATAATATCCAAACGTTTATTTCCATAAATTTATATTTTTTTAATAAGGTATCCAGACACAGGTACGTGTCCAGGTATTGGTACATTTACCTACTCTTAAGTGTCCGGGTATTGGTACCTTTACCTTAAAGCGTTGTTTTCTACGTCCACAAAAATAAAGAGTCTGAAGTCGCTTGTACCATGTACCGTATCACAATGACGTGTTTTATTTCGAGCAGCATCTGCTCTATTCTTTGTAAGACGCAGACGGCATGGCCGAACGAATTCCCGACGACGCTATATCGAAAAATCGATAACGCTTCCCCAATTCAGCATTAGTACGTGCGAACTTGGCGAAGCCAGAACATTTTCACAAAATTTCTATATGTGGTAGATACAATTCAATAAACTCGTTTGGATACGAAATATGGTCTTAAATCGACAATAAACGTGTAATTTCATACGTGAACCGTTATCTTCCAGAGAGCATTTCGTGCAAGTAATAAGCACGAAGCAAACTCTCCTTAAAAGTCAACGACGTAAATGGATTACATATATATATTTGGAGAGCTAAATTGAAACTCAACTACTTATACAAGTTTGTTAAAATACTAGTGCTACGCCCAGATTAAATCGCGGTCCAATTTATTTGTTGGAACGAGATTTAATGAATGGTTATTAAAACAGATTTAACTTAATTGTGTTATTTATGTACTTAAACGAGTTCTGTTAAATGCGAAAATTTTTCCCTCGTTAAGTTGCGTCAACATACATTTTATTATTTATTATATGATAATAAAATGTAATAGTTCCTAAAGTCAGCAATATATTTTAATTCTGACTAAATAATCTCATAATCGAGCAATCTATAAATTTTCGCGTTTCGAGGAAAAGTGATCATAAATTCAATGTAGATTTTCCTCGATTTTCTACACATTTTTTTGTGGATGACCTAAGACCAAACCGCGAGATTTATACTTTGATTCGGAGTTCCGGGCGAAAGAAAGTGGCAGACGTCGCTGTTGGAAACAGACAGGAAGTTGGGGACGGTTTGTTTGATTCCGGCGAGCACTTCGCAAGGAGCACTGCATCCGGCGCCGTGGTTCAATCCTGTATCTTGCTTCGCCTTTCTTTCTAATGTTTCCCGGTAAATCCGGTAAATGCGAAAGTCTGAAAGAATATACAAACAATTCGCGGATATCTCTTTTTTGTTTCGATGTCAGATCGGTCGACGCCGGTGTTTCGCAGATGACTTTTTCTCCGTGTTCCCATCGGATTTAAAATCATAAAGTTTGTACGTGACAGCGATAAATGTATATTTCTATGTTCTTTTGCTACTGAATGCTTTTCTCTTTTTTAAATAACTCTTTTAAAATTTACCTAAATATTAAAATTCACGACATAATTTACAATTTACAACGAATATATGTATTTTAAGAAAACTTAATTTTTTAACATTAAAAGAAATTAATTTTGAACATTTTGTCGTATAATATATATAAATGAAATTAACTTCTTGCCAATAATTTTTCTTTACTTTAATGTCAATCTATTTTTCATCAAAATCGCATCTTGCAGAATCAGAAGCATATTTTACAATATCTGATTTTATGCGAGTTGCAATTTCTATTTAATGTTCCACTTGACTGACGTTTTCTGAATGAATTTATGCGCCAGCGAAAGACGTCCCGAGTTCCCTGTATTCCCGACAGACTCAATGTAAGTCGGAAATAAATCATGAATAGATAGAAAAGAGAGGCTAACGAGATAGAGAGCTATCCATAGCTTCTTAATTCTTTATTCAATGTTGGGCCATTTTAACACTTCTGCGTGGGTTCTCTTGGAGGAAAAGAAAACCTAAGCAATCAAGCGAAAAAGTTGATTAATTTAAGGAGTGCACTTGAAAATGATTAAAATATCAACTTTTTTAATTTAAAAAATTAAATTGTTTTATTTTAAATCACACAAAATAGTTTTTGGATATCTTATTTGATCTTTTTTAAACTGTAAAATTTAAAAAGAAGCATTGAAAGTGTAGCCATCAACCATATGAGTAAAAGAATTTAAAAAAATGATTCGAATATGATGAGAAAAAGGAACATCAGAGTAAGTTCTGCTCTTTGATTTCGCAACTGTAATTTCTCCCTTAATCCTTGGCATTTCTCCGCTTTAGACGACGCAAGAAGTTGGAGATGTATCTTCAGGGAATCTCCCGATGAGATAGTCGCGAAGAGATCATGCTCACCTCGAACAGGCGGTCTCTAAAGATGGAGACCGAGAGAGATCCGTGCCGTGGGCTCTCGTAATAGCTCCGTCCATCTAGTTGCCTAGGTATACCACCACCTTATACCCTACCACTTGCAAACCTACTCATAGCTACAGGCGACCTGGGTGGAAGTCATTCCAAGCTAGAAAGCGCGTATTACTTCTTCGTGCTAATACAAAAACTCCGCATTACAGACGTTTTCATATAATAATACAATTTCTTTATGTTTCTCGCGGAATGCGTTAAAACTCCCGATTTCCTGACTCTCGATAAATCTGAGAAAGAGATTTTTTAGAACGTAGCATATAAAATAAAGTTGTAAAATCGAAAATTGGTAGATTATGCGTAAAGTCGTAATGGATGATTTGGTTACGTTAAAAACTTCTTATATTTTTCTGATGCTTTCACGACGATGAGTCTTAAATTGATACACGTATACCATTCCTTAATTTTGTGTTGACCGACAAGATATCCAGTTTGTAAATAGAACGTTGTCTTATCTGAAGGCAAGTCCACTTTGCAAGAGCTTATTTTCTTCTATTGCCACAGCAACTTCTTTCGCAAAGTGACCCTAATGAATACGGCACACTAGTACGCGCCGCATTCCGTCCGCACGATTACGGTATATATCCATTGATAGCTTGTTTTTATTAAAATCTTTGGAAAGTGTCACATCTGTGACAATTTTCTTTGCGACAAGACTTGCTCTAATTATAGCACCTAATGGTTTCGCAACGACGATTAATAATCGTTTTTAATTTCAGCGAATCAAAATTCAGCGATTTTCCCATTCAACGATGTTTCTCGTCAAACTTATCGTTTAAAATTTAAACAATAAAATATACGTAGATTGTAAAATTGTCATTTTACAATTTATCTATTATATTAATTTTTCCTACTATGGGGATTTTCTCCAGCGTGAGCGTCGGTTACGCCATTGGTTCTAATCGCGAAACGCGACGCCGCCGGGCTCCGTCGTCTTTCACCGTGCTCGCTTCGCGGATAGTGGCCTTATTGCCCGACCTAAACCGCGCCTAAGTGTGCGTTCACGTGCCTCGCAAATAGTCCGATAAATTCCGCGGGATACACGCAGCCGAGAAATACATCGGAAGAAAGGCCGTTGCAGGTGGCTGCAGCGGCGAACGCACGATGACTGAGCGGGTTCGATCGGGGCTTTAACGCTTGTCGGCGCGAGCGTTTGAGCTCTGAATCGCGCTCTGATCGTTTCCAATTCCAAAAGTAACGAGGATGAGGAATTCACGTGGGAGAATTTATGAATTGTTTTGAATCTCTGAAAAATTTTTTTTTACGGAAACTCGGTTTCCTCGAAACGTTCATTGCCTTAAAAGAAAAATTGTTGCAATTAAAAGAATACGCGCGAATTTGGCGTCTAAAAAATAGTTTTAAAGGCTGTCGAAAGGCTCTATATCTCGTTTGTTTGTGATACTCTGATAGAATTAAATCTTTCTTTCGCGAAACATTCTTATTTAGAAAGTTGAATAATAAACTTGTTATAAAATGAAACTATATATTTTACTTGGCAAGTAGCTTTGTTGTTATGTATCGCAGAAGTTTGGTATATCGTATAGATTACCATTTCTTATTTTACTCGGATTTTTATCTGTCGTGCGATTGTATTCGCTTAGCTACTTTACATTTCTCACGTCCGACTGCGGCGAGATGCGTTATTTTTCTTGGCTGCGCGACGTCGGTCGCGTGGGCAATGCCCATGGCTGAAATCCATATTAAGAACTTCTACTGCAGTTACCATGGATTTCACATCGTGTTTCTTCGATTGCATTAATTCGAGTCGCGCCAGATATTACAAATATGACGATAAAACTTTTATGTTCGATACATTGCATAATTTAAATTTATTACGATATGCTAATAGAGAAAGAGAAAAATCTGTCGGTATTGTATTTTCGATATACCGTAATAATGTTTGTGTGATTTATATACATCAATCTGGAAACGAAAATGTTTAATGCAACTTGCATGACTGTGACTCGATATGGAAAACGTTATTTGCATAAAAAAGATTCATCTTACTCCCAAATTTGAAATGTTATTATTAATTGTTGGAACATATTTGTATGTTACGTATATATAGAAACTTTCGCAGAACGTCTATGGATCGTCTATGGAACGTCTACAAATTGTGCTAACGTTTAATTTGCGCGTCACGTGTATAAGCAATTAATCCAAAAAAGGCAGGCTGCGAGCGTGGTAGATGATTCAAGAGTGAACCGACTTGCTAACGAGCGGATACATACTGAAATACTTATCCAACAAAGCTTAAACTTCCTGCTGCCTGATTATCAGACTGTGTATTATCTCCGTACGACGATTATTATCTTCTCGATCAACAGTATCTCTACTGTTCTTCCAAAAATAATTACCCTATTTTTATTTCGTACATGTGTGTATTATGACTTTTACATTTACATATTGTGACGTATTATTGACGTATTATTTGACAAATATTGATAATTAATTGCTACCATTTTATTTATGTCGAAAATTAAATCTTGCGGTCAGAGAAAATATAAATTTTTTAATTTCGCTGAATTGTTGGACTGCATGGATAGCACAACGAAAATATAACATATTGTAATATAAGAATTGAATTGAAAATTATTTTTCAATAATTCTGTCATCAGTTTTTTTCCGGTTTACAGTGAGATTTAAATGCCTGAGGGAAGCTTTGCAAGGGAAGTCGTCTCGGGACTTAAGTCATTTACGTAAATGAAAGCTGACGTCTTCGCGTCTGTCTTACTCGCGTTTTCCGTCGCGGAACAACGATCTGAATTGCAATCGGGTGCCGGCGACGGATCTCGGTCGGGCTAATAAAGATCGATGACGCGGCTGATGGTCGTGGATCACCGATCCGAGACCATCGTCCTCCCCCTCCCCCCACCCCACGGTTAATCGGATCGATCGAATCTGAATCCGCTACCTCCTGTGTAGTGCAGTATTCCGTGTCGTGTCATCACAACCAGTTGTTAGCGATGACACGGCTTCTTTTTATAGACGAACGTAAACGTCATGCACGCGCACGTGCGTGCGTGCGTTGCTTCGGTGAGTCGGTTCCTGCCAGACACGTGTGCTAGTTTACATACGCGAAGCTATATACGCGAAGCGTATACGGGGTGGCCCGAAGAGGCGGCACTTCGAGCATTCAGGACCTTTCGGCCAACCTATTATTAAAACCTCTCCCGAGATATTAATAGCTTCTGAATCACGGAGAATTTGTAAACGGAGTCCTTTCGCGAGTTAATATTTCGGGGAAGCGAATAAATAAAGAAATTTTAATCTTCACGTAATTTTATAATAATGAATTTCAATGTGTTTCTATTTTGCTAGAAAATTTGTTAGAAAATAACAAAGGAAACATATATATATATATAGATATGGCTCATAAGGAATTTTTAAAAAATTCAGATTACATTTTATGTTTGTTGTATACATGAATCTACAGGGATGAAAATTTACATTGAAATAGTTCTGTGAGACACCTCGTATGTTTGCATTACATGCAACATTCGTTGCACACGTAACATTTGTCAAGGAGTAAATGCAACGCAAATAAACGGAAATGTCATCACGATTTTGCCAGAGGATTTGCCGATCACGAACGATCGATTTCGACCTGGTTTCTTTGTCTCTTCGCAATTTACGCTCATGATGCCAGAGGAAAAGCATGTTAATAGCACGTAATTATGTACTGCGATTTGATCGGACGATCAAACGATCGCGGAGATATAAGCAAAGAACGGAATTAATCTATTCGCGGTGTTGATCTACTACGGATTACACGGGTCATATTATTCCGTTCGATCAATCAGTCAAGTACTCGACAGGATTATGCAACAAAACTTAAAGACTACCGTTGAATAATATTTTACGTGAGCGTTCAATGAAATAAGTAATGACAAGGAATTTTAATTAAAGATTTGTCTCGCTTAATTAGCAGTGAGATAAAAAGGAATCTTTTTCTTGTTCTTTCCTTTGATGAAGGATGGATTATATATATATTTTTTAATTTGTTGCACAACGAATATAATGTACTTTGTATTGAGCAAAGACTCGACGTAAAAGGATATCAACTGAAAATAATGAGCCACTGTTGGCTATAAATCTTAAGGAAGCAGCTCTTCCAGATATTATTTCATTTTTGTGTATGATTTTGGTTTTTACATTTATTTTTAAAATAAATGTTACTTCTATTTTCTTATTTGTGTATTTGTAAAAGTGAACCCATCTATTTCATCGAGATTTAGATACGCTTCGTGGAAATCACATCTATGCTTACGTAGATCGCATCGATCTCACTCTAACTGGATATAGAATCATCGCAAATCTCTTCCTTATTTCACGGCTCGAGGAGCACCGCTCCGAAACTTTCCGAAGTCGGTGCGTCTTTTCGGCGTGGCTGACGTCAGAAACGCAGCTTCGTTGCACATGGAAATTGATTGATGGTTAAACATTTTCCGCGGGGCTATTACATGGCAATGAAACCGCTCCTATGTGGACCGTAGATAATAATCCTAAGATAACATTGTTATCCAGGTAGCAACCGATAATCGATGCCCCGGTACGGTAACCTGCCACTTTTTTTTTTTATTGAAGTAGACCATCGCGGTGCAGCGTGTCATTCAGTCGCCAGTTGCAGCCCGCGCTTGGCGAACATTGGTGATAAAGTCAATCCAGTTTATCCTCTGCGGTGGAAAATATCATTACTGTGCGGTGCGGCTATCTTTTCGCGACATTTATTTTTAGATAAACGCAACAACAGAGCGTTTCAGTAATTGTATATAAAATCATGCAACTATAATCCTGTTACATGTTACGATAACTAGAAAATAAAGAACAGATCTTTCGCTGACATTTGCAAACTTTTTCAAGTTACATTATTCGTTATCGTTTTTTTAAGAATCTTTTTATTTTCTCTGCTGTTTCCTGTTCCCTATTTTTTTCTTTCTCTTTTCGATCTCTAATCCCAGAAAGGTCATTCCAGAATTGTTTTCATTTATTATCAGATCCCGTTAAGCGAGTTAAAATTAATTAGAAACACGTTTACGTTCTTTAATGTTGAAAAATTATCTGTTACGGGAGCGAGGATTGAAACAAGTAAAAACCACAGGTAACAAATTTTGCGACAATAAAACTCGAATGACTCCCCAACGTTCACCGTCGCGGTCGTCGACGTTATCAATCTAGCCGCATCAGCGGAGCGTTTTTACAGAAGCGTCGGAAAACTTCCTCGGGCCACTTTAATCTTCATAACAGACGGCACGATATGACCTCGTATGACGACCACTCCCATCCTCCCTATAGCCCTCCAGCTTTCGCTCCCTTCCTTCCTCTTTTTCGTTCCCGTTCGGAGCCAGGCTCGACAAATTGATTAGATGTGCAATTTCGCGTGCCAAGTTGCCGCCCGTCCAGGAGAGTTCTCCACGAGGAATTTAGGAGCTCGCGAGGGACACGTCACGAACCGTATAACACGACCGCGTTGACTTTGACTTCTATTTTCGATACTTGTTTCCGCGTAAAATTTCATTCTCCTTTTCCTTGGAGAAACGTGCACGACGAGGCAGAAGTCATCGATTAAATGAACATCCGGCGGGGAATTTTGGAGCGATAATATTTCTTTTGCACACTTTTAATTTATCGCAAATTGTAACTTGAAGGTTTATTTTAAGCGGGAAAGATAAGATTCGCGTAAAATTTTAAACTCGAAGCTGACGCGACGTGAAAGTTTTAAAAGTCATGCAGAAATCGGGAATATTATAGTGCCATTTTTGGCTTTCCTTCTCATCCAAGCGTACATTATGGGAAGCAAAACACGCGAGATATACATAGCAATTAAAGCCTCGAGCCGGCGAGATCGACGAAATCAATGTAAAATCTGAAAACACGGAGATAAGAATAACTTAGATTTCACAATGATATGTACGGCACACTTTTTTTTCTCGTGTCTGAGCGGAATAACGCGGCAACTCGATGCATTCCGCGGGATGCTAATAAATACGAATGGTATAGGAACTTAGAACTTCGACTTCGGCCTATTAGCGTATGACACTAGTAATTTCTTGCTCTAACGATCTGTTGTCGAATAATTAAATGGAGAGAGGCTCACTTTTGCGAAACATAAATCTTTGGTAATTAGAGAGGAGGAAGAGTATGTATATATTAGAGGGGAATAAAGATAGAGAGATGTTTTGAACTAAAGAAGCCTAATACAAGCTGCAGGAATAATGAGAAATGTACATGCATATTTAAGAATCTATATCAAAGAACTATATCTCAAAGATTGTTTTAATGTTTATGGATTGTGGGACTTTCAACGATAACGGTGTTTAAATTAAGAAACCTATTATTCAGTGAATGTAATTAAATTAGTTTTTGCGAACTTATGAAAATTATAATACGTGAAAGCAGATCCTTGTAAAGCGAAAATCCCTTTAATAAAAGAGCGCTGAGAATTTATGGGACTAGTGGGCTATCCAAGAAGGTATCGACCTAGGAAATGAGCTTCCCGTTGCTAATTTATTTCACTAATACTTGAGCTGAAATCTTCCCAATAATTGATATCTTAAATAAATGCAGAATTCACGCAATAGGAATTCTGCTAAAGAACGATTTTATTTCAAAAAAGAATCGGATTACTCGGTAAGACGCTCTGTATATAGTTCTTCAGCCTACAATCCGGCATGTCGAGAACCAACTCGAGTGGATCGTGAAGCGGCTTATCTTATTGCTGGGTGAAAGGCACGGGTGCGAATGGAAGCGAGAATGGGGTGCGAAGACACGGTCGTGATCGATAACTGATCGCCAATTATAATTTATGGTACATGCACACCGCAATAGAATTAGATCTACTTCGAATTAATAGCAAAAGTGAGGGAATGTAAATTTATATGACTTTGCAAAAAATAATCTAAAAACTGCTTTAAAATCTCATCAAACTTATTTCTCAACGATGCTTCTTCTCCAAGTGACGTCGTGCTGCTTCAAGTTGCGCAAGATTGATAAAGAGATTTTAATAATATTAAAATTATGCATGAGAAATCAATAAAGTATTGTTTGCTTAGGATTTTCTGAAAGTTTAAAATTTTCTCTTTAAAATGTTCCATTTTAAAAACTAAGTGGCTCTTTGACTCTGTTGACAAATGTATCTATAATCTATTCTTATTGAAGAGAATAACGAAACAAAAAGTTAATTAGAATAGTTAAACTATCGAGCTCGTTAAAATCGAGTATTAAACCAATATCTTAAATATATATTTCCTTCTATATTTTATATTTTTTCTTTTTTTTTTGTTTCAGGCCAAACAACGTGCCTCCGTAAAATGGCTTCTGTCGAAGGCATACAACAATCGAGTGCCAGAAAAACTCCGCGACCCCTATTACCGTGACCATGAGGTAAGCAAAGGTCAATACTCTGTTAACGAATTCGTGTCTCGCGTGTCAGACCTCCAAAAGTTTCGCGCAGATATACCTTATTAATATTTATAAAGTTTCACATTATGTCCGTGCGGTATATCATTGCAAATTGAAAATAATTAATTTTCAATTGAGAAATTGTAATAATCTTACAGTATATATATTTAATAATGCATATATTTAATAATGCTGTGAAAAAATGGATTTTTCCACATAGATTGAGGAAAAAATCTATTCTCTCACAGACGCATTTTATTATTATGGCTTTTACGCGCATTAATTTTCATTACGATTGCTATTGCGATCGTACGATGGCTTCCTTTCGTGCGACGATATCGATAAATTTTTCCCTCGCAAAAAGTCGTCGGTTTCCCAGGCTTCGATGTTCTGAAAAACTCTGCTTTGTAGCACACGTCATTATTTCGCGACGGAGAAAACGGATCCGTCGTGAAAGGCAAAAGTATCTATATAGCCAGAGATGCTAATAATGCTTTTGCGAACACAATATCGCGCCGAACTCCGATGAGAACGAACGAAAGTCGTGTTACAAATTACGTTGCCAATAGCTTACTTATACTCCGGAAGCCTACGGAGAAAATGTAGCCGAGACTTCCACGGCTGATGTTCGGTGAAACTTCACGAAGAACTGAACTTTGTACTCCCTCCCACGAGGATAATGTCTGTCAGTAATATCTCTTTATATAAGTAAAACGTGTTCGGGCAAGCCTGAAAGAGAATCTGATTTATAGAATGCAAGCTGTTTGTTTTAACAATCAAACTATCATTTCCTACCAACTAGTAATTGCTTTTAAAACACACGCTGTCTACGATGAACAAATGATAAGATAACATGTTGTGTTAATCTCTCAACGAATCGTGTCGAGATTCCGTTGGGACCTGCTCTTTGAAGATACGGGTCGACGCGACTTAAGGGAGGCTTGAATACCCTCTTAAAAGTAAATGTCGGGACGACTTGTGTGAAAAATGCTTTCTTCTTTCGCGAAACACAGGTGTATGAGAATTACTTCAAAATACTTTCCACTAGAAATATGTTTCTTTGACAGATATGAAAATTAGAATATTCGAACGCGGAATTTTCCACTTTTTGTTAGCTATTATTATGCAAGAACTATATTTTTATATTCTTTTGTATTCTCTCTCTCCTGTTTAGTCTGACAAGAGATTGCATGTGCTTTCGCCCTGAGAAAGGTATTAGGTATTTTTGTAATGTTTGAGAAGAAGAAGCATCTTTTCTTTGAAAACCAAAGTTTTGAAAATATTTTCCGTACTTTGAGGATACGCGATCTTTACGCGAAGACTATTGCAAGTTAAATCTCTTCGTAATCATAAAAGCGTTTTTTGCGGAAACGTGCGTGTTGGTAAAATGAGGAAGCTTAAAATATTCTCATGAAATAAAGACGAGGCAGTAGGCACTCGGGTATACGCGGACTTACACAGCTACAGTTTAAGAATCATAAATATTAAACGACTTAGAAAGGAAACTAAAGATAAACTGCACCGTAACTCCTTTTGCACAGAGAGATGACTAACGATCGCCGACAATATTTTTGCCTCGTATTTGTTTCTCATTCGCTTCTTTGCGCATCGACAATATAATTATATTTATTAGACGGACAGTACGCCAGGAATCCTGGCCGCTTACTATCTTTCAATTATCTCTGCTTCGCATATTTTTTTATTGTTTGCCCGGCAACTTCGCGCAAAAACTTTTACAGATCCTCCTTTCGATATTTCGCCCACATTGCAGTCTTCCGAAGGCTGCACGAACGTTCCTCGCTTCAGCGTTGCTCTATTAATTACGATTAGTCATTTAATCTGATAGACTTTCTATGAAAATAATATTTTACAAAATGTTATTTAAATATTAACCTAGTTTTGAAGTTGTTTGATCTTAAAAATTAATTTACTTAATTTTGACCACACGTAAGCTTTAGAAGAGAAAATATTTTCCTTCTTTAAGAAGAAAATAAGATTCTATTATTTCTATTACTTACCTACTTTATATATATATAATCGAATGTTCCGATTGACTCATCAACGCCCAGCCCAAACCCTTAAACCTAGAAACATGAAATTCGGAGAGTATATTCTTTTCATGATGTAACCACCCACTAAGAAGGGATTTTTAGAAATTCGATCTCTAACAGGTGAAAAGGGGTAAAACGTGTTTTCACGGATTCCTCAATATCTCTTAGGCCCGATGAGATATCTACTTGGTTTTTGCTTACAAAGGTTACTCATATACAAATGCTTAAAAATATAATTCAAAATTTTGCCCTAATCAATCCCTAAAGGAGCAAATCTAAATTCGGAGGTGAATTATAGAATCCTTTGCATATCGTAGCGAAGCACGGATGTATCAAGCTAGTTATCTATATTATACTTTTACTTATTTGTCTTATTCTATTATTTATGTATTTTAAGATAAATTCTTACATACGAATATACATTATTTTATCTTATATCGATTACAAATATATGGATAAAATAGAAATACAGAATAATGATATAAGCAACATGGTTATAAATAATAAGCAAAATACGTAATATTTCAACTTACTTCATTATTCGTTCTTCATTCTTCGTCTTTCGTTCTCCGTTCTTGATTCTTCGTTCTTCCTTCTTCGTTTTTCATTCTTCATTCTTCGTTTTTCATCAATTCGCCTTCTGATTTCGCTCCTGGTAGAAGTCTTCGTGGCGGATTCGAAGTATCTGATCTTCTCGGCTACCTCGGATACCAGATTGCTACTCTGATACTATTCGAAATGAAGCTCTCGCATCCTTTGGCACGATCAACCATAGCCATAAAGTCGTCGCAAAGAGACGAACAAAACGTCACTCTGAAGACAAGGTCGTTCTTCCCCTCCGTTTCCTTCGAACTCGATCATCTGTGGCACTCACTTTCACCGCGCTAGATTCTTTAGACAGAAGAATTTTTCCATACAATTTTTTATCTTAAATTTTAATCGTTCGAAATGCTAATCACAAAATTATTGGTGAAAAATTTACAGAATGAAAATCCTTTCGGCTCTTTCAGGGTATATGCAAAAAGGCGTATACAAAATGCCAAAATATTTTGTATATTCGTTGATTCAAACTTATCAGAACTTATTAGAACTGTTAAAAGTTTTCAAAATATCTCGAGTTTTAGAAGGATAATCCATCCAGTTCTAATTAATCGCGCAATTATTCGAGCGTATGAATATAATTATTTTGGATTTGAATCATACATGATTATCTGTTATTCTAGAGATAAATTTTGACGTTTACAGGAACAAGAACACCTGAAACCGCAGATCGTTCACGCGCTTTCCAATGCGGAGCTCTACTGCCTCGCGCTGGCCAACATATACTCGGATCCTAACTATCACAATCAGAATCACTACGGGATCCTGCAAGCCCTGGCCAGGAAAGGCGTCTACGTCGCGGAGCAGAACAATACTCAGCTCACCGAAACGATCCTCATTCAAAATTCACCACTCAAGATGGTAAGCTTATCAATACATAAGTAACATGTACACAGTTGTGTTTTCTCGAGACATTTGGACATCTTTGAATATCGAGAAATGGGAACCTGAAATTGTTCTAAGAGTACAATTGATATTTATCACGATATCTTCAGAAGCTATGTAAATCCTATTATATGAAAATCTTATTACGATAGATGAAACACTATTTTAATCTATGCTCGATTAATGCTTTTATCTCGTTACAGTCCGCGCATATGGCTGTGATAGAAGGCCTGATGGTCTTGTACGCGAAAGAGGTGGTGACGGGGGACCGGGTGGTCTCGGCGATACGACGGTTTAACCCCCAGGCTGAGGTGGACATGCCGTCGGATCACGAGAAGGGTCTCCTGCTCTGGATCAATCACGCGTCGCACGCGCTAATCGCCAAGATTCAGAGCGAGGAGGGTGGCGGCGACAAGACGCGGCTGCCCGAGCTACCCGCCGCCAAGGACTTTCAGTCTCTGTGCGACGGTGTCGGCTTGGCGGCCGTTGTCGCTTTCTACTGTCCCGGCGAGCTCAACTGGATGGAGATTAGGGTGTCGAAGAGACCCTCGGTGGCGGACGCGCTGCACAATCTTTCCTTGGTGCACGCGTTCTGCGTCAAATGCCTGCCCTACTCGATTTTCCACATGCAGCCCGAGGACGTCACGTACATGAGAGGGTGCGTTAGTTTAATTTAACTCGGAATCGTTGAGACTATGACAATTTTTACAAATTTTCTTTAATATATTGCGTTACTTTTGGAAAAGATAATTATCAGCTATTCCTTTCCTTTTGATTATTCTTGTTATAATTTGTAGATCGATGAAGCAGAACCTAGTGGTCTTTCTGGCTGACATGTACAACGTCTTGGAGATTCATCCGGCGAAATGCGTGCGCTATCCTGGTGAGGAGCGGGCGATGCAATACCTAGATGGTACGTAGACGTTTTCCGACTTGGAATGAGGTTGTTTATTAGAAGCAGATCTACGCGACAATATATGGCACTTGAACTATTGCTACGATGGAACGAAAGGGAGAGAGAGGGTGGAAGAGGAAGAGAGAGGGATCGTGAAAATTGGTGGTGGATAAATGTTGATTGGTGGAGGCTGCTGTACACTGGACTTTTATATACCCGTTCTATTATTTATTTTATTATACTTTTCTCCATAAAATTCCGCTACTGTTGCAGGCAACGTACGTACGTCGAGCATTGCGTGTAATTTTATCCTAAATTGTAAATTAATTAAAGTAATTCAATATATCGCGAAATTCAAATAAATAAATCATTGATATTACGAGGAATGTTGCCTGCAATTGTAATGGTATCACGCTTTTTATATCAGTGTCAATACACACACTCGATATCCCAGCCTCTTGATCCGGATTCTCCCCCCGAGAGCAGCGACTAATTGTATTATTTCCATTCGATACCAATTGGCCAATTTTTGCGAACGCGAGCAACAATTGAGATCGCCGCTGCAACGGGCAAAGAGATGTTGATATACCAGCCAAATTACGAACTTACTACCTCCACACGCAGCACTTAATCTACAAACTGTAATATTTCCATATATTTCTATGGCGTAACCTCTTCTTGACGCTTGACACGACAACGCTATCCTCGCCTTCTTCTTTCGTCAACTTCCGGTTGAACCACGTGATACGGCGCGGCGACGGGTGCAGCCTGCCCGCGCAATAGTCATGGCGTAGCTCATAAGAGAAGCCTGCCACAGTCTATAGCTCCGATACCTGATCTGAGAAGCAACCTCTCCGTATCCGCGCCAGGTTTCACAGGTATCCACACGTTACCACACAAAGAATCAATCCTCATTTTACTAGATGGTCGTCTACCTTTGAGATGAGAGCCGCGTTTCCGTGGACTGACATTGCCGTTTTTTTAGAGTGTGTAGGAGGGATCAACGATTTCACGGTCGTCTTTTCGCGTTATCATTCATGTATGTAGGTGTCACTCATGTTCAATGCGACGCACACTTATCCAATTATAGACAGCGTGTATAATAAAATGTAACATTTGTGACTACGACTGTTGCTAATATCAAGCTTAATTAAGATCTATCATGCTATAAAATTCTAGAATTTAACAGCAGTATTTAGCTTTCAATCTTTTAGTATGACCAACATCGTTTCATCATACGGATATAAAAGTGTGCATTTAATGAAAATTTGTACTTTTTATGTTGCTTTGAAAAAAAGTGTATTATTGAAAGCTGTATTATTAAATTAAGCTACTATGCCGCTAAAATTCTGACGCAAAATTCTTTCTGGCAAAAGAGAAAGACATTGCGGCTTACCGATAATTCTTATGTGCGTTTTATTAAAAATTAAAACACGTGATCCCGTTGAACTAATCTCTTAGTGAAATTTATGAGTTGTGAGGAGCACTGCTTGTTACTAATCACATATTGTTTGCATTTCATCCGATTACTATCGTGTGAGATCATAGAACAATATATATATTCTCCCGGGAACAGACCTGCATGTGAATCGCACTTTTGCGACACGATCATTGGCTGCCTGCCGCTTGCATTGGATCATTGGCTTCACATTACGTTTCTTTTGCATGAGATTTTGCGCTGCTACCAGTCACTGTCAACGAGAAAGATGAGAACTTCGTCGTCGTTTCATTAAGGTCCACTCCATGTTTAGTTAGTACGATTACGTTGCGACGTTTGTATTCATATTGTTTATGGTGCCATTTGGTTTATGATTTATCATGTTACCGTGCTGTTTGTTTCATATGTTCATTTTCAGATTTATCTGACGACTTGACGACAATAACTAGAGATTAGAAATATTAGTTCGTAGCGTGATTCGATATATATCTTTGTACGGTATTTCCTGTCTCAAAATGTGTGACATAGGCTTTTCCGTTTAACGTTTTGATTCTTGGAATTTGCACAAGTTGAAATTCTCATGCCGTTATCGCGCGTTCCATCGACCTTCGTCGTTGCATATTCTCACATTGAGTACATTTTGCTGATAGTACAAAATAATTCACATGGGAATTTCACATTGTGCCCTTAAATAATCTGTTGCGTAAGCTTTATTTTTATAAACGTAAAGTGCAAATTTCTTATCTGTTGAGCATCTTATCGTTCCTTCTTGAATATAGTTTGAGTGATGAATAAGTCTCCTCATCTAATTAAATAAAAGTATAAACAGGCGATCGATTCATCGTTAAATTATCTTTCCAGTTACGAAGTCGACATCAAGCAGCACTGTGAAGAAATCGCAGTCTTTGCAACAAACTGCCGAGAGTCATCCGTACGATGATAGGTGCGTTATGTTTCAAAGTACATTCTAAGGCAAAGTTATACGCTTGAAAAACTATAGAATTTGCTGATAAAATTTATAAATATAGTTGGAACTTGTAGAAATTAATTTGTTGTATACACAATTAGTAAAAGTCAAGTTTACTTTCTCCTATAGGCGCGCAGGTAGTGAAGAGAGTTTCGTAGTGCATCGTGGCAAAGGCATTCCCACGTTGAGCTCCGTAGCCGATGAGAAGTCCGCGGGGAGAACTGAAGCCGCTGGTCGGCCGAGCAACTGGGAGGATCAACGACGGAGCTCCTACGCCGGGCGTCGGTCCAGGCGGAACAGCATCACGGACGATTCTCAGTTGACCATCGAAAATTTCGGCGGGTCTCAGGTACGTGGCCGCGCGGAGCGAACGTGTGTCATTTCATTCGTCGCCGCGCGCGAAGAAAAACTTGGCGCAGGAGGAGATTGTCTCGAGCGGACAAGCGGTATGATCGAGTGATTTCTTTTATCTAGGATAATTTACACAATTTTGGTAGAAATCCGGATAAAGAGCTAGGCGCGCACATCGGCAAGCGCAGCACCACCGAGCCGACGTTGCCCGCGCGATCCAGCGTCCAGGATGTGTACGGTAGCGGCGTGCAGCACATAATCGCGGACAACGGTTACAGCGGCGGCGAGGAGCCGCCGACGAGGCTACGACGGCAGGCGTCTAACAGCAGTCTGGATAACGTCGCTCTCCGGCAAATCTTACATTCCAGCGCAGAGAACGACAGCGGTGCGGACACTGGCGTCGGCGGCGGTGGTGGCGATGCTCTCACGAAGTTCGCCAGTTTCGCGAATCTGAGTAGGCAAAGCTCGGAAAAGGGGATCAATTTCACGTATATGGAACAGGATGATGCGAAATCAGCGAGCAGAAAACACGGTCAGAGTAATGGCAACGGGAACAGTGAGAAGAAAACGACATTCGCCACTCTGCCAAACACAACCACGTGGCAACAGCAGAGCAATCAGCAGTCGCAGCAGATGGAGCAACATTCTGTCGGTAAGCTATCAAAGTGAGAATAAAATTTATTTGGTAAATAAAACTTATTTCAGGCTGATTACAAAAAAATATTAGCGGCAACGCGTATCGTTACCTATATTATTAGTAAAGCCGAGTTTGCAGCATCCAAGAATAAGTTATTTAATTCTATTCAATTGCGAATTACTGAAAGTGCTTTATGATGTTAGATGAGAACGGCGGTAATACCGTAATGGCCTCGCAGCTGAATAATATACGACTGAAGCTCGAAGAGAAGCGACGGCACATAGAGAACGAGAAACGAAGGATGGAAGTTGTTATGTCGAAGCAACGGCAGAAAGTGGGAAAAGCTGCCTTTCTGCAAGCGGTCACGAAGGTAAAAATACATGGGGATTACTCCAAACTCCAAATCGTTTAGAAAGACTGCAATAATACACATTAAACATCTGCATAACATTTAAACATTACTATCATTATCATTAATTCTACGTATCAGTTCTACATCATTATTATAGTCGGGACTTCAATGGTTTATTCATCTGATAAAAGAAAAAGATACAGAATAATACGGGTGATATAATTCGGTACGAATTATAGGGAATGTTCTATCGAGACACACAACATTTAATGTCTGCTATGCTGTGTGACAGCTACTTTTCGAATCTAGGCACGGGTGTTTAGTATAGAGCAAATGGTATAAAGACTGTACTATATCTCAGAAAGTACAAAGTTTCTTTTTCTTCCGCCTTCCATTTATGTTTTTCATGTCATATATTTCTGATTGTAATTATACCGCGATTGTTTGATATTGCTTGTACATATACATATATGAGAATATCAGTTGAATTTGTAGCATTATTGGCAAAGTACGTGGATGTAAAATATATGATTGCTCAATTTCAGGCAATAATCGAAGTTTGTAACTCATCTAATTATTTTTTTTATCTAGATATACATGTGTAGATCATCGTTTTGATCGCTTTGGTTGTACATAGTAGGATCTTATCTCCTCTTTGTTTGCGTCTTAAATAATCTCGGTTGCCATGTTATTTTAACACAATTCTCTTTCTGATATTTCAGCTATACTTGATGGTAAGCGCATGCTAACGCACTAAATTTTTGCATTATTAACAGGATTGAATTTTAAACCGCCCTATTTTTAAATCACGTTTCTGTTTAAGCAGGAATTGTCAGTTGCAATCTTTTTGTGTTTTATTTATCCAAATGCAATCTTTATTTTATTGCACATTTTATTTTTTATTGAAAACGATATCAATATCTTGGAACTCGCGAGCAATTAATATTATTTAGTTATTTCAGTTGTGCATGGATAAATTCTTTTTCCTTTAACATTACATAATTAAACCGGGATGTTTCCATGAAAGTTTATTTTTCATTTCTCTCCTAATGTTCGTTTTAATTTGTTTTAGTTCCAAAGTATTGATAAAGTTATGAATGCATTGAGTTTTAAACAGTGTTCGAGAAAGGTAGATAGATTCATCATGTTTAAAGCACTGCATGCTGTTTTACGAACATGTTTTCGCCAAAAGAGAGTAATATGAGAGTTTATACGTATGAGAACATAGAAGAAAGTTTCAAGTCGAAACAGTTTAAATGTAACATACTAATCAAAGTACTGATAGTGTATAATTATTGTACTACAGTAATATATTATATATGTAAAGTTGTATACATTAATATTTAGAAGAGAGATATGTATATTTAATTTTAATTATATATCACGCGCACACACAATTAATTTTTTTTTCTATTTATAATTCCGAGCGAGATAGCGTAAATATTGCGTGTTCGTAGTTTAAGCCAACTGTTGTTCAATTAAGTATGATTTGCGAGCCACTCTGGATGGGCTTTGGCACTTAACGCGCTTGAGTGTAACGTGACCTTTGGCCGCGGGGAGACACACTCTCGGCACCGTGGTGTTCGGGTGGTGATTTGGTGGCGGACTCTGAGTACTTAACAAGGCACGCTGGTTGGGCTGGTTGCAGGGTAAGGTTAAATCTCCTTCTTCGTCAACGTCCGGGGGGGACAGTCCGGCCGAGACAGTCGGTCCCCCCACCCCTGTAACCTCCGGGTCTTCCGGGGCGACTCCGACGAGCGTTTCCGAGGCATCCTCTGTACCCCAACAACCCCTTCAAGAAAAACCACAGAGACCCTTCTCGCTCAAGGTACGATATCAGCAAGTGTTTCACGTAGGCGAAAGAGACCCCAGTGATAACTTACCTTTAATATTTTCTAGAAGATTTATTTATATTGCGCGCTTATGTGAATGGCTTTCGAACACCGGTCACACGTTCTTTTTTCCCTTCGTTTCTGCTGTGCGGATGTAGCGAAAGAGCACAGTAAGGAAAATGATTATTTTCCCTCTCTCGATGTTTAGCAATTACGAAACCAAACGGGCGTGACAATGCCCACGAAATGTACAGCCGCTTCTCTACCCTTTTAGTAAAAGTTACTTTCGATAACGGATTATTTTGCTTCTTGACGCTTCTTTTACATTGTAGAGGAAAACGAAACCTTGCCTCAAGATGACATATTGTATTTTATAGTGACGTGCAGGACCCACTCGAGCGCGTTCGTTAATACAGTGCTCCTGGCACGCATGCGATACTAAACACTCCCTGGAAAATAGTAGCACTGCATTTACTTGCATTTACTTGCATTTACAGCTACATCGGGTGACGGCTACTAAGATATAATTCGATATTTAATACAGTTTTTCTTCTCTACTAACAGACCAAGTTTTACGTTTTTACGTGTACATATATGTCTCTCTAATATCTAATTAAATGTACTACGAAAATTTAATTTAAGCTCTCGCTTCTAATTGCGCTGCTACTTACGGCTGTTACTTACTGTTGCGGCGAGTCGGGCTAAATTCGATACCCGTAATTAGTGTGCATTAAAGCCCCGAGAACTTGGAGAAATTCGAGAAGCCTTGATATTATTCATAGTTACATAAGATATTGATCAAACAGACGGAATAAATGTTGCATGTATAGACAGTGTCACCAAGTTTCCGGACCATTAACTGGATCGAGAATCTGTCTGTGGATCGTCAATTATTACGAACGTAATAATTAACAAATTAAATCTACCATCATGTTTTATCCGTGCGTACTTCGGGTAAATATTCGGATATAGCATTATAAATAAGGAGACATTTTATACGCAGGCCCCAGTGACACACAGGTTCATAGATTTGTACGTCGCCCGTTTTACTTATTTTAATTTTGTAGATTATTTTTTTCACTTTCGCGCAAAATATACACCACGAATAATATAATAAGCGTACACACACGCACACTTTACGTAATTACAAAAGAACCCGAGATTTATAATTATTTCATAATAAATATGATCAGTAAGCTCTACATTCAAAAACAAAAAACGCTAAACAGAATCGAGCGTTTTCCTTATACTGCAGTATTACACACAAGTACGCATTCGCAGCACCGTAATATCTTTCTGAGGCATTTCATTTCTCTGATAACGAATATAGGAAATTAGTGAGGATGTGCGGGACGTCGAGCACAAGTGGCTGGAGCACGATGGTAACGCGCCATTCATCGAGACTAGACGCACTCCGGACATCGAGAATATGGATCCCGAACAGTATCGTCAATCCATAACGCAGTTAGTACTCGCTTTCCTGCCTGTAAAAATTACGATAGAATTACGAAGGAGTGTCGGAGTGATGCGAAACGTCGTCTGTTACAGAATGAACACTAGTCTGAGCGAAATTCAAGCGGACATACAGCGTTTGGCGAGCCAGCAGAATCAGATTCAGCAACAGCACCTGATGTCGCAGCACCAGAAACAGATGCAGCAACAGCTTCAGCAGCTGCAGAGCCTCAGTCAGCAGCATATGCAAGTGCGTATATATGCCGGACATACATTCCGCGGCGTCGCGCGTCATATTGTCAGCTGTTTCTTCTCAAACCTTTACCTTTCAGACTTACGGAATGCCACCGATGAATCCGTTAACGCCCAGACTGCAAGATCCACAACAGTCGCAGTTCTATTTGCACGATCAGCCGCAAGTGCAGCAGAGGAGGATGTGGGGCCAGCCGGCACCCGCTCAAAGTCTGGCCAATGAAATGGCCGCGGTGGGCTACCAGCAGTCTATGGATTCGCGATTTAGTCCTCAGCCTGCAGGTACATAATATCATATTAATTTAGAATAAATAAATGTGAAGAAGAATTATATTAGTAACCAGACTTGTAGCACAAACAGCAAACTCTGACGAAAATTAATTATTAATTAAAAAAACTCCCGCATTAATATATAAATTGATCATATTTTATAGCTGTTATTACAATATACATATAATATTGAAAATTTTTTAGAAGCTGCACGAATCTTAAAGCAAATTTTTTTCGACCGATTACTTGTGGAAAGCTTGCTTTGTAGAATTTGCTTTTACAGATTGAAAATAAACGGCTCATGATAATTTTTCTTTTTTAATTTTAATATGCTTCAGTAGATTGTTTTTGTCTTTTCTTAGCTTATCAGCAGGATATGCGCATGTATGCGGATCCCACGAGGACTTGGGCCGCGCCGCACCCGACGCAAAAGGGATTCGTTTTGCACGACACTCAGGAACCAAGGTACCTCAACGGGGATCATAGTCTGTGTAATAATCAAATGAGCCACCCCGGTCCGACCAGCGTCTTTCCAACGTCTTCGTCGCTTTTCAACCAAACACAAGCCACATCTGCTAGTCCACAGCATCGTAACGCCGTAAGTATTTTCCGTGCTCTTATCTTTGCGTCGATTTTTCTCGCGTTTTCCTTTTACGCATTCAATTAACGAAATAGATTAAAATCGGTGAGGAATTTATATATTTCTACTACGGCATTATCGTCTTATCGCACTCACTCTCTCGCCACAATCTATTTATATTTATACTAAATGGCTTTTCTGCATACAATGCACGCACGCACGTGACTGCATCAATTTATTACGAAAGACAGAAAGACGGGCGAGACTGAATGCTGCACCCACAGCGGTGATTATTGTGTGAGTGAAAAGAGTTATAGCTAAACGTTCGCGATGCGTGCGCCGATCATCAGCTCGATTTGGTCACTTCAATACGAAGGATCGGCCCCGAGCGCGTACGTATGTGCATGGGAACCAGTTGGTGATGTAATGCACGCTTATAGACGCTTGTTCTTGACACCCAACATGGCAGACACTACCCACACTGGCAGTCTTAGCGCCTAGACGTTCGCGTCCGGCTCGGATTTACACCTCTAGTCTCCTTGAAGTGATTTGTAAATTTGAATAATATGTTTTTCCTCAACTCGACCGTCGCAACTTCGCGCGATTACTTCACTAAGGTTTGCTTCGGCTGATTTTACCTTACTTTTACGCGTTTGCGTCTCACTGTTGACATATAGCGGAAGAAAACGATCGTCAAATTATACGAGAAAATACAACGGTGCCGTGATAGTGTTTCATAAATATTATTTCAGATCCGTGTCTTAAATACGATTTTAGTCGCTATAAGTCTTTCGTATTTAAATTTTGTATTATACACTGTGCTGCTAGATGTAACTCTCTCATATCTCTTGTCATCTATTTTTTAAGATTCTGTACAATTTGTACGTGAAAAGATATTGTTAAGATATTAAATTCATAAAATATATGTATATTTGCCTCGTTTTCTTATGTGACTCTATTTTGCTCTGCTAGGTTCATCGAATAAGTCAGTTAATTAGCGAAAGTCCGGAACCTAAGAGGTCAATTGTACATCACATCCCGATCTCATGCGAGAGCCCAACGGAGAAGAGGCAAGTTACAACTTTGCATAGTCCGGTACCAGCTCCGCCCGCCGATGACATGAAGCCCCAAAATATATCTTTTATCGGTAAGCTTTGTTTTATAACTTTTTTGCGATTATATGAAAATATCATGTTTCACATATATATATATTTTTTATTACTATACTAAAAAAACTAAAAAATCTCTTTTCTTAAATCACTGTTTTTTTATTTCGAAGGCAATGACGACGACATCGCGCAGGGTATTCGCGGCTTGAACATCACATCGGGTAGTCGTACGTACAGAATACCATCGCCAACTAGACCCACGATATCGCAGAATTCCTTCCAACCTCACCCGTCGTTGAGGGAGACGGTTTCGTCGCGTTCAGCCACTCCGGATGTCACGCCTCTCGATCCCACGGACGCGAACGAGAAAGGATTCTACATCTCCTTCGACAATGACGCTCCCAAGAAACCGAAACCGACCCTCAGAGTGAAAAGAACGTCTCCTAAAAAAGTGAGTGCGTTTTTTGTTATAAATTATTTTTTTTGTACTACTTTGTCTCTTTGTTTTATATTCGCGTGTTTCGAATCAAATTTTACAATATATAAAGTATTTCTTCAAAAGGAAACAATTGATTGTTTCTTTAGGAACGAAGCGTATCATCTTATATCGAGCACGAGGACTTTACAATGCGCCCGGAATCGCCTCCTGCTAGCGCGTTAGAAAGGCAGAAACAAATGGAAGCTCAACGAGAATTAGAGCGGGAAAGATTGCGGCAGGCCGACGACAGGGAACAGCAGAGGCAAGAAATGAGGGACAGAGAGCTCAAACGGGAAATGGAGAGGGAACGGCAGAGGGAGAAACAGCGAGACAGCAGTACAGAAGGCCGACACGCTTCCGGAGTTGGTCTGGTAATTGGGAACCAACTCACGAATCCCGATCCGGTATATATTAATCATTATTAGTAATATTGACCATTTAAACAGCAATAAATTCTATACATAATTAGTCCATATTTTTAGTTTTGCTTATAAAATTTTAATATATAAGATGTTCTAATCGAATTTTTCTACAGAATTCTATGGACGAAATGGAGAAGAAGAAGGAGAGGATAATGCTGATGTCGCTGCAAAGAAGACAGAGGCAGGAGGAAATAAAAGAAAGAAAGGAAGCTGAAACTCAAGCGCGTAGGGAGAAAGAGAAATTGAAGGCGGAGGAAAGAGCTCGCAAGAAAGAGGAGGAACGACAACGGCGAGCTACTATTTTGGAACATCATAAAGTGAAGAAAGCGATAGAGGAAGCAGAGAGAGAAGTGAGTGATATTTTTAATGATGTCGTCAAATGAACAGAAATAAGTCTATAACATAAATATTTTCGTCTCTAGGGTAAGGTAATTGATAAGGAGCTTCTGAATGCAATAAATCCAGCAAAATTACGTAACAAGACTGCGACCGCTCGACCGCGGCCCAAAACGATTCACGGAGACGCTGGCGCGGTGTTGGATTCCGGGGCTCTTACACCTAGTCGCGGGAAGAAGGGTTCTTCTTCCAACTTAAGTACAGGTGAGGTTCCATTAAATCGAACTTGGAAAAAATGAATAATCTGTCGCAATGATCGATGCTTCTTGGGGATTAAATATATTGGCAGAAATTAAAGAAAATAAGATTTGATATATCGGTAGAATTTGAGAGAAGGAAAAAGGAGATAAAAATAGGAGTAAAAGATATAAGTGCGTATTCACCGATTATCTTCGAATTAATCACCAAGAAGATGGATCTTTTTACAAGTTGTTGTGTCGCAAGTGCATTTCCCCGTTATAATACTCTAATAGCAACAGTATCCTCGATGTTGTAATTTGCATATTTCCGTAATTTGCATTTATTCATTGCATGGCGAAGATTTTTACGATCAGAGCCGTTTTTTCTCTTCCGTAATCTTAGCGATGTCACTCTTGCTGTATTAATTGTTCTTTTTCTTTCCCGTTATAATTGGTTTCGTCTTTTATGAATTTTCACCCCGACCACATGCTCACGAGCTCCAGATTTTCTCGTCTATGCTAGTTTATCGCCGTGTCACAACGGCTATCGTAGATCGCTCGGCGAGCCCCGCTAATCGAGCCTGCAATCGCGAGACATCGACGCCAAACTAGAATAGTACAGAAAATACCGAGCCGATTGTTTTGCACTAACACACTTACTGTAGCGTCGCTGACCTCTCCGACGATGAGGCGAGACTACTACCGAGGCTCGCAGGATAGTCTCACTGCTGCCCACCTCGATGACCGACGTTGTTCCGGCCCTCTTTATCGGGGCGGCAGTCTCAGGGGTATGCACCACACACACTCTCTCACCGCGCTTATACAGTACACATCTGCAAGTTTTTTCTTTTTTTATTTTTAAATAAATTTTTGATACGGAAATATCTACGCGATAAGCGGTCTAATATAAAATTAATTTTTTTCACGCAGCAAAAGATATAACACTGCATGAATCAATCTAAAATTGTAACAAGATATTGCAATAAGTATTGTTATATATCAAGAAAAGTGCTAATTCAAATTTAACAATGAAAATGGTATTAAATTCTCTAAAGACAAGAATCTCCTTTGCAGAAAAGTTAATTCTAAGTAAATATAACTGATGAACTAAGATATATCTATTCGCAATGTTTTTTTCACAACGACATGTTCATTTTACAGCACTTCTTTCCGTTTTTTTTTTTTTTTTAATTTGGCATGCCGTGTATATGTAATTCGATGTATAATGCATAGCGAGAATCACTTGATATATCTATATATTTATAAGTAGCGTAAAACCTGCAGTGAATTGTAATCGATTGTAATAGAGATATTTTCCCCGTTTTCTTTTAGTATCTTCCGTAGATTCGCCCGACGACGGCCGAGGTTCCTCGCCCTGCCGCAGCGTGAATCAGCTCGGCCGACGCGGCTCCTACAAGACCTCCAGAGGTGGGTTCGATGTTGGTTACACTTTATCGCGGGAATGCCGCAGGCTCTTGTACGATTGTTTGTTTTTTAAACGTTTTTTGGCTTGACGAAAGTAGACTCGTTGCAGGATGTTATCACACACTGGTATGGGCAGCTATAATCTATATCGGAAACTTACGCGATAAATGTTTTTCAACATATTTGATTAGCCTTTGATTATATTCCCTACGAGCGACTGAGCAAGGTCACGACACTTTGCGGGTATGACTGTGTTCCCTGGTTTATTTTTATTATTTTTTTAATTTTTGTCTTTAACTTTTAGTAGCGCCTTGTAGTGGACATCTTTCAGTTGGAACGCAACCGTTGTTCTGCACCAAAAACTGCACCGGCCACCTCAGTTATCGATGTACCCCTTACCAGATATGGCTCGTAGATTTTAATTCCCCCCCTTTTTTTAAGATCCCTAAACCTTTCCTGCCCGCGCCCCCGCTCGCTCCCTAAATGAGATGTGCACGATTGAGGCATCTCTCCCGCAACTTATTTAATCTCTTTGATCGTACATGGCGTTTTGAGTGTAACAAGGCAAACGTTGCGTTATTGCAGATGTGCAGGAGTCTCAGCAACAAGTTAGAGGCAGGCCTAAATACCAGACTTACCAAAACTTTAAGGGGAGAAAGTCTAATTCCCTGATGAATTTGTGCGGTAAGAAGCACCACAGTGACTTGGAAATACGTTCTCGATCTCCCTTCTATATCGTGCAACAGTCTCAATGTGTCCCGTGTATATATATATTTACAATATATATATTATCACATTGTTCTCCCAAAATTTTTGTAGACAGAGTAGCACACATACACGCGCACTCACACGCACCTACATGTACGTAGTGGCATGGTGGCAGGCTGGAGGGCACACAGGTGGCAGTGGTACTTAACGACTCATACATACGCACAACGATCATATGCGTTTTTCTTCTTTTTTTCTTTTTATATGTTTGAGCAAAGTTCCACCCACGCGGCTTGACGACGAAAGGATGGAATCTCTTGGTTCTCTCTCGTGCTTTTTAAGTGACGCACGATTTATATATGATTTCTTCGCTTCTTCGTTTCATCGGCGGCTTCGTTGAGGCGGAACTTTGTCCTGTCATTTTCTTAGGACGACTCATTTTCGCTGTTACTGCTGCTGCTGCTGCTGCGTAGAGAAGGCTCGGTTGAAGGCTTATTTGGGCTTGTTGTTGTTGTTGTACAGCACTGGGTGTGGGTACAAATTTATATTTTGTCGATCGGTGTCTTTTTCCAGATTTATTCTGTTGGTGGCTGTGTGGTGTCCATTTATAATAAACCTCCCGACCAGGTGTCCCGGTTTATCCTGTCACTTCACCCGCTCTGTATCCCTTCACTGTTTTTATTTCCAGGTATCATGGCGACGTGGTACAGGAAATTCATTGCGAACGCGATGTGTGATCTGTGTAATTACATGCTCGGTGCTGGATGAAAACTTGCTATATGTCCTGTTATTTAATGTCAGTAATTCGATCGAACGTTTCGTCGCATAGCGCAGAGCTCGCGAGTCGAATCATTGGAACTAACAAGCTGTCAGTATAAATCATCGCATTAGCGTTGATCCAGAGATTCATATATAG
The DNA here is from genome assembly GCF_030848805.1 of Temnothorax longispinosus. Classification (NCBI taxonomy): domain Eukaryota; kingdom Metazoa; phylum Arthropoda; class Insecta; order Hymenoptera; family Formicidae; genus Temnothorax; species Temnothorax longispinosus. Next base: position 15,909,251 of record NC_092367.1, on the reverse strand, counting down.
TTTTGATAATTAGTACGCTAGAGAACCATGACATGTACATTAGAATCATTCTAGCGCAGTCAGTTTAACAAGCTGATAGACACGAGCGCTTACAATTTTTTATCAGATTATAAAGTACATTACGAATATTCTAGAAAAAAAAATCATAACGAGACGCAAATTACGAAGTTAAACTTCAAAGGCAAAGGAGGTGTCTCCACGCCTGTAACTGACTAATACTTTCTTGGCGGGGTGGCTAACCATTATTAATAATGAAACCGAAAGGTCTCTCTCTGTTCCGATTCGTTATCGCTTGGGTGACATAAGGAAAAAGATATACAGTTGTCGTTAACAAGAACGCGGTAACGCATAGACGTTCGCCTCTCCGTTGAGATTTCTATCTTCATATGCGGAGCGTGCGTTCGTAGGTGCAAGTAGTGATCAAGATTGTATGTGTCGGCATACAGATTCGGACAGCGGCCTGGGCAGATCGACACCTCCAAGACGCGCCGCCAGTCCGGGGATAGGCAGTATGAGGCACCTAACGTCACCTTCGGGCCCCGGTTCGCTACCACCCGCCCTGATGACGTCGAAGAAGAGGATCTACGACGACGGCAGCAGCGATATCAGCAGCACGCCCAGTTCTATGATGGACTACAACGGTAAGAGGCATCGACGAATGCATTTGTCCATTCGAAGAGAATACACTCGACAGTCACTATATTCTCGAAAAGAAGCTAAGAGATCAATTCACCGTTTACGTTTCCACTGTAACAGGCCCGAGACTGTATAAACTGCCGATAGCCAAGTCGAATCGTAACATAATGCTGAACGCCGTGGAGTATTGCGTCTTCCCCGGCACAGTGAACAGAGAAGCCAAATCGAGAGTCCTGGAGGAGATCGGCCGGTCCGAGAGCAAACACTTTCTCATCCTGTTTCGGGACGCCGGCTGCCAATTCCGCGCTCTCTATTCGTATTGTCCCGAGAGAGAGGAAGTAGCCAAGCTGTACGGTACTGGGCCCAAACAAGTCATCGATAATATGTTCGACAAGTTTTTTAAGTAAGCGAAATTGATTTTTCAAATTCGTCGTTTTTTCTTTTCTACTCTAAAACTTTGATCGATTCTATATCTCTATAAACTTTTCGCTGCGTTACATATTACTGATTGCCGTCTCTTCTTTCATCCCAGATACAATTCCAGCGGAAAATGCTTTTCGCAAGTTCACACGAAGCATCTGACGGTGACCATAGATGCCTTTACGATACACAACAGCCTCTGGCAAGGTAAAAAGGTGAACTTACCGAACAAGAAGGATATACCGCTCGTCATATAGTTTTACGCAAGTGGTCACACACTTAACATTACGCTACTGTGCCCTCTGTTGTTCATAGTTACTATTTTAATACAGGCCCATATTAAATTAATGCGAATACGTTGCGTTTCTTAGTCAATTTTATAAGGACAACTGATCGGTGCTGACCCCGTAAAGAAATATAATCGCCGCTTCCAATGGGGTGGAAAATACCGGGGCAACCGTTGATCACCAGAGAGAAGAATGTTATTTGTTTTACTTTTTTTTTGCGTTATCCGTTTTTTCGTTGAGCGTCAGCATCAATCACTGTGTCATAAGATTACCAGTATCTACTTGTAAGAATGGTTTGTTGACAAATACATCCCTAAGACTACACATTTTTTCTTAATTTTGCGGACTAACCCTCGTCATGTAACCGCCTTGTAATCGTGTAAACCGCTGTGTTGCGACTCTCATGGATGTATGCGCGAAAGTTGATTCTTTTCCTAAATTCATTTTGCGAAACGAAGCGAGAGCAAGAGAGGGTGGCAACCGTGCAGCTTGTGTTCTCGCGCGTGCATGCGTGCGTGCGTGCGTAATTTTGCGACTCGCACAGGTCTCTTTGCAGCCTTCGCTTAGGCTAGGGGTTCTAAATTATTCAACGATTATTATCTAATGCGTTTGAAAACTTTTTAAAGAGTATATATTAAGATATGATATAACGCGAATATTGTGAGGGATCATTAATTTTTAGATGTGTCTCGTGCGCAAATCGCTGACCTCGAACTTTTTTATTTCTTTTTGGATAATAGCATGCAATGCAACCTCGCAAAAGATGTCTCTTTTTTTTATATCAATTTCCTTTTTAATCGAAGAGAATGTTTTTTTTATATACATATATATTTGCTTGTCATATTTAACCGATTGAGATACGCGTCGGCAGAATGCTCGACACGGCTCAAACGGACGGGGTTGAATTAATGATTATTGATTTCTCATACCCGCGTACGTTTCTCGCGGCTGTTGACGATTGTAACGCGTAGCGCGATTCTTGCAGTGTCCCTCCTCTCACCCCCTTTTTCTCCACGGGGGGGAGAGGGGGAAGAAACCTTTGCCAACGGGGTGGCGACGGATGCGAGCGACGATAGCTCATGTTGTAAATAAATCAGTTCGTTGCGTAATTAGTTGAGCCAAGTTTAAGATCAGCCTTATGAGAAATCTGGGCGTACATTCATGCGTTGAGTCCGTTTCTTTGCGGCGTTCGAACTGCGATATTATGCGTTTCAAGTCTGTATATCATTAAAAAAAAAAAAAAAAAAACGCGCATAACGTGCAGTTTATGCCGAAGCGGCTGTTTTAACGCGAGCGATATGTTTCGTCGACGGATGATTAGCTAATTATGATTGTACACAGAAAGTGGATATTTGCGTAAAGTATCGTTGCCTCGCGAACAAAGTCGAAGGACCGTCGGGAAGGGGAAGCTCTGCTTTCGTTTCCCTTCCGAGTGCGCTTCAATCTTTTATCGTTTTGTAAGAGGAAGGCGGAGGATATGGGTCGTCCGAACCGCGAATTTTATCGGATGGAACCTTTATTTCGAGCGACGCCTCGTTACATGACTTCACAAAAATTCACAAATTCGCCAGAGACACGTTCCGCCTTCCTCCGAAAAAAACGCAAAGAGAAGAAAACCGTATGAAGCCTTAAGTTATGAACAATGTAATTGGACTAAGTGCGTAAAGACGTTTAACGAATTGACAGCCTGACTTTTCTTCAACCGTATATCTCGCCACCGTACATTGCGTTTTTTCCCGTAGGATTTACCGGCAACGCGACACACACACACACAAACACATCCCGCCGTCTCTCAGCGAAACTTCAGTCAGTCCGAGCGAACAGAGAACAGACGCGGCGGTTCGCGTGCACGTGAACGCCGTAATTTATCGGAGGAACTGTTATAATTTATTGTGCCATAAATTCGACGTTCGCTTTTCGCGTGGGACTGGCATCGGCTTCCTATCTCGCTGAACGGGCCTTTTTCAGTCGGATACGTTTCTTTCATTATAATGTTGTTGGTAGAGAGGAGATGAAGCTAGGGATAGGTAGACTTCAAGTAGACATTTTATACGACAATATCGGGGGTCTATCGTTTGTACGATTAATTTTCTCCTTAGGCCCCGCGGGCCCCGTCCGCGACGACGATATCGCGGACGCCTCCAGGATCGTTCTCCGATTATTTTGTACGATAAGTCTTCGACTCGATGTCCGAGTCAATCGTGTCGAGTGTAGGTAGACCCTCAATATTCCGCGACACGGCGTAACGCAAACGTGCACAGGATTATTAACGATTACAATTACAAATACAACGCGACATATCGAAAATCCCGTGTTCTCCAGCAGCCGCAACTGCGCGGAGGAGTAATCTATGTATTTTCAATTCGCGTGGGACGTCGCGGTCACAGCCTGGCCTCATCGTCTCCGCGTTTCGCCGTTCGACCACGTGTAATGAAAGGGATTTGTGAGATTAAACTCCGTCGAGATTGTGGTAACCGAGAGAAAGAGAGAGAGAGAGAGTTCACTGTTCTATATCCCCGTCTGTTGTAAATTTATCCGAGTACGATGATTATGCAAGAGAGAAAGAGAATGATAAGATAGAGAATCTTAGACTCAGAAACACAGTCCGACCTGACAATATCGAACGTGAGGTACGCGCCATAGAGAGAGAGAGAAAAAGAAAATATGAAATCTCTTTGAGATGGAGTGCAAATTGTGGTAAGTCCATGGTGACGACGGTTGAGAAGAGAGCGAAGAAAGAGAAAGAGATATATGATTGCAATTAATATATATATTATACATAGTCATTAATCTTAAGAGCCAGCGAGAATAATGGCTTGTGGAAATGGGATTGATTACAAAGTTATGATGTTAAGAGAGATCTCTCGATATTGGTCGCTTATGCTTGATATTTATATTTTTTGAAGAATAGATATTATTAGTGAGCTGGTGAAAAAAAAAACAAGACTTGGATGCGACGATTAGATATGGACAAAACCGAATGGACCGAGACGGGAAACCGAGGCGTACATATACACACAATTGAACGCTGCGGCACGACGTAAAATTTGTACGCCGCAGCGAAATCGCGCTTACTAATAATAAACGAGATTATTGTTACGTAATAATTACCGATTTTTATTGTCGCAGAAATTTCTCGACGTCAAAGCGAATATCATTTCTCGAACTTCTTCTATCCGTGTCTCTGTAAATATTATGTTTTTATATACACACGTAAAACGAAAAACAAACGTATACCTACCTACTCGACGATATGTATATTTATTCAGTACGTCATGTAAGATTTGGGTCATAATTTACTGTTAGCATCTTCGCAGCGAATGTCATTAATAAAATTTAATAACCCATTTGTAATAGACTTTTATTCTTCCGCGGATGGGTATATCGCGAAGGCGATCCATCGTTAATCGTACCTCAATGGAAGTCTGGGTTTTTCTCTCGACAAGAATCAATTTTTAATATAAAATATAAAATATCTTAAAGTGAAGATTCTATTCGTAAATAAGAATAAGGGTTTTTCCTTACCTCTTTCTTCGATGCCTAATTCTCCGGAACTCTTCAATTTTTCACGTTCGATAATTTGTCCTCTGAAGGAAGGACATTTATAAAATTGCATTGTGAAGTTTTATAAATGTTGCGTCTGAAGTGTCCGAGGCACTTTGTAGAGACCTTAAGAAGAGCGTTAAGGAGAATAAGTCGAAGCGACACGGCCCCATTGCGCTTTTTCTCTTGTTATATTATATATTTTATACACAACAGCGAATTCGTCATTTGTTAATTTTTCCTTGTGTATATGTAATATATTACAGTTCAACAAAAGTCGTGTGCGTGTGTTATGTATGAGAGAGACAAGATTAGATATAAATATTCTTCGAACATTATCTCTCTGTGTGCGTGATTAAAAGGACACTTCTTTTTTTTACAGGGCACTTGCATGTTTTCTCGAAAAATCTTTCGAATAAAAAAATCTACAATGTACAATACATATCGGGCTCTCCAGTAGAACAACTATATAAAAGTATAAAACATAGTCGCGTTATTCTCTATTTGCTAACTCGTCGACGCGGCGATCACGAATTCTCGAGATCTAACGTTAACGATAATAAATAATGGCTTTTAAATACTGATGTACAAATTGTTTGCGGCTTACAGCGTATAATTAAACTATATGGCAGTGGTCTCGCTATTTACGCGTAAAGAGTCACCGTCTGCACGCGTCGCGCAACTTGCATGCAACGAAATTGCTCGTGCCATCGTTTGTCTGCCACGGCGGGACCGACGCGTACGGTCTCCCTCTCTCCCTTTTCTTTTTCTTTTTTCTATCTTCGTGTCACGACGATTAAGCCTAACGAAACGGTCTACGGTTTAGCATCTTTTGGCTTTGTTAAGTCTTAAAGAACGCCTCGTCGCCTGCGAATATGGCACGTTAATCCCGGTGCGATTGTTGAACCCAACGCGGCTCCTCGAGCAATCTTTGGAACTAAAAGCGCTGAACGCCGAGGTAATTGTCTTCCCTCTTCACGGCCTCGCCATCATTGAACCGGGCAGGAGCTCAGGTGGATGTTGTGCAGTTCAGCCATGTCCGTCCAGTCTCGCCTTTCCCCTCTTATCATCACATTCCTGATGCACCCGTTAAAGTGGTCTCGCGTTAACAGTGAGCCTTTTTGAGCGGTTGCTGAAAACAACGAAGTAGTATTGGTTAAGCTACTTTCACGTTCTTTCATTTATCATATGGATTTATGTACACACCAATGTGTAATGTAATTTAACGCAATATTCATTTACCTGGTATACCGCCTATATACAACGGGCCGGAGAAGATAGAGCTATTGAAACGATAATTGACGTTTGTGGGCAGGCCGTATTTTTGGTCCAGCTCGTCCACCTTGAGCGCCAGTTCCTCGTCGTTGTACACGGCCTGGATCCTGTGCCATCGATTGTCGCAGATTGCATAGTGACTGGCGAATCCCTGCTCCACATACAGTGGATTGTTGTCGCCCAGATCGCCTGACATGATCACCTTACCGTTGTTGAGTTCCAGCGATAGAGAAGGCGAGCCACTGGGTGCGGTAATCGACAACAACACGCCGGACACCTCCGACGTTCTAAACTCCAATTGAAGTTCAAGCACGCCGTCCACCTCGAAGTTGTTTCCTAAAAAAATATAAAATCATTATTTTAAAGATCCAAAACGGAATAGAAAAAAAATTCGTACTTTTCAATGTTTCTTGATATTAAAATAAGAATATAATCTTACTTCATATCTTTTGTATTGTTAATTAAGATGCCAATATGTTTTGCAGTAAAAAATGTCATATTGTTTTAAATTTAAAAGATAATAAAAATGATGATATGATTCGAATTGAAGTCGTTTTTTTTTTCACATTTATTTAAATATTCTGTGTTTAAGTTTCTCTTATGTTTTATTAGTAGTTTCATGACTTACGATAAACAGCGTAAGCCTCGCCCTGGAAATACGCTCCGCTCTCGACGCTCGGGAAGCACTGACCGACGTTGAAGGCTCTACTGGTGGAGCCTACCATGTCGTAGACGTTTCCATTGATCTTCAAGCCTCTGATACATCCCTTCAGTGTCTCCAATCTAACGACCACTTGTTCCGGGATGGGTGTTCCACTTTCCGGTAGACCACCGATATACATCATGGACGCGAGACTGATTTTCCTCGGTACTTTGAGGACGCGTGGTGTCTGACTATCCACTAATAGGGTAAGCTTCCTTTCTTCGTGACTGATAACGACATGATGCCAATTGCCGTCGTTAAACGGTGTTTTAAATAGTATTTCCTTCTTCAGTTTGCTTTTCACCACCAAAAGAAGCTGCCCGTCCCGGATGAGCACCATCAGATAGTGCTTCAATCGAAGACCCTGTAAATATAAATTTATAATAACAGCGGCTATAATGTTAATTAATTAAAAATTGAAAAAACTATATTTATGTCAAAAATTGGCGTTATAAAAGACGGACAATTTTTGTAAAATGTATTTTGTTAAACTTAATGAATTTAATAAAACAAATTCAAGTCAGTGCAAATGAAATTAGCAAAATAGTGATTATATAAGGCAGGTTTTTTTACCGGAGTGATGAACAGCAGTCCATTGGGGTAGTACGTCCTAAAGTCGAATTCTATCGCATATTTCTTCTCCCAGAATTTCTTGAAGTTGAGATAGAGCTGCGTGTGACTGTGCGGCTTATCGCCGAATTTCAAAGCACCCGGTTCCAGTGAGTAGTAAGGCACTTTCTGGCATCCTTCGGGCTGCGTGGACATCCCGCGAGACAGTGACGCCGATGGTGTGTAACTCGGCGTGTCTTTCCCCATACTCGGTCCGGCACGACCGATTAGAGCGTGATCGAATTCAACTGCATCGTCGAATCGAAGGTTTCTAAAAAAAAAAGAGAAATTAATCATATCATACAAAGTGTCTCCGTGATGACACTACTTATAATTTTAATGCGCCGAGATTTATGGCATAGTTATCTTTCAAGTAATTGGGTTCTCAAGTAAAATTTTTTTATTAAGCGGTATCCATAATTAATGTAGAGAATCTAAGCCGATTTTTAATACTTTTTGAATTAAAAAAAAAACCTAAATTTGAGAAAGTTATAGCTTTCTAAAGTTTCTTTGATGACGGCAACTTCAAAAGATTTCGCAACAACATTATGACGTCACGCACATTTTCGTGTACTATATTTTCTTCAATTTTGAAGATATTGCAAAAATTCAAAAAGTTTACAAAGAAAGTATGCCATGATCTATGACCATGATGAACAGAATATACTGTTGGGTAAAAGTCGGTTAAAGACCGAATTACAAGCAATATTTAATTGATTTGACTTCACGACTTACAGATCGTTGAAAATCACATCTTTGATAGCACCGTACAGTGGCGTGTTAGTTGCGACCATTTTAGTATTATTGATGGAAGCCGGTAGCCCACCAAAGAAAAGTCCCCTGTTTGATTCGGGAGCCTTGATCGCGATACTACTGCGTAACCTTCCGGATGTTTGATACGCATCATCGATTCTCAGCTCTACTTCTTTTCTTTTTTTAAGGACGGTGACCGAGTGATATCTCCCGTCGTTAAAAGTGCTGTTCGACTGGAGAATCAACTCGCCCTGGCCGGCATTTAAGCGTACTTGCACTTGTCCGTTGAGAATGCACACGGAGTAATAGCTGTTTCTCTGAAGAAACAAATTCAACAAATAAATTAATTTCAATTATCTTGATGATTGTAATACGCAAATAAAGTTTATTTTTGTGAATAATATTATAATATGTCTTTTTATTACGGATTTACTTAGAATAGAAGTATTTAAGACTATTTTTCAACATTTATAATAAATTTTTTTGTGCACTTAATTTTAGTGATTCTTTTTTATAATAAAAAAATTAAATGATATTAAATTAACAATAGCCTTACGTTTGCTGTTTCGTTGAGATTATCTTTTATTCTGTGACGTTCGAACGTGGAGAGAAGGAGCATAGCTGCATCTTGCATGGTTCTGAAGGAGAAGCTTAAAACAGACTGGATCTTCCGCAAAGTGAACGCGGAGTGTTCGAGATATCCATCCCCATAAAACCCGACTATCTTCAATGGCTGCGACAATAAAATAAATTTATGTATAATTTTGATAATATGCAAAATATTGTAGCTACATCTAAAGAAATTCAAATAGAATGTTCAAAAGTTAGATCTATTTTAAAGAATAAGTTAGAAGATGACAATATGTACCTTATTACCGCAACTGGATTCTACCCCGTAATACTGTTCGGCCATTGGATCGTAACCTTCCTGTACTATGATATTTGCCATGCATCCGAGGAACGACACCTGCGAGGGTAACATCAGTTTCTCGGCGCGGAAGCTCGGCGGCAATCCACCGATATAATACTTAGCCTGCGCCAGATCCGGAATATCCTCCTTTTTGGGCTGTGGCGTGGGCACAACGATTAGCGAATCGTCGTTGTCGATGCTAAGACTGCATTTTTCGATATTATGGCGTATTTGATACTGACGGGATGCGTCCACTTTTGTCCAGTTGCCGGTGTTATATTTGCGAGTCGAGGATATCTCTTTACTAACGTTCCCGCCGTAACCGACGTCGAGAATCACTTTGCCTTCTCGCAGGAAAATCATGATGTGCTGGTTCTATTAATAATAAATCATACAATAAAAATTAAACTGATTTGTATGAGTATAATAAAATAGATGTTTTACTTAGGCCCAGTTTCACAAGTGTCGGTTAACTTTTAATCTTAGATTAACTCTTCGTCTCTTTCTAAGGGGGACGTTAGAAGAAGACGAAGAGTGAGTTAATCTAAGATTAAAAGTTAACCGACACTTGTGAAACTGGGCCTTAGTATTAGAATGTATATAAATGTGCATAAATTGAATTATTATTTTACATACATAGTTTCTTTGCTAAAGTGTAATAATAAAAGATTCTATTTTTAAATTTAATTTAATGTAAATTACATCTATTCTTTATTTATTCTCTTTTAATATAAGCAAAGGCTATAAGAAGAGATATTTCTTAATATTGAAATACGTATTGAGAAAAATTTAAATAAATTCGTACCTCTCTGTTAGTGGCCAGAAATAGCAACGCATTCTCGTCGTATGTTCGAAAACTAATCGAGACTCCAAACATATATTTATTGTATGGACCAGACGAGACTCTGTTTCTCACGGCGTAGCCTTCTCCGTTGAAACTGTAAGCTATGTCATCTCTGGCATCTTCCACTCTGTAACATTAATATCATTAATAAAAGAATTTAAAAAATTTTGGACAATTAAATGTCGCATAGGCCGGTATTCATAGTCGGTTCTTATTTTAAGACCGTCTTAAGTAATGTCTTAAGATGCTAGCTAATACGGCTTTGTAATTGGTTAATGACATCTTAAGATTGTACTTAAGACGGTCTTAAATATAAGAACCGACTATGAATACCGGCCACAATAGAAAACTTGATCTACGAAATAATATAACTTTTTAACGTCGAAAGAGAAATTTAATAACTTTCATGGCGAATTTACCCTTCTACGCAAGCTTTGCAAGCCTTGTCCGGTGCTGTCGTGATAAAATTCCAGAGACCAATTTGTCTTCCGTCAAGGATCACTTGATGAATGCAACCCGGAAGACCATTACCGGCGATTAGTTCCGTTGGTCGCCTCTGCGACTTAGGGATACCTCCTATCCACACTCGGTCCGTAGGTAGAACGTCGAAACGACCGTACTCGGGATTAGTCATGTTAATAACAGGGAGATACTGCCCGGACGTCGAAGACTGCTTGTGCACGCTCAGCTTGCCTGTGTGTCGCGTTCTGAGATCAAGAAATAACGATCATTTGAAATATACAGCTTTTTTTCTCTGGTATCAATTAATGATACCATAATTCGATAAATTATTTTTTACACACCACCAAATTTCAATTGACATTTGTTCATCTATATTAATTAATTCTATTCATTCGGAATAACTACTAATTTTACATTTACGTATTATTACTTACCTCTCAGCCTCGATCCGATACCAAAACTTGTCCTTCTGAATATCGCCGCTTTCGAGGACCTCAGGATGTGTTAGTATGCCTGTACCACCACCGACGTTCCACAGGAATCGCACCTTTTTGTCAACTATTTCTAGAGCGACAAAATCGTCCTGGAAAAAGTCGAAATATCAGGATTTTACTTAAATATCAATGCATTATATAATTCTTATTTTATTTTATAAACAAACTTAATTATTTTAACTGTTAAATTATTGTTCTAGATATATAATATTATCATAGAACGTACATTAATTCCACTAGGCAAGTAAAACAAGGAACCCTCCTTGCGTGCGGTTGGAAGCGCGAATGTTAGCACGATCGACGTCGTTGATGAGGGTTGCAACGTCGCCGGTCTGTACGAACGGATACATTCCTTACCCTCCACCGATCGCAGAGAAACGCGAATCTAAAGTTGAAAAAAAAAAATATAAACTTATATTTCAAAAATTATTTATCACAATTATTTAATCTTAATTAATCAATGCTATATCGGAAATCATAACTTAATTATTAAAAATTTTCTTATATTAAATCAAGAAATCATGATATTAAAGATATATAATAGAAGATTAGCAAGCAAGAAATTTTTGTTAGTTATAAATTTATGATAAAGAAATATATGGATAAACAATTTTTTATTTTAATTTATAAAGATCCGAGCAAGCAGAAAAATAATTATTGTTCTTACCCCCTCAGCAGTATTTCGAGCCTCTGCAATCTTGTCTTTCAGATTTTGCAGTTTCGTGGCTAACGTGTCGTTCCACTTGTCGAAAACAGCTTTCCGCTTCATCGCGGCATTCGATAAACTTATTAGCTTCGCATCGGCTTTCTTAATATTGCTCAACGCTTCTGATACTAAAATGCAAATATTTCTACAATAATTTATCATTTTTACACAATATTTAATTTAACGATTAATTAATAATGAAATTTAACAATTGTCCACCAAGTATATACATTTATTTTAAACACAATTTAAAAAGAGATATTACGTTTCTCACTGGCGAGGCCAATCTTCGAGTCGCCTTCACGCTTCAATTCATGCAATTTTGGCTTTAGTCTGTCGGCGATGCCTTGTTTGTAGTAGTCGATTAATCGTTGCGTGCTTTTTACTGATTTCCTTACTTCATCGTTGTCCTCCGAGATATCCAATAAATCTTCATGCACTGTTAAACAAAAATTAATACAACAATAATCTTGTTTCGAGCCGCATTTCTTGGAATCAGTAATAACATGGCATGATTTGTAACATAGACTAACATTTTTTACTATTACTCTGCAACTCTCGCAATTTCACATTTATCTCGTTGTCCTTTATCCCAGTGCTGTTCAACGTATCTTTCAAAACGAGTACGGCTTGCTTCTGAGCTTCCAACACGGTATTCGCATTCTTGACTAGTTTGCCGTGCTCCTTTGCCGTTTCCCACTGTTGCGATGACTTGGCCAACACTTCCTTGGTATCGTCCAACAGCGATTTCTGTCCCGAAGGAGGGAAAACCTTGAAAAAGCATCTACATTACATTTATAGCCGATTCTCAAAATTATAAAACCGTATTAATATGATTATATAAAAACATAAGATCAGAATTTAGAAAAATCAATAAAAAGCTAACAATTATTTTAAATATAGTTGATATTTTTTAGTTAAATTCCTTTATTCTCGAATACTTGTTAAAATATTTTATCTGAAGCTTATTTCAATTAATTTCATTTCTTATAAAAATGTTTTTTTTCTGTGTATTTATATGACAGTGCGCGCTTATACCTAAATTATGGAGAAAATTATGGTTAAATTTTGTAAACATCTAAAACATTTAATGCCTGATAATTTGAGATTAGAAAAGTTCATTATTTATGTAAAAAACGGAAAAGGAATGATAGCTTTTTGACATATTGGCTTCAATTTTTAATAAGGAGAACAATTAAAATGCTAAAGGCTCCAAGTTCAAAGAGAATCGCATGATCGTTTTTTACCTTCTTATGCACGTCCTCGACGGATTCCTTGGCTGCTAGTGCGGTGACTCTCGCTGCTTGCAGGCCATCGACGATGTTCTTGTAGGCCTGGCTTGCCTTCAGAGGGCTGGCCGCAATATCTCGTGTCTCGGCGAACAGACTGTTCCACAAAAATGTTATCACGTTATCGAGTCATCGACGATTATATCGCTGTCAGATAACATCACCGGTTTTGGATTTAATGGGATGTAATTATCGATTGAATTAATTATGCTAACAGGATATGCTCACCTGACATACTGATCGACGTAGCTGGACAAATTCTTCGCATGTTGCACTGCTGGTACCACGTACTTCTCGGGGTACTCGTAATTTAGTCGGTACAGGAGTTCCTCCTTCATGCTCAGTTTCTCCGTCCAGTATGTTAATTTATCTCGTGAGTCTGGGAGATCCTGAAAGTCACATTTAAGGATAAGTTTTTAACAGAGACAATAATAATATTCAGAATTATTTATTATACATTACTTCTTTCTTCACCGTTATTGATTTGTTTTCTAATTACTGTTATTAGTTGTTAAAAAAAATATCTCTACTTGAATATTGTTTCCCGCGTCGACAAGTAGACCGTGAGCCTCGTCGATGAGTTTCTGTCCCTCGGTGATCGTTTGGTTTGTTTCGTCGCGCAGTATCCCGATACGGACGCATTGGTTCTTGGTCTCGACGAATGTCCCATTGATACGGTTGTACAAACTATCGTAGCTGAATAGCGTTTCCATGGTGTTTTCTATGACCGTTCTCATATCATCCAACTTTATCTCGAAATCTTTAGCGTCGTCCTGGGCGGATGCCAAAGGCTCAGTCGCGTCATGAAGAGAATTTAGCCATGCCACATATTCGGTAACACCGCTAATTAATTCAAAACATATTATTCATTAATAAATTATTTTAAAAATTAATGTTTTTCTCTTTCTCTCTTCTGGTCAATTTATTAAAATTATTTATTAAATTAAAACAATACTCACTCAAGGAAGTTTTCCACTTCCGTAGTTCTTTTGGCTATATCGACGGACTTTAAATAATTCAGGATTGTCTTCGCAGTTTTTAAGGCTTTCTTGATTTCTATTTTCCTATTGTCATTGCTGTACTGATTGAGTTCCGAAATTGTATCTGGAGTTTGAGAGAAAAGATTACTCTAAAAGTATTTACACACTAGAGCGCAATGGTGTTAACGATAATTAAGACAAATTTAAATGATAATTAAGTTGATACATACCTCCTATGTCTTTTCTCAAATTGTCGAGCGTAACCTTCGCGGTAAAAACATTATTTCTCAAGTCGCCACTTTTGGTCTTCAACGTACCAACATGTTTCGCATGCTTGTTCAACTGTAAAGTAAAATAAAACGTCAAAAATATTCTAAAGTTTACTATAGACGATTTATAATTTATCGGATTTTAGAATAAAATTCTATAATTCTATATAGAATTTGCCATACAATTTGATACATGTATGCGTATTTTGTTACATGTATGCATCTGATTCTTTAAATGTGTTTTATTCATACGGCACATAAAATTATAAATTTTAGAATTCTATTCTATTCTAAATTCCGACGCGAATTATAAAATAGAAATAAAGGATTTAAAAGAAACTGTACAATTTGTCACATAATATTCCTTAAATAACGATTGCGCTATTATTATCTAACAGTATTAAAGTGACATACGTTTCTTAACATAGTTTCAACATTTTCCGCAAGCTTCTTGTATTCATGCCACGGTACATTTCTCATTCTTTGCTGCAGTTGTGTTCGCAGCTCTAATTCCTCGAGATATGCAGTCACATTGGAATCGATATCTGACAGTGCTTCCCAGGGGGGTGGAATGTATCCGCCTGCTATGTGACCCGTTCCCTCGGCCAGGTTCTCGGACAGCATCGCGACAGTGTCGAGCAGAATTCCCGTGCAATTGTCATCGCAAGCTAAACATCGCAACGTAATGTAAACGAATTTGTGTGGTGATGTTATTGTGCAAAGATTAGTAAAACAGAATGACAAATTCTAACTTTCTAGATACTCATACAGATTAATTTTAAGACAAAATCGTTCGGCTTGTGAATAAACTTACAAGTGCAAACGTTGTTTATATAAACGTGTCGATACGCCGTGCACTGGGAGCAATCCCTGCCCGTAGAACCGGGCCTGCATTTGCACTGTCCTGTCTCGCCGTCGCAGGCGTCGCTCAAACTTCCTGCCAAGTTGCAATTGCACGGAACGCACTTGCCGTCCGGAAGGCCAGGAGAGCCGTAATAGCCGTAGGCGCAGCGTTCGCATTTTCTACCGATGTAGCCTGCGGCAAGATTAGAGATAAATGCATGGGAAAAATAAGAAGTACAAAGCCCACTTTACGGACGATTTATAATTCGCGTCAGAATTCAGAATAAAATTCCATTTATGTGTAATACGAAAAAATTTTGAAAAATCAGTATACATACATAGATGAAACATATTAAAATAGATTTTTAAATAATTATCTTCAAACATATAAAATTATAAATAAAATTCTATGTGATGTAAATTATAGATTATGTAAAGTGAACTTATAAAGAATCAGACATGTTAAGAATTGCCCAAAATTTTAAACATAAGCTTTTTTATAAATAAGTCAGTATGTAATTTTTTTTAGATTTTTTACCGGTTAATTTTTAAAAATATTTATAACAGAGTTCAAGATTTTGTAATGGGTTCTAATGGAAGACTCGATGGCTGCATATCAATTATCAAAAAAGACTGTTAAAAATATCAAAAATTGAATTTTATGTTTAATAAAATCGCAAGATTTTCAATGATCTAAGTAAGATTTAAATATATACTCTGTCTAATTAAACAAATGTTCTAATCAATTTTTTGTACTTTTTCTCATATATACAATTTTTCACGTTGTTGTCTATGTACCTGGCTTGCAGTGACAAATGGGTTCGTTGTCCGTACGAACCACACAGGTACTCGAAAATCTCTTATCGACTTGCGGGCATGGACATGGCTTGCAGCCTCCAAACTCTGGATGACCGTAGAAACTGTCAGCGCAAACGTTGCAATGTGCACCAACCGTGTTTTCTTTGCAATTCTATAACGTTAAATTTTAATATTATATTAATAATTATTCAAACATTAATACTTTATACACGTTATATAGAGATCCGTACTACTTATTTCTTTTTACACGAATTAAAAACCACCCACGACATTAAATAATCTATATATTTATTTCTTTCAAATTCTATTAATACAAAAACATCGGAAAATATTAGAATCGGGGGGGGGGGGGAAATCAATTTACAGAAATTATTTGTATGAATAGCAAATGCAGATAATGCGAAAGAAAAAAGAATGTAAATCCGTAAATATCATACAGATTCGAAGGCTCCTTAGTAAGAAATTTATCTTGTATCAACTCTAGCTCATATCCTTATACACTTGTCTCTCAGCACACTTCCTGTCGCGCTATCATCTTTGCGAATAGTGTACACTCGTAGGAAAATGTTTAAGTAATGCTTACCAAGCAATATCCCGTCTCCCTGTCGCACAGCTCGGATCTCCCGTTGCACTGGCAGCGCCTGGCTTGTCCGACAAGATCGATCACGATGGTAGACGTGGCGGTGGTGTTCTTGTACCACCTGTAAAAACCGATGCTGGGATCCTGGCAAGACGTGCCGTTGTATTCCGCCGGGCACTGGCAGATCTCCACTCCAGTCGCCAGCGGTGGCGAGTGCGTAGGCATCAGGACGGCGGCGTCGAGAGAAGCTTCCAGCAATCTGAGCAGCACACGGATTAATAAAGTACCATTAGAAATTCATATATATATACATAAAAAAAAAGTAATAGAATTAACAGATAAAATAATTTTTGTTTCTAAATTTGCTTGTCAAAAATAAAGCATAGAAAGAAACATTGAAAAATAAATGTACAACAATTTATTTTACTGTCTATGTCTATAATGTAGTTACGCACGTAGTTTTCGTGAATTCGGCGTTGTCGGAGGCTTTCACGAGGATGTACTGCAAGTTTTGTAACGCGACCATTAGGACCTCCCTGGAGACTTTGTAATCTGGCCTGTTTTGCAGCTGCCACAACGACTCGTGGAATCTAAGATAACAGATACATGTCAGTCGTATAGCGTAAGGTTTGAACAGTGTTAATAAATCTTTAAAAAAATTCCATAATATGATAAAATCTAATTAAATAGATTATTCATTAAATTCTAATATGATGAATTATACATTAAAGTGTTTAATTCACATTTAATTTACATCGAATCAACGTACTCTTTTTCCTCTTTTCAATTAACTGATTATATACCTGACTTCATAATGATTATCGTTCACTGGTAGATGCAGATAATACTCCAGGACAATCTTATTGTTTCCTTGCAACTGCACCACAGGATATCGAAGATTCGATCTCAGAGGTATCCCACCTTCCGTCGAGGTTTTAAAGCGCAGGAATCCTCCGTAAGAAACGACCTTAAAGAATTTAATGCGAGTCTCTGATGTTTCATGCGGTTCAATCACGAGCGAATTGTACATACATACACAAAATTTGATTTAAAAACGAGACGAAATGCATCTCGACTTATTTGTATTTGACGCAGAATGTGTTCGAAACATCTTCGAAAAATTACCTTATCGCCTAGAAAGGAATCCGGCAGTCTCCAATATAAAGGATAACTGTAATAAAGATTTGTGGGCAACGTAACATCGCCATTGGATCCGGGGATTACGGAGAGGCCGTTTGTCACGTTCAATCCGCCGTTCACCGCTGGCAGTACAGTCGTGGAGCCGAAGTTTGTTATCTGTTTAATCGTACGATAATATCAGACGGCGATACGACGTATAAAATATTGTTTGATAAAACTCATTCGTCAAAATTTAACAGCCGAAACGGATCTTACTATTACATCGTTGACCGTGTCGTTGATATAAAGAACGCGGGGCCGAGTCAATCTACGTTGACCCCAACTGAGTCCGGCCTGCTGACAAAGAGTGCTCCTTCCGAAGCAGAAGCACTCGGTGCATCCCCTGACATTGTTCATCGCAAGGCCGAAAGTGCCTTCCTTGCACTGATTGCACTGTCGTCCGATGACCAGTTCCTTGAAAATGATTGTTCAATCAATGTCTTTCTCCGACGTTACGTCGGAAGCAAATGCATACATTTTTTTCAAGAAAGTTCAGGATTAATTTCAGACTAAAAAACTCACAGGGAGATAACTAAAATAATCCCATTTTATAATTTTGAGTTTTCGCGAATAGAATATAATGATTTGGAAAATTCGTTTCGCATCTTACAAAGTTTACATACATACGAGCCAATTCCTAAACTGTTTATTTTGTTTCTTCAGCATCGATTTTTATTCGATACTTTTTTCTCCATTGCGTAGAAGAAAATCTATTTACATTGTTAAATATTACAGAATAAAATTCAAACCAATACCTTGAGTTAAATAACGTTTTGTTATTTTTAACTACCAGGTGTCAAAATTTATTATAAAAAAAACAGTATTATTTGAACTTTAATTTGGTTTAATGAAATTAACAACATATTGAGTAGAAACAATGGTGAATGGTTAAAAATGCCTCAAGTATAATTTGACACTGCGAATTTAACAGTGTAAATTTTCTACCTAAACTTTTGCTCCTCCTCGTCTCTCTCACCTTGCACGGGCACTGTCCCTTGTCGTCGCACTCGCAGACGCCGTCCCGGCAGTGCGTCGTGCCGGCCAAGCTGCAGCCGCAAGGACGGCATCTCGGATAGCCGTAGTAACCTTTGGCGCATCTCTCGCACCTGAGCCCGTCGTAGCCGATCCTGCAGGGGCACTGACCCTGATGGTCGCACTGGGACCGCGTGGCGCCCAGGGTGCAAGCGCACGGCTTGCAGCCGACGCTCGGCACCAGGTCCCACGCACCCGGTCGGCACCGGTCGCAGTGCTCGCCGTAGGTCAAGCGGGGACACACGCAGCGACCGGTGTCGGGGTCGCACACGTGACCGGGTCGCGTACACGAGTCGCACACTGTGGAGCAATCGTAGGATGTCACATCCGTTCGCCGGTTTATCTCGCCGAGACTTTATATAGAGGTAGCAAAGGACGCGAGCAAAGTCTACTTGGGTGTTTTATAATTTCTTTTTCCCTCTTGTGAAGTTTACAGTCGACAATTCCGCGCGCTGATAGTTTATCAGTTACAGAAAAAAAGACAGGCGAGCTTTGTCGCGTATTAATTCCTCAGGATCGCGCGAGCAAAGATTGTGAAGAAAGTCTTTATTCTACCAGTCTCTTATATTCATCGTTCTGTTTAAGATAGAAATATCACTTGCAAAACTTATAGTACGACAAAGAAATTTGCGAGGGGTTTGATTTTGGCTAAGAAACACCACGTTAGGAAAACGATCTGACTCACGTTGACAGCCGTTCAAAGAGAAGCCATAGTATCCGGACTGACAACTGTTGCAGCGCGCACCACCCACACCCGGCTTGCAGTAGCATACTCCTGTATCACTGTGGCAGGATGCGTTGTGGGATCCCATGGAATCGCAGTCGCAAGATGTGCAGCCGGCTCCCGATGCGAATCCCCAATAACCGACCTAATTTGTCATGTTAAATCCGACAATTAGAAATGTCCACCGAGTCGCAAAGACAAACGTCAGATGTGCGAGAGCAGTCGCAAGATTAATCGATATTGTCTTGAAGCTTGCATTAATAGAATAATAAATAAAAAAAAAGAATAAATATTTAAGAATATTAAAGAATTGTGACTTGTCTAGATTAGACTCTGCTGGCGTCAGTCTCTTAGCAAGCTCTTAGTCTTACATTATCGTATTAATTGTCGGCATTGTCGCGAAGGATCTGTCGAGTGACTTTGATCGCCGGACTTCGACGGACAATACGATTTATCATGTCTGACTATGTCCGGCGGTTACCACTTCTATATTACAGATCACTGGATATTTCCCGATATCTGATACAGTCGCATTACGAAACAGGGCATTTGTCTTCGCTGTTAGATGTCTATCGAGATAATGTACCTCAACGTTACAGATCACCGATCGTGAGTTTATCTTAATCATCGCGTTTGATATCGCTCGATCAATTTCATTTTCTTTTTGACTTGGTTCTTCTAATATTACTTTCTATTATTACCAATAGTTTTTTACTTAAATAGTTTTACTTAAATATACAAATTTAATCTAATTTACAAAACTGAAAATTTACGGTATCTATAGTATTGTAGAAAATCGAGTCTTACATTGCATTCGTTGCACTGCCTGCCAATAACGTGTGATTTGCACTGACACTGTCCGGACACGATGTCACAGGCAGAATTCGTGGAACCCAAATTGTTGCAGCCACACCCTGCAATCAGATAAAATATTGTAAGTAAAAAATAATAATTAATTCCCTTCGTAATTCATTTATTTGAAACATAACTATATATCAATATATAAAGTTATCGATAAATAAAATCTCGCCAGAATAAATTGAGATATATAATATTAATCTTTGTTGAAAATTATTCTTTGGAGATTAAAAATAAATAACATCATATTTAAATTATTATTTCTATTTAAACCTCATATAAAATTTTTAAGTAGTGATAATTGCTATCGTTCTATCTTTGTTCATGATAATAATAAATTTCTCGATGCAAAGTGATGCCCAAGGAAGCTACAATTTCCGTGTCGGCGAGAGGCGTAATTAAACGATCATCAAGACAAGCGTCGGCAAGTGTCGACAGCGGTCTCATTAATAATTCATATAAGATTATTCTTGCTTTCGCGCTAATTGCGCACTGACGAAACGTTTGTACCGTTTCTAATCGATTGGTGCGGCGCGAATTCTTTCGGGGCCGCCTCGCGCGAAAAATTCGCGGCGCGACCGCGGCGATCGTAGCTGTATACGCGTTCGCCGATTTTGTCCGGCGTGGTCACGCGTGAGCGGCTTGTTTATGCAGCATCGAGCGGATTTTGCAATTAGCGATGCCCGTCGCTGCGAGCGCACCGCATTGTATTCAAATGCCGCAGACGACGGGGCTGTCGTTCTCGCGCGACTGTCGCCCTGGTAATGCCGCGGAAATTATAAATTATGCATGGTCGCATCGACCATCGCCGGCTGAAGCGTATCGATTTCCTATTAACGGTGGGCCCTTACAAAGGGATTACCCGCGAGAATTGATTCGGCGACGGCAATCGGCGTGTTTACACACCGCTGCGATTCGTTCGTACGATCGTCGAGACATTCATGCGTGATTATCATGAATAATAGAAGACGATGATAGCGCGTATCTGTGGAGAACATGATTGAAATAAAACCGATTACATTCATATATATTTTTGTTCCTTGAGAAATACAGGTGATCCTCGAATACTTGAATTGCGCGGAGTCTCGAGTAGCACAGTGAAAAATTGTGACGACTCTACTTTTTAAAATTTTTTTTAAATAAATAAAGTAAATGAATAATCACGCTCATATGTATCAAATACTGTAAATGATAAAGGGCTAATAAACGAGCATCGATAGTTGTTAGAAAATTAACTTCGTGTATTAATATTACCCTTTTTGTATTTTATATTAATACACACAGTTAATTATTATTTAATAACTGTCAGTATATACTTATAGTATTTTTAAAAATAATCCCTTGGAACCAAACGTCCAATTTTATATGGATCCTGGAAGTCTCGAATTGCACGGTTTTCAATAGCACGGAACGTGATATCTAAAATTGATGTATGAATTCTCGAATAACACAGAATCAATTAATAGTGTTATTCGAAGGTTATCTGTACATTCTTTTTAAAGAATAAATTTCCAAATGTAACTGCAAACTTTAATCCACGCATTTTCAACCGAGGACTGTATCAATTCTGTTGTATAAACCATTAGACAACGTACGACACAAATATACTCGAAAGAGAGATGAATAATTCCTTTCGCGGTGTTTCTCCACCGCGTATATATCAATTCCGATCGATCATGTCACGCGAGGCATTACCCTCCCATGATTATGTGCATAATTACTCTTACATCATCGAGTAACAATCGTGTTACACGGGAAATTACATTATAGCCGGTACGGCCTCGTAAATTAATATCGCATTGTAGAGTCCGATTGAATCGGAAGTTATTAACTGATGTTGAATAGTAAGCGAGATGAATTATTCGCTCGACTGTCCAGAGAATAAAATTTTATTTAAATTTTATATTTCAATTTTTATCTTGTCGCGTCATTTGTATATAAGTTTTCCGTCATTTGACAGCGGACGTAAAAAGTGCCGCAATAATTATATTAAAAAATGTAAGGCTTACGAGAACATTGACCCATAAAGACGTGACATTACCGGAGGCTGGGCAACCGCCGACGACGTCGTAAGAAAGCACGCACGTGCAAACGCATTTTACGCACTGTAATAATTTTAATAGCGTACGGTACCTCGCCGGCTCACCTGGCCGAGAGTTGAATAATTAGCCGAGCGTTTCAGCAATTCCGAAAATTAATTAACGACGCGGTAATCAGGAAGACGGGCGAGCTGAAACGTCCGTGGTGGCATACCACGCTGCATACTGTAAATCTCGCGTTACTGCCGTCTTATCAATTAACCCTTACGAGACGAAGGAGATGCCACGGCTCTCTAGTTGATGTCCAAGGATGTACAAGGTGCAAGCAGGAATGCTCATAATATAATATATCAGCGCTATCGTTAAACGCTAAAGATATTCTACAATTAAGATCCAGCTGACTCCACTATAATTGTTCTTCTATAACTCTATAATCTTCTATAATTATTTGTGCAACAAACATGTATAACATAAAAAGATCTTATATATTTGTTCATCCATATGCACAGCCGCATGCAACAAAAACTAGAGTCTTCTGCATTTAGTCGTGCAAATCGGTGAAAAGTTAAATCAGCTGTTACACGACACACCTGGGATACAGCTATATCCGACGTGAAAATTTTCGCGTCCCCAGGTGCGAAGACACGGCGTGAACGAGGTGACAGCACCGTAATTATCGTGCGCGTCTCGTCGCGTATTAGTTTAACGAGCGGCGACGTTATTATGCGCGGAATTATCAGCTAACGTTCCCGATTTTCGCCGTAAACGGGGTGCGATTTGAATAATTATCGTGCCGCGCGCCTGCGTGTGTTTGTGCGTAGACGCGGATTTATGCTGTCTAATAATGCGCTAAGTGTTTTCCGCGAACGCGCAGTCGAGAGCTGTCATACTTGACACGTGTTAATTTCGCGCGACTGAGTTATGTTACGCGCGTGTCGTAGATTTTCGCACGGCACGCTACCCGTTAGAAAAATAACGCTAATGGCATTAATGGGCTTGAGTCGGACACAATTATATTATTCAAGTCGCTTAGTGTGTGTCACTTATTTAGAATTTAGTAGCGGTATTTATATTTTAAGGATACTCCTCGCGCGCGATAAATATATTTTATCGTCATATTTATACAATAAATGATTGTATAATGTACAAAGTTTGTCTTCTTCAACGTTAACTCTTATTCCACTTCTTCATCGTACACTGTTAACCCGTTGAGGTCACACCTCCTAAAAGTAACGTAGAGGTCACATGGGGTCCAATGGACCCTGCAGGCTTTTTTTTCTTCTTAAAAGTATACTATTTTGAGAGTAAAACGCAGGAAGTTTTTTTGCTCTATCTCAAAAAATTTTGATAAATATTGACCCCACAACAGTTGCCATTGGCGTTCTTTTTGATGTATCGACTCAAACCTTGAACTGGAATTTAGTTTATGACTTCCTCTTTATAATCCAATAATTCTTTAAATTTTTTTATGTTGAAAAAACGCGAAAAAAAATTTTTTTTTTTCGAGAAATTTGACTCTTCACAAAAATATTTATCAAAATTTTTCGAGATAGAGCAAAAAAACTTTGTGCGTTTTACTCTCAAAATAGTATACTTTTCAGGGGGAAAAAAAAGCCTGGGGTTCACTGGACCCCATGTGACCTCAACGGGTTAAATTCGTAGTGTTAAATTGTACTTAATTTGAGTAATTTTTAACCAATTCATATAGGTCGCTACTGCACTTCTACTCAATACATCGTTAATTTAACTAAAACAATGGAGTTGAAATAACACTGTTTTGCGTTGAAATAATAAATTTTAACACACACATGATAGTTAAAAATGTTATTTAATAAATTCAAGGTAACGCTTTGAATTTCATCCTTTAATCTTTAACAGTGTAAGGAATCCGCGCTTCTCTCCCTTTTATTGCCAAGGCGCTTTTCAAGATTTACGCGATGTGTGGGAAACAAGTGAAATTTTCGCTTAATAATGGAAACAAATTCACGCTGGCAAGGGATTAAAGGCTCGTTAGCGCAAATATATAGTGGCGGCGTGACGCATGATTAATTCAGGCAGCCGTAAACGCGCGAGCGGCGGCTATCGCGCGCATAAATAATGATCCCGCGTCTCTCTAATCCCGCCGGGCATTCAAAGCCGCGTTTGCGGGCGAATAAATATCCGTTCTCGTTGCGCACAAAAGATCGGCGAGATCGGCCGGCGGAGGCGATCGCTAATCGTGACAAATACGCGTCGTTCCTTAACGCCGCCGAGTCGCAATAAGGTTTATTAATTGTAACGAACCGATTCGAGACTTAATGTCGGCCTCGCACCGCATTCGCGAAATGATTTAAGAATGAAATCACTGCTCCTGCGAGTTAGCCGGAGTGAATTTATCCGATTATTAAGGCAGACACATTCGTGCAATTAGACAGGCGTATACGTATACGGGACTCGCGATACAAATGACGCACTAACGTGATTAACGTGATGCATTAGCGGTGATATTAACAATCAAACAGATTTATGATTCCAATAACGACAACCAAATAAAGCTTTACCTCCAATTATTAAAAGTAATTCATAATTTCGATATAGAAACAATTTCTAAGGAATGTAATTTTATGTAACCTCGCGTAAGACTTAATTAAAATCAGCACAAGATGTTATATGAACAAACTGTCATAATTTCTATTTAAAAACTTTTATATAGCTTATTTTTTAAGAATACACTTGTTAAATTCGTAGTGTCAAATAATATTCAATATTTGAGTAATTTTTACTATAACTATTCCTATAGATCGCCATTGCTCCTATTCAATATGTTCGTTAATTTCACTAAAACAATGTTAACCCTTAAATGCCACACCTCTCTGGTCTAAAAGACCCCAGCATGAAAAATGTCTCCTTACTCATTGATTTTTTTATCTTTAGTTATGAAAATTTTTTTTAATGTTGTTCAAGACTTAGAAAAGAGAATAAAATGCTTATATTGTTAAAATTTCAATTTCAACATAGTATAAAAAATTAAGTAAACTGAGTACTGCTAAGTGTACAAACGGGTAGATCAATCACTCAACTATCATCAATGGGAGCATGAGCTCCATTTTTGGCAACAACATTTGAAAATATATCATTGTAAAGGGTCTGGGGTCCGCTGGACCCCACGGGGCATTTAAGGGTTAATTTAACTAAACCAATCGAGTTAAAATAATACTATTTTGTGTTAAAATAATAAGTTTCGACATATAGTATTTAAAAATAACAAAATATTAACTTTCAAATTTCACCCTTTAATATTTAACAGTGTACATTCGTGCGCCTTTAATAACTCGAAATGTTCGCGTGAGCAGCGGAAAACTGATACCGCTGCTGCAATGGTCCGCATTTCGCGAAACGTGGTAGGTAGTCGACGACGTGCGTATAAGACGCGCGAGCACGATGGTGCGCGGAAATTCCCGTGGCAATAGCGATCGCTATTGCCGCGCGGTAATGAGCGACGCACCGCCATCGGGCCTGTAATCTCGCCGTTTATAAACGAAACGTTTGAGCTCCCTCTTTCTTTGAGCTATAACGTCGGCCCGTGTCGAAGGTAGCATTACGCAGTAAGTGATACTTGACCGGATCGCCGATTTATTGATCGATAAATTGCACGCTATTATACCGTGCCGATCGCCGGGGACGCTCGTGGTCGTCGCGAACGTTGCTTTCAGTTTTAGCGGACTTTTCTCCTCCAAAAAATCGGAAAAATCGGAAATTTCGCACGGAATACGGATTTTAACTAAAATCCCGAGAGTGATACGCGGACTGCTGACTGCACCATCAATCGCAGTTTAACGATAGACTCTGTCTATCAAGTACGTAATGAGATACGTCAGGTTGACGACAAGAGAAAAGTATAACTTCGAGAAAAAGTTGTGTCTACTTCAATTTAATTAAGCTGAAGGATGAAATCTTGTGAAAAATTGATTAGTCATCGATATTAAAATAATCAGATCCGCGATGATGAAGTCTACACTGTAGATTTAATGTCACGTAGAGTGAATTCTGAGAGCAAACGAACAAAAAATAGTCCCGTCGGCGTTTCAATTTTACAGCGGGGCGTTAAGCAGAGATCACTTTGCAATCACTTGAGACCGTCATCGAGCGAACGCGCTTCTCGGTTTAATTGCCGCCGGGTCCAGATTATTAAATATGCGCTCCCCTCGGTCTTGACGTCCGGCGGATATAAATGTTCTTGTTTGACGTGGAACAAAATTTCAGCGATCGTTATTTTACGCCGCCTGACGTTTCCGAGGCGCAGCGTGTGCTATAATTTTGCCGCGAACAAGTGTGATAATGTCATAGCGAACAAGTCTCGCTTGTCAACTTGTCGCTTTCGGTTCACGCGCTTCGGTCTGCTTTTATTGGGATATACTTGTCGTGCAAACCGGGCGAAGCCTATGCGGTGATCTATAATAATGCCGTTTTGGTATTTAAGTGCCTGTTTGTATAGCTTCGATTTATCGCGGTGGCATCTCGATATCTCGTTATGCAGGTCGTTGCAATTCCGGCAAAATTGTAGCGATACTTCATTTTAAGATGCTGTTGTGTGAATTTTTATATTATTAAAGCAGATAATTATTTTTTTATGATAAACAAATTCTCATTCCTTATATCTAGAAATTAGGGGATAACGTTTAACCATTTTTATATCACGAATTATTTATGTAATTGTCGCATTTAAACTTGTGCATTATAGTAAAATAAAAATTTGTCAGGTCTATCATCCCAATAAAATTCATTGCTAATTTTATCAATAATTAAAACGAGTCGTTACATTAAAATAAAAATTTGTCAAGTCTGTCTCCGAATAAAATTAGTTGCTAATTGTATCAATAATTAAGACGTTACACTACAGTAAGGACCAAAGTTTGCATCCTCGTTTAAGAACATTTAGTGTAATTACAATTCGGAGCGCTAGAAAAGTGACATATACATATATACATATATAATTTTATAGCAAAAGCGATAAGCATCGCAATGATACTGCGCGTCTAAAAGCACACACGCATCAAGAATCATGTTTATACTTGCGTACACCGGGAACAACCGTAATTACGTTCGGTCAGAAATGCCACGCAACAGAACGCGCGCCGTTTAAACGTCACTTCTCATGCAAATCGGGGCAATCTTTACGGTGATCGGCGGTAAATCTGCTTTAGAATTTAAGTAGCTGTTTGTACATACTCCGGCTGCGCGTTTGCTCGCGGCGATTTTACTGCGGCCGCTGAAAGTATCTCGACGTCGACGGCGCTGTAAAAGACGCTTTTACGCATCGGCATCGGTTTTAGGCGGCCTTTTAACCGGCGACACCGCGAGAAAACGCCGCGCATAAACGGATACTTGAAGACGAATCGTTGACCGCTTATTCACTTTATATTGTACAAGAGGATCTTAAAATTATTCATGCAACGAAGTAAAATATGTTTCGCGAGCGCCAAGTTGAGAAGAACTCCGATACTTCCTCCGGTACAAAGTCGTCGTTTAGTCTTAGAAATAAATCACCGAGCATTTTACAGCTTTTTCTCGTCGTATCGGGGATTTAATGAGACTGACAGATAGAAATTTTATCACGACGAAGCATTCCTTCAACAGTTTCGTCCCGTAAAGGTACAATTAGAAGAGCTGTAAAAATAACATGGACTTCGCGAAAAATTCCGATTGCAATTCTCGATTGCAATCGTCGCGAGATGCAATCGTTTATTATGACAATTACGATCGTCAGAATGACATAATAAATAAATTTTCACACACGATGTTCTCAGGAACGATTTGTTGCGTGATAAACTTTTTCCGCCGGCGCGCACTTTCGTTGCAATTACAGCGGGGTCATCGACATTAATCATTAATGGCAGCATCATCGCGAATCTCGTCACTGGCATTACATTTTTCGCTGTGGACGGTAATGAACAAGTTTGCGCAAGATTCCACGTATCTTTTTTTTTTAGCGAATAAATGTTAGTTTACCATAAAGTTACGCGCAATCTTTGGCGTTCCCCGAAGTTCAATCGAGTTTATGAATCTCAGCGTGGTAAACTTATACGGAATCTATTTCATGCTCTCGCCATGCAAATTTTATTCATGGATTCGACCGCGGTAGCCTTTTAACTCGCGCACATCCTTTCCGCGCTGGCTGTCCTCTGTGATAAATCGGGAGAAGAATTTTTTTTAATAAGTCAATGCTCTCCTCGTCTCGTTACGTAATAAATTTGCGTATAAAATCATTGACCTAGCGGGATATTCTGCTTATGCGATCTAAAAGATATAAACAGAATTTAATCTCGCCTTGACGAAAGAATGCGTTCTTGAGTATTCGCGCAGTGCGAATACATCTCGTAGGCATTTATAATTCTTCGAACGATGAACGTAACAATCGAATTGATTGTGTTGCAAAATGCAGCCGGCTCGGTCTGTGCAATGCGCGAATGGAACGTCATCGTGCGAAAAAGGAACCCGCCGTGTTGTACGGCTTTTAAACGTATGGCGCTTTATGAACGCGTCCATTGTCAAAAAGTATGCGAGTGCACAAGGGAAAAAAAGACGTCGCTGGAACATCGCGGTATTTGTCGCGAATATCTGCAAGAAAGAGGGAGACTTTGAAATTTTCTCACGAAATGCATGGATAGAGCTCATATATTACATTACGATTTTGTGGGTTTTGAAAACTGAGAGGATCCACCGACAGCGAAGGACTTGTGAGATCAGGCATGTCCGAAAAATTCGCAAAGAGGATCAAAGACGAGAGATTGCTTGTGAAAGCAACACGATTAATTTGATCATTCGTGATAAATGAGTAACGCGGAAAAGTAATAATTTTAAAGAACATGACGAGGACACGGATAATCGGCGTGATAGTGTAGCAACGATTGCTGAATGATTTATGAGACACCGCGCGCCGACGATCGCCACGGTTTTCCGTGTCGCATCAACGCCATCGTGTTTATCGCCTTTTACACTTTGATTGATTATAACACATAAACGCGATACACCGCACAGAGACCGCCCATCTATCATGTAATTAATGGCGTACCTTAATGGTGGATTGCGTCAGCCGATTATTTAATTCGATTATTTGATACGTCACTTTTCATCGCCGGTTAAGTAAAAATCTACGCCAAACGTTCTAGTTTTATCGTATCATTTTCTTTTTCGTGTTATACATAATGCATCTCAATTTTGTGTCTTATATTTTGATTAAAATAAATCGCGGTTTACACACTGAGAGAAATTTAAGTGACAACAAAATTTGATTTGCTGCGAGAGCAAACTTTTTGCTATTGCCAACAAAAGATTTGCTACTATTGCTAAATTAATTAGCTCTCGCAGCGAACCAAGTGTTTGCTGTCACTATACTGACAAATGATTTGCTAATACAGCAAAAAATTTTTCTCAGTGTAACTTGATAATAAGATTAGGAAATATCAACGAGACGAGATTACATTCGTCTTGAAGATTCATACGCGTGTCCCTTATGCCAAATGTTTATTCTTCGGCGCGTCGCGGCGACGATACCTTCTCGACCCAAATCCATCCACTTGAACTCGTTTGGCGCCGCCTTTAATGCCGACAAAACCCCTCGTGCCACACTCGAGTGTCATTCACGTTTCAAGCGATCCCATCCCACCGTCCCAATCGTGATTCACTGCACTCCTCACGGTTCTTCCTCACTCCGCGGCGCGATTCTCTAATTAACTTGACAATTAAGTCAGATCTTGTTTGATCTGAGAGATTTTTCTTAAATTTTTGCAAATGTAAAAAATATTCTTTTTCGGTGACACGTGGAATATTTCTCTGACATGTTTTGCATCAAGCATTTTTAAAAATGCTAAATATTGTGCGTGCGTCAAGGTCTCGATTGCAATTCTATCCCGTATATCCGTCATTCTCGAGAGTCGTCGACTCGCGCGCGATTAATTCTAAAAAAATATATCGCATTCCTGGAACGGGCTCGCAATTTTGCTAGTTACGTAAAGGAAACGTCGGCATGTGGATCTCTCGCGTGTATTACATGCTGAAACCCGAGAGGCTCGGAAAGCGTGTATCGGCCACTCATCGAAGGGAGATACCGGCCCGTAAAACGAGCCCGCGATTAACTGGCAGGTAATTTCATGGCAATTTCAGCGCTCACTTCCCTTTCTTCGTTCTCTTTCTTCCCGAATGAGCCACCCACTAATCGATCTCCTCGTTTACCATCTAATCGATCTCCTCCTAATCGAGTCCTCGCAGGATCTTTCTTTTCGTCGATCTATACGTTATCGGCATCGTCCTCACCGTTCTACAAGCGCTAATTATTAATATTTGTAACGAAATATATATACGAAGCACAGTCAGTCGACATCGGTCACGATGTCACAGGATGTGCTATCCATGTTTGCTAATGCAGCTCGATCGTTATGACTATAGTGAGTCTTTTTTCACTTGCTAAATATCTTACAATTTTTTGAATAATGCTTCGCGAAATATTAGATTCTAGATAATAATAAAGAGATAGTAAAAGTCGCAGGTAGCATAGCTTATCAATATTTTTCGTTACAAAAAGTTCTATATAAAAAGAATATTTGTTTCATCAATATTCTTTTTTCCAAGTTCTTTTCACAAGTTTAAATAAGCGTTGAAGATTAATGCTGAAATTAGCAGTCTGTACATTTCTTAATTTTTTTAATATAATGCCGAGGAAATTTATTATACATATGCATGGTATGGGCCTCATTTTACGATTAGCGTAATCAGAATGTTAATGGGACATATTTGCAGACGTCTCGAGCATTGCGAAGAAGCGATAGATTGCGTGCAGAACACTTGGCATATATCTTCGTTAAGAGAGGCAGGTAAGACTCCTCTGCAAAAACACGACCGTAGAATGCACGGCCGGCGAAATTATACACATTCGACATAACGAACGCAGCTATTATAACCGGTACTATTACGGACAAACTATGCGATTCATAGATTGCGCACACGTATTTATTTTTCATGTGGATGCATGACAATGACTTGAAGGAAAATCTCTCAGTTTTAATTATTTACGCGTTTTAGTTTCAAAATTTTTTTTGCTAAATTAGAGAGAGAGAGAGAATCACGATGTAAAAATTGTAATATTTAATGCCGAAATATTTGATAAGAAAGTAGAAAACATTCTCGAGGAGAATTTGATATCCAAATAATTTTCCATTCAAGACGCGAACATTAAAAGTAATGGAAAAATAATAGTTTTCTAGAAAACTTATAATTTGATAGAAAAGTATACTTTTATTATTTTAGAACGCAATTTTTGTAGATTAATATTTAGTTAGCTAACTAAATAGCTATTTGAGGACGCATAAATCATTGTGAATGCCGAGTGATATTTTTTATCACGCCGATGAGTTAATTTATGGCACGGCTGTTGTCTGCGAAGGTTCCATCGCCACTTCACTTCGAGTTGCAGTGATGTTTACGCGTGTTCGACGATCAAACAGAGAATTCTTCTATTTTGGTCCGAGCCGCCTGGGACTGGCGAGGCAAGGGTGCTGAAAATTTGTTTTTAATGACGGCCTTTCGACGCGCACGAGAGAGAGAGAGAGAGAGCTTAAACGTTTGTGACGCAAGAAGTTTCGGGTAGAAGAGAAAAAAATCAGCCCGGTCGATGGGCCAGATCGGCGGTCTCGATGGTCCGGACTCTCGCTCTCGAATCTCTTCGGCGCGCGTCGAAAAAAATATGCTATGAATAGCTTTCAAGTAGTCGGTTTACATAATGCGTGGTTGCGTAAACGTTTGTGTTTAATGTAACACGACGGAGGCGAGAACGGTTGGTATTATTTGAAGATAATCGACGATGTATCGAGAGCTAATAAAATAGGTATATGAATGATCTTGTAAACAGCGATTGAAAAGATGTCTTAACGCAGATAAAAAAATAATACGGACGTTATTACGGATATAATAGGAACGTTTTTACGTTGCTTCTCCTGTCGAATGAAATTTATATTAGAATCTCAAATAAATGAAGAAGTGTAAACGACGTGAAATATGTGGAAAGTGTCGAAAATCTTGATGCGTTATCAGTCTCGACATGACTAGGAAGCCATGTTTCAAATCGTCTACCAAGTCTCGCAAAGATTTTTCTTATCGATCCATCGCCGCGTGGGTGGATCATCATGATTTACGAGCCGTCGTAGCGACAGCATTAAGGTGATCTATGGATCCTGGTGATTCCGACCCGAGTCGAGGCAACGCGCGCTGCATAAATTATTGCGCGTGATCTACGCATGCAAAATGCGAGATGTCGCGTAGTAAATTTGATCCATCGATCCTGCCAGCCTGCACGAAGCTAATTCTCTCCGGTATGATAATAAACTGCCGTGCAGACGATATAGAAGTACCCGAAACTATTTGCGCAAGGATATATTGAGAGATCGCTTACATTTCTCATATGTATTGTTAATTAAAACTTGACATAAAAAAAAACAATACTGACGCGTGGATTCTTCTATTATTTTCCATTGAAAGCAACAAGTGCGCAGATATTCTCCAAGATTTATTACTTAAATCTTAAAAGAAACAAAGCTTTTTAACAGTCGAGGCCCGGAAGTGCTTCGTTCAATCCGATGTATCCGCGCGTTTTTGGTTATATTTATTATGTCTTTATCTACATATGTTTTTTTTGCATAAGAGAACCAATCAGCATCCCGGAAAAGAGGCCTCTCTCAATTCCTTGTTAAAACATTAATTCACTCTGATAACATGCCTTTTTTAAAGAGTGGATTATTTTCAATTAGAACAAATTTTTGCTCCAAGAACACTTCAAACTTCAGCTACAATATAAATTTTATATTTGTTGAACACGGGATATAAATAGCGGCCTAAGCGCATATATATAAAAAACTTTTAATGCTCTCAGTTTCCTAAATACATCATAAAAGCAATATCGTTCTACTTTAAAAGACAAATGGGGAAAACGTGACGGGCCTCTCTCGGGAATTGTGCGAGCTTTCACGCGCAGGGAGCAAGTTGAGGATCACCTCGTGGAGGAAGACTTCCTCTCGCACGCCCATGCCGTGTACGCCCACGCGATCGCGCGGTATCGCGAGCGTGTCGTTAAAGCCGCGCGAAACCGTTCGTTTCACCCTGAAAAACTTTGTTGCGCTACTTTCGATTGGGCAATTCACCGTGTGGTGGGCTCCATCGAAAAAAATATGCTTTCCGCACCACCTACGTTCATTAGTCCCCACACCGTCATCGTCGAAACTGAGGAGTCCGAGATGCAGAAACTTACGACCGAATTTAACGAACTCGTTAAACACCGGTTTTTGCTCGTGCGCGAAATCAGCGGAAGGTAGCGTTTTATCGAAAACGCCGGCGGCGGCCGCAATAAAATGCGGCTTTCGGCCCGGAGGTATACGGAACGCCTTCAGCGAATTGCGATAACTCAAACTGGTCGGCGCCCTCAAATTAGAAAGTGCAAATTTTTCGAATGCCGCGTTAGTAATCACGTTTCAGTGCACCTATAATTCCAATTGCTTGAGAAAATCGTTTTCAATCGTTCATTATCAATCCCCTTAGTGATTTTCGGCTACTATTATAATATCGTAATAAAATAATAAAATAGTAATATATATTTATATAAACCGTATTACATATTACATTTTCTCTACAATATATTATAACGACCACGCCTATGGAATATCCCTACGAAGGTTACTAGATTATTTCTGCAAAGAGCCACGACACATAGACAAGCTATCTCCAAGGGTATATACTTCCTATCTTCAACCGAGTTCGAAAGTTCTTGCGGAGGAAGACTTCCGGTGCGCCCACGCACCTATAGAAGAATACCGCGAAGAACCGCGCCGTTAAAGCCTGTGGTCAAACCACGATGCGGTTCTCCATTTGGTTGTCGGAGCACCGCAGTGGGTGCCCGGCACGTGGAAATACAACCATCGATGGGACTGTAAATCTCTCTTCTTCCGTTGGGGCGGCGACGAGAGAGATTTGAAGGCCAATCGTTCATTCGTTTTAATGGCCGAGACATGTTTCCGTTCGATACAGCCAATCTCTCGTCGCGGATTTCGTTTTACATAAATAAATCGTAGCGCGATATAATCAATTAAATACTATTTCTATTTTAGCGAATTTAATGACTTTATTTATCTATAACTTTCCTGCTTTAAAAAGATTTTTCTCTCGTTTACTATTTTATACTCTTTACATTTGTTGTGAATTACTTTCTCAATTTAAGCACGTATACAATTTGTCGAAGCAAGCTTTACAGTTTATGATTTGTTTTTTTTTGCATTAGTATTAAAGGCTGCAAGCAAAATAAAAGGGGTAATAAATGCAAAAGGAGTGACAGTTTCAACACCTCTTGATCCATTCGCGTTAATATTCAAGAAGCAAATGAGAGATATCGGCGGTTCGTCCGTGCGGCCGCGCGATTTACTATACCCCCGGCAAAACGCGCGCTAATTGCGAACGTGCGTTTACAACTAAATTAGCGATCATCCTGCCTTTATTTCATATCTTAGCGCGCGTGCAGAATTAATAGTCACACGCGAGCGTATTTACGAGCGGCGGGCGTTAACTAATGTGACTTCTTTCGCGCTCCTTTTATTCCACACAGGCCTCCGAGGGTCCTTCCGCGCGAGCGGGGGCGTCGAATTCCCCCTCGGGGAAGATCGTTAGTTTTTATCCGGCGAACGTTTCGCAATCGCCAATCCCTTCGCACGTGGCTCGCCTAATTTATTGAGCCGGGCCGCTTTGTACGCGATCACGCTTCAATTGCGTCATCGCGCGTCTGCGAAGTGCTGAAAACTATACGTCGTGACGTGATAATCAATTCCGAGGTCGATTTGCAATAGCGAAAGTGCTGAGTAGTTGATGAGTTGGGTGTTTTTAATATGCTCCTCTCCCATTACGCGACACCAAGAGAATAACTTCGAGATGAAAATAATGCGTATACGCGTGAAAAAATAAGCCAAAAAGAGCTAAATATACCATTCAGTAAATTTTACTAAGTATGTACAGATGACACACGCGGAAATTAAAAAATAAAGATTGTACAACCCCAGTGCAACATATAACGATAAATTGCTTTCGGAACGTTTACGCGAACTCTTATGTACCAAAGAATCATCATATCGCGGAAGGCAATTACGGAATAAACGAAGTACCACAATCTCTTTTCCAGGAAGAGAGCGCGGTTAATAAGGGCGTGTCATAATCGGCAGGATTGCCGGCGTCGTCCGGCTCGTACGCGATTATCCTCATCACCATTATCGATCGGATCGGTTGTCGTTGGAATCGTAATTACCGTGCTGGCCAAATTCTGTTAGGTCCCTGAGATGAAATTTTGTAACGACAGTTAGCGCGAAACTGGAAGATCGACTTGCTGGGTGTTCGAAGTGTCGAATTTTCGTCAGTCAAGACTGACTTGACGAAAGGCGACACGTCGAACTTCTAAAGAACCGCGAAAGAACGAAAAACGCGCACACGCGCGAATCTAAAATAAAATAAGCAACGATAATGATCGCGCCGAAAACAACTTCCTCGTTTTCAGGATCGATTAATCAAAATCTGCCGCGGCATTGCTGCATTCGCTGCGTTTTCGCGCCACGCACTATACAGGCACGTTCGTGCATTACAAATAGAGACGTGCGTGCTCAAGGCGTGTCCTACACGACGCAACAAAGTGGGCACTTGTGCTTTCTGCGAATTTATCTCTGCTGACAGCTCATTATCCGATAACGATAGGCACGCCGGAGAGTAGCGGTTACAACATCGACCCGGAGGACCGATCTGTCTCTCGCTGTGTAACTCGTTTGTACCTCATTTTCATTTTTCTTTTGAATCTACCGTTATCCCAGATATATCGTTTCAACATCGTTCGCGAAATTAAGAACAAATTATCTATGTCGAGGAACAAATTTAATTTTTTGCATAAAAATCGCGTATATTTTTAAATCGATATGAAAGTAAATGAGTAGAACATGTGACGACGATTACATAAAACTGAAAATTATCATCAGAGTTAAGAATACACGCTAAGTAATATGTATATTTCGCAATCTATGAGTAATCCGTAGATATATGACGAGAGGCGTGGCGAGAGGAAATAGTCGGGACGAAATTATGCGAGGGGAGAAGATACGCGAAGATCTGGATTGATTAAGATGATATCATCGTTGATGATCGATCCTTATCCGGGAACAGCGCATCTAGGTGGCCTGGCTATGTTTTCGATTAAGTCACGATCGGTCCATCGATCTCCCTTGTGTCGCGCTACGAAACTACTCTTTCTCGTCCGTAATTATGCTTTAATTAATTTTTCGCTATCAGTGTATTAATGGTGTAATACGGAGTAATATGCCCTATCGCGCGGGAAAAGCGCCTCCTTCCGACTTGAAAAATTTTAACGGTTATTACCAGATAAAAATCTTTTAAATTTTTCAAGCTGGTCTGAAGATTTATAATTTACGTATAACAATTACCGTGTCGTTTACACCGCGCAATTAATTTTATGCGTATCATAAGCTACGCTAATTAATATTTTGCTATATACATTTATTAACATTTCGCTAATAAATATTTGCTGCTCTATCACAAATGTAATTAAAAACGGTTATCGTTGCTGGTCCCGACGGATCTTCGAGCAGCATTCCGAAGATGCAACCACTTTTCGACTTGTACCGGCGGCACTTTCTCCGACCCTGTCGTTTTCGGCGTATACATCGGCGACTCTTATTTTTCCACTCATCGTCATCCGCACTACTGTCTCCGTACACCGCGAGCGGGATAATAACTCGCGGCCGACGAGCGGCGCAGACAACGAGCGGAAGAAGCGACGCCACGAGGAATTATACGCTCGTAATTCGAGTTCGGCGATACCACGAAGAGAACCCCATGAAGACACTAAGCCTCGCAGCAACTGCTCGCCTTAGGCGCGACTCCGCCAATGAGAAACGTCGTCCTACCCGGCGGAGAGCGCACTTTCGCGGTAACGAACGCAGTGACACGAGTGCAATGAACCAGCTGTCACTATTATTCCAATCTTATCAGTTACTAGTAATTACGGTGCTGGCAGGTGAATGGGATTGGACGGTAAATTAGATTAAGCTTAACAGTTTATGTTTCTATAGTAACAAGATGAGACCTTCGGCGTAAAAAAATGTGTGTACAGAAAGTCCAAAGAAATTTTAAATTTCACGTTCGCGACGATTTTCAGCTATAATTTATATTTTCGTATAATGTTATTGAAAAGCATTTAGTAGAAACGTCTGTTGCGCGAAAATTACAATTGTATCGTCGAATCACCACAAAAGCGTAACTTATTTTTCAAATTCTATTTTTCAGTTTTGCTCTATTCTTGACATGTTAATTTGGTATCTCTAATGGAAATAAAAGTTAATTCTCCACAACACAAGTCTGTCGTATCGTTTGATCAATTCCAGTGCCTCCTGACATATCTCGATATTCGTCACGATTCTTTGATAATGCCGCGGATGACGGAATTTCACTCCCGGGGAACTATCGCTGCTCCTGACAGCAACGAGCGCAAACCGTTGATATGCATTAACCACTTGTCACCTTGACATATCAATTAAAATTCTCAGCGATAAAGGATCTTACTAATATTATCATACCGGTGTGATGTCGTTACAACGCGTCGCGTATGTGTCTCACTTATTATCATTATTATCTAAAGTTCTAAACCATGTAAAATACACGTCGCATGAATTATCGCAAATTCGCAACAATAAAAAAAAACGCGAGACCCACGGCTTGCATTAGTATCAAGTGTATCGTTACTTGTTCGGTTTATTAACTTTTTGATGCAAAAAGACATTATTCAGAAATTCAATTAAGAATTAAAATCAAAAAATTGATAATCGCTTTCTCCCCAAATCTCTCTTGTCGAGGGAAGAT
Source organism: Temnothorax longispinosus (assembly GCF_030848805.1). NCBI lineage: Eukaryota > Metazoa > Arthropoda > Insecta > Hymenoptera > Formicidae > Temnothorax > Temnothorax longispinosus. The sequence continues at coordinate 15,871,076 of NC_092367.1, read as the reverse complement.
CGATCTTGGGAAAGTAATTGTTAAAGTATTTCCCCGGTGAAACACACCCCGTAGATTCGCGTGAGGATGCTATCGAAGCCGCCGGCCGATCTCGAAATCGCCAGACGCGATTTGCATTTCGTATGCTCGTCCGCTCTCGTCCGGAGAGTCACGTTCGTTCGAGAGCTACGTCCGTCTGTCGTTGGCGGCAAATTGACGCACGCGATTAATCACGGATACCGCGCCTCTCTTCGCGGCCACTCGCCTCCACCGGAGAGGAGAAGAAACCGGAACGTCGCGTTGATCCCTCAACCTTAATGAGTCCGCGAATCGCTCTATGCACTCGTAGATATCTTCGCGGACCGATCTGTTTACTGCACGGCGAAGAGAGCAGCACTCCGGTCGCGCTGCTCATATATACCTTTTGGTCTCTGCTCACGCTCATCTTCGCGGGTATGCGCTCTCTGCTGATGGAGATTGTAAGACGATAGTAATGCAGTTTTGTTATGAAATACGCGGGCAGTTAAACCTGCAGGGAGTGAAGCGATTGCATTTATTTTCTGCGAAAAGAGTGTGTTTTATTTGTTAAGAGAGTTGCAAAGCTATGCTATGTGCAATACTAAGAACTCATTTGCAATACATAAAACAGTATGGCTGAGCAATAACCTTAATAATCAAAATAGTAATAATCACAACGTGCGATGTATAACTTGAATTTAAAATTGTTATGCAATTATATGCTCCTTCTATCAAGAAAACAAGATTTTTCTTTCAACTATCCTTTAACGCTTTATAATCTATCTGTTTTTGCGAATAACAATAAATTTAATTGCCAGATGTGAAGATAATAACAAAAGCGTGCCTATCAATTGTACTAAATAGGATGGCATTAGGAAACTGAATATTTATCGCGCAAAACCAACCGAGATTATTTACGATATCAATATTTCACGTAATTAAATTCCAGCCGATAGATTTCTCTTTAACACGTACCTTCAAATCGAGTTTCCGTCTTAACTACTCGTCATTCTGACGTATCAATTAAAACGGATATTAATGCATAGTACATCAGTTAGCAACTGGGCTCTCTCCCTCTCCCTCTCTCTCATTCTCTCTCTTTCTCTTTCTCTCTGCGCGAACGTGTTTGTCGTCCTGCGGTATTCGTCATTCCAGTGGATAACGATTTATCGCATAAAAATGTGAACGCGTGATGGTTACGAAAGAGGTCCACGCACGGTTGGTCCAGCATACAGGGTGTGTCGCGACACTCTAGGAATGAATTCCAAGACGAAGTTAAATCTTTTCTGTGAAAATGTCAAGATAATTTTTCGGCCATAAATAGTTTCAAATTAAGCATCAGACGTGCAGATGTAGTAAAATCCCTTTTTTTTTAATCCATTTTAATTTCAAGCAAAATTTTAATGGCGAAATTCTTTTGAAGTGCTGAAATACTTTTGATATAAAAAATCACAAAGTTCCAAAAAAATGACTCGACGATTATAAATATTGTAATAATGGAAGATCCACTTCAAAGATAGAATTTTAAGGATAGAGTTTTGTTGGCACAAAACTTAAAATTCTATCCCTGAAGTGGATCTCCCATTATTAAAATATTTACAATACACCCTGTATGCACACACCTTCGTTCCGCGGGTTCATGCATTGCGGTATCACGACCCTTTTTTCCATCGATTCCCGAGTAACTTAACACCCGATGCGATTTCAACCGTGGATTACATTTCGCACGTTCGAGCCCGTCGGTTCATATTTACGCCTCAAGCCAGTCGTTAAATCTCGACCTTTTGTTTCAGACACTCTTATACGGTTTATATTGTATTTTCCCTCGGTAACAATCAGGCCGGTCATGTTCAACTGCAACCAACGATTCAGTAAGGCGAATGATTGAACCCTCTTGATCCTGTCTCTAGACATTGCTCGTTAAGTCGAAAAGAATAACTAATTTCCACGAAGATATTTATGACAGTCGACTGCGATTAATTTACATCAAGCTGCATTATGCGTGGGCAATTAATTTAAATCAAGCTGCATTAAGGGATTGTGTGTACATTATATTGCAATGTATATATAGCTCCCATCTATTACTCTATAATATTTCTGCTGTTTGATTAATATATTAAAATAATTAAAAATGTGGGTATTTTTATTCAACGATCGACTATAACTAGTGAAAATATAATCAAGTGTGAACGATCCTTTAATAATCATAATTATTGCGATATTAGCCATAATGTCTCTTACTGGTGCGTGTTGCACATCTTTTGTCGGCACACTGGCAAACAATTTTGCGCGATATACTCATAATTTCCCTCATTACTTATCAAATATTACCGAGATACTGCATTCTATGTGCATCCGTTGCGCCGGGATGAAACGAGTGCGGAGATAATATCGAGAAAACACAATTTATCCTGGAAAACGAACGATCGTTGATCGTTGCCGCGATCGGATTTCGTTGATAGCAAAATGCATGTATACATATTATATTGAGATCCGCACAAACGCCACGCTGATAATAATTGCCAAGTGGGTGGCCACATTAGTTTTGCATTCGTATGATTCGTCTTGTCATCTTAACGAATCATATCGATTTTTCTCCTTATTGCAAATAGAAAGAACACGTACTCTTGTCTAAATGACAAATGTCTTCTGCCTAAATAAATTAATGCCTAATACATCGCAATGTAATTTTTCTCCAGAATAAATTGGATTTACAGACGCTTATTAATACTCGTGACATTTCACCTATGAATGAATTGTCATGTACTTTAATGGTTTAACGGACGAGCGAAGTATATGTAAGATACCATATGGACAACAGGTCGAGTCGACTTTTGCGAGACAAATTTGCGACGTGAATTACGATCGGACGAGAATTCCGACGAGTTATAGCGCCCATTACAGACCCGGTACAAGCGGGGCGCGTAATCAATGTATCAATTCTAATCGCGCTTACACGCGAGCCGACTATTATCGCGCGCCTTAAAGTGCATTCGTCCATCGTCGACGCAATAATGCCACGAGCGAGCTTTTACACGCTCGTAACCCGGGAAAGCCGTAACGAGCGTTATAATATAAGGCGGACGACGGTGTTTCTGTGATGGTCCCTTTCTTTCTCTCTGTCGCTTCTCTCTCTCTCTCTCTCATCGGTACGACGAATGCAGCGGGCGTGCACACGATTACACGCTCCGCTCCGGCTATAACTGGTCCAGCATCTAGCTCTAGCATTTCGCGGCGCGGCGCAGCGCACAAGGTGCAGCGGAATTCTTTGCTCGCGATTCCCGGTAATTCAATATGATTCAATACCTGGAAACGATTTCACCCCTCGTGTTACGCGCCTTCACGCGATATCGGCCGCTCTCGCTTTCGGTCGCTTGTCAGCCCGAAGCCGCACGGGGATATCGTCGGCCTCTCTCTCTCTCTCTCTCTCTCTCTCTCTCTCTCTCTCTCTCTTGCAACTCGATTACAATTCGTAACGATTGGAAGGTCACTCTACGTTCATAAATATGACACGTTAAACAAATTGACTAAACCAGCTCTCCTGTCTTAATAATAAATTCAATAATTTATTCTGTAACTCAGGTACGTTTGAATCGAGCAAGACTTTAATCGATTTTAAAAGACGCATTGCTATAAAAGGGATTAAAGGGAAATAAATTCGAGAGCAGCCGATATGAGAGTGGCGTTCGGGCTACGATAAGGAATCAGCTCGATAAACTGTAGTGATCGGTGCGCGAGGGACGATCGACATAATCCGCGTCATTCGTGCTCGTAAGTGTCAGATCGACTTAGCTGAAATCTCTGAATTGATGACAATTATTCCTCACGGAGTAGTCGTCGAGACTGGCACCGCTATCACTCCCGTTCGTTCTGGTTGTATTCTCCCGGCCTCGCATGTCGCGACTGAACCGAGGGACTTGAAGTACCTCGAAGAAAAGGGAAATTCTCCAACTTAGCATAATTTCAATGCAAGTATGTCGATTCGTGATATTCGGATGCAGATTTAATCCCGCGAAATGACACTAAAGTGGAGGATATACAGCGAGTACGGAAAGCATATAAATTCGCGGAAAGACGCGCAAGTAAACTCTCGGAGCACGGAACATTAACTTCTCCATAAATTATTATAATCTTTGATATTTAAGTATTTTACGCATCTCTCCTTAGCCACTTGCCACAAGAAACGTCATTCTGAAACTACGAGCTACGATGTTTCAGTATCATCGCCCGGGAATGTTCCTTGCCCGTGGCCTTGGACGAATAGTTCTCGCTCAACGTGAAAAGAGGCGTATTTCGGTATTACTACGCGGGCGTTAAATATATCCCGTGGCATCTGGAAGCTCGCTCCCAGATATGATTGAATTAAAATGAATCGCGCGCAATCCAAGTCGAGTCTAGCCGCGATGGCGATGGCGGCGGTGCGGCGCCGTAATTATCGAAGTATCGGCAATGCATCATTCGTAATTGACCGATTCCCGTACTTTATCCTGCGAAAATATCCTATCTGTCCTCTACGTCGGTGTTCTACGTAGGAATTCTACGCTCTCCGTATCGTTACGCGTCATCATTTTCGTGCGATACGCGGTATAACACGGCGCGATCCTGCAGCGCCTCGACGATTTTGCCGCGCCGCACTTTTATCCCTTCTTCTAATCTTAATTAATTTCAGCCGCTTATTAGCCGTCGGCCGACCTCGCTCTCTGTCCGATATACTCGCGTCTTACGTCAGAATGGTCACGACGAGCCAAGGATGGTTGTCTGTGAATCAGTCATTCAGCCGGAGTGCGATTTAAAAAATTGCGGTGCTATTCCACGCTCGTGTATAAAAACACCGGTTCCAATTAAAGCGCGGTTCAAATATCGCTGATTTCTTAAGTAATCGTGGATCCAGTGGTACCATCAAGTTTGAATAATATTTTAGCAATATTTACCTTGACTTTTATTTATTCAAAGGCTCTGGCCATGCAAGGATGATTAATTTATCACACCTGGAGATGAATAAATTCAATAGCTATTCGAAGAGAGCCCGGTTTAATGGCCAGAATACCTATAATCCACACCGTTCGAAAGAGACGATTAAGTTAGATTAGTTAGAAAGTTTGAACACCAGGCCCACCGATGGCGTAATCCTCGAGGCTGGAATAACGAGAGAAGGCGATGTCTGCAACGGATTTGTTATTATCTCGTATTTTACGAGTAAACAGTTTCAAGCTTAGACTTCTTTCTAAAAATATTCATCTCTTGATACAAAAACCTCAATCTTTCGTAAGAATTCACGCAATATATTTCAACTCCTAGATCTCGGATTCGTATTTTATAGTTAAGCACGTGTGCCTCACTCGTTAATTGATGTGTTTTATTGATACAAATTACACCTCACTTCGGCGGAAGCATTCCCGTAATCTAAAAGCGCTCGCCAGTTTTATACGTTTATGCGCCGAGACGCCACTTGCTACCGACGTGTTTCGTCGTGATCAACTGTCGGCGTCAATATTCATCAGAACGCACCGGCTCTCTCTCTCTCTCTCTCTCTCTCTCTCCCTCCCTCTCTCTCTCGCAATTTACGACGCGCGATGAATAATTGCATCTCGGATGCGCGAGATGCGTCTTTTACCGCTCTCGCGATTGGCATTGGGCACGAGCAGGCGTCTTTTACCGCTCCTTACCGCGCGCAATTGCGCGTCTGGTGACCCAATTGCGGGAATCGGATCTGCTTTGCGCTTGCCCGTTTGAACCCGTGACTCACGGTGCACTTTTACGACGCGACGCGTGCGCGTGTCGACCCCTTTAATCAATTTAACACGCAGCGCGCGCAGCTTAAGGGTGGCTGCGTGTTACTTCGCGAGAAAGTCACGTAACCGCCGATAAGCCTCACCGCGCGTCAGCGTAAATTTTATACGCCAGGCGGTCCAGAGTATCACCGCGCATTCCTGCCGCGGCTCTTGAAATTTGATTTAGCAACACTTACGTCCTGATCGCAGTTTTATCTCTTATCAAAATATATCCTCCCGACGCGACGTGTACGCCGCGGCGAGTCATCAGTATAGCGCGGATCTCTTCGTATACCGCGACAACTAATCCATCTGCCGTTACGCATACATTACTTTCGGGGAAGAGCGGAATGTATAATGAATATCTTGAAATTTATGTTAATTATATCGTAACGGGACGAGTCGTCGTCCCGGGCCCGGAAGACTGGAAAGGGCGAACGAGAGGGATTGCTCCGCGATCGATCTTTCTCGATTTCGATTCGCGTCGAGAACGCGTCTTCCGAGAACACAGATGATTATTCACCGTTTCGGCAAATCCCAGCGAATCGAAGGGAACCGCCCGCCGCACCGTGCAAACGGAAATCTCCGAAATTCGTGCAACGAGAGCTTTTAATGAGGGTGCGCTCTCAACCCGGAGTACCCGCGGCAGATTGCACGCGGCATCTCGCCGATTATGCATGCGCGCATGTTGCATGTGGATATTTCGACCGCAACGTGCCTGTATAATTTCGGATTACGGCAATCATACGTACGTGTATCGCGAAGATCACGGATAATCGAAGCCTGAAAAATAACCCGATGTGTGAGCCATTGCACGTGGCTGTGCTACGAATTTCCGTAAGGTGTGAAAACAAGAGGCGCGATTGCGTTGATCTTATACATACCTATATGTACGCCGCGTTGAAACTTATACGTTATATTTACGAGGGATAATTTAACCCTTTCGTGCCTGATAAATCGTTACACACGTGAAAAATAAAACTATAAATTTCTCTGAATGAAGTTTCGGAGGTTACTATACGCGTTACGAAAAGAAATAAACTGTGAAAATAATTACAGTTTTAGTTAAGAAAAAGATTCTAATGGGTCGCAGGTCGCGTCTGCTGAAATAGGCGCGGAAAGGTGAGGGCGTGAGTAAGAAATCCCCGTAATCGATTTCGTCGACGCGAGTTAAGCCCAAGTATATCGATAATGAATCCTGTGCACACGCGCGTAATCAGGGAAAGTTACGTCTCGTTTATTGATTTGCTTAAGACCGGCGCGCGAAATACGCTGCGATTACGGGATACATCGTGTAATACGATGGAAGATAATGATACCGCTTCGGAGTGTAATGCACCTTAAGGTCGGGAATATTCTGTGCGATCTAATCGTTAATTGTGCAATAAATAGCATTATCCTTGAGCCTTTTAGAGAATTACTATATGCATTTTCAAATAGACCAATTAACGTAGCACGAGGTATCGAATTACATTGAGCAAAGGACGATTATGATACTTGATTATGATACTTCTGCAAATGATACGGATATTAGTTGGTGTCTGCTTAGAAATCTGCCAATAAAGCGAGGGCTGTGTGCTTCATGGAGAGAGCCACATGTTCACGCGAATTAATCACGTACGTAATTAAGAGAAGGCATTAGTCGATGGCGCGTTGTATATATGTATATAGAATACTTATTACGGTGTCAATCGCGGGAGAATATCCGCGCGTTTAGCGCGGTATCCCCCCCGCGGAATAACATTCCCCGATAATTACACGGTCGCGAGTGTACGCGCGCGCTTAGGATACAAATGTAATTTCTCATAATCCCACAATATGCCGCACCTGTCCGCGCGCCGTGTTATTACCGCGAGTCACCGTGTTTCGCATTATCTCCCGCCCGTGGATTTTCACTGCCTAAATTGCGATTCACCAGACAGCAATCTCGACCGCCTACAGAAACGTTTACCGTTTCCCACCGCGAGCTCCGACCGCCTCTCTCTCCGCTTCGTAACGGAGCGCGGGCCCCTGACTTTCTGCATTGTGAAGGGTCAAGGTTCGTTGCGAATCGTTCGGCCGATTAAATACCGCAAGGCAATCGGCGCGATTGGTTTTTGCTCGGTGCCGCGATCGCACCGGGAAAATTCGCGGAATACAAACGAACGATTTAAAGCTCAGGCCGGCATTAGGACATCGTACGATCCCGCTAAGCCGATAAAACGGAGAAATATTGAGTTGTAGACGCCAATTCTGTGGAAGTGAGATAAGATAGCATCGCAAACTACTTCCGTCTGAAGTGTACCGGCGCCTATCTCGCCGCTAATAATATCAGTTTCGAAATCATTACGTTTACGATACGCGGTATAAAAAAAATGCCCAGTTTCCTCCAAGTGCCAGCGCCCTTACGTTATTAAATATCGCCGCGAGTGTATCGCGTAGCCGCGGTCGACAAAAATCAACTCGTCGCTGGGCGAGCAAACGGACGAGCCGATGCGGTTTTCTTATACAAATGGGGAACGCTCGCATAACGACAGTTGCGCGACGATCAGATATCGTCGGCGGACTCGCGAGTCGACTCGATTTTCCATCAACCGCGCGAATCGCTGATAAGGTAATTAATTGCCGACCAGCAGTTCGCTGCCTGTCCGCGTCACCGCGAAATTACTTTAACGCGTCTCACGCTGCGCGCGTATACGCGACGGTATTTAATTGCGCGCGCTTAATTACGTTTATTCGCGGCGGCTCGGTCGTTCGGCGCAGTGAGAAACACGCAGAAATTACAATCCTGCATCTATAAAGTAACTCCCGAGTCGTTATTAACATATATACAAAACCGGCGATTTAAGTTACAACTAGCCTGTCTTACAATTTTATTTAGGGGAACCTGCGAGAATTGCTATAAACGTGGCGACTCGCTGGAAAATGAGCAATTATAATTATTCAAGTAGTCTATTACGGTGTTATTAAAAACGCAAATTTAACATTTAAATAACATATATATACACTGTTAAATTCACCCGTATAAAGTTAGCCCCCCAACATTAAAAAAATTAAAAGCTAATTTTTTTTAAATGTACCAATTATACTCAATTTGAGTCATTTTTAACCATTTCTATAAGTCTGTACCACTGCTCCTCATTCAATATATCATTAATTTAACAATGTCGATTTAACTAAACCAAAGGAGTTCAAATAATACTATTTTGTGTTAAATTTCGACACACATGGCAGTTAAAAATAACAGAATGTTATCTAACTCAAAGTATATTTAAATTTCATCCTTAAATATTTATAGCAATTATGGATCATTCCATTCCTCATCGGAATCTATTTTTGTCACTTATCTATTATCGTCGCGTGTATAATTGCCATCCGGTTGTTATCGCGAACAATGACGCAAGAGAGAGTTCGCGTTCGTTATCGCGCCTCCCAAGTCCGTCCGATCGCGATCGCGATCGCACCGCCTACGCCCGGGCATATACGCTTGGGCCCTCGTGAGGGCAACAGCGAGTACCGCTCAAGCTGCATAACGACGTAGTTATGTACTCACGTATGGTATCCCATCCGGTAATGCCCGGCGGCGGGATCCGGTGGTGCACCTATCCGTTTTGTTTGCTTCGCACGCAGGTGGATTAGAGGCCCCATGATGCTGGGCTCTCGCGCTACACCTGTTATTGAATAATAACCACGTACGGGCCGGCCGATCCTCAATCGGGATTCCCAACCGATCCCCGGTATCGCGTAGAGAAAGACGCGTTGCACGAATCTACCTATGGGTTGTTAGGCGGATTACCGTAGAAAATCGCGGAGCTCGCAACGAGCTGCGAAAAGAAGTTCCTCGCGATTCCCGGGAACATCCGGCACATCGATACCGACGTGGCTTCGATAAGATTAAAAAATTGGAATAAAAATAAAAAGACGAGGAAATTAAAGGTTCCGAAAATGTAGCGATAAAACGAAGAAATGTAACGAGTATAACTCAGCATTGCGATAATATGCACTACTTGCCGAAGGACTTGCGTGTCGGTGATCGTTTTGTGCTTGATACCATATTCGAGCTGCATTCCGCAAAGATAGGGAAAAACGCGTGACAGCATCTTTATTAACTCTTACCTCATCAATTATTACAAATCCTCGGTTGCACCGCATAATTTAGTTGTCAACTACCGTATAGGCTTCACCATAATGCGATGTGGAATTTAGTAGGGAATACCGTTGCTATATGATATCCGTGAGATTTAAAGCAACGAATGTAATTCGCGGAATAATGATTTGCATTATTACGTTGGAGAATATATCGATTCATACTTCGCCGGCTTTGTAAATCATTAATATTCGGTGCGCTATTTAAATTGATAAGTCATAAGATCGTATTTGAAATAGATATAATAATTAATAAAATAGTTATTTATGTATGTATTTATTTATTATCCTAAACTTTTAGAAATTATTTTTTTTAAAGCTATTTATCAGAAATCATTAAATTCTTAAAATAAAAATTTAAAGTATCTAATTTTTTGACTGACGATTTAATATAGATCTGTATGAAGTCATACATCATAATGGGAAACAATATATTATATTTAATATTCTTATGATAAATTGCAAGACTTTCCTTCTTCTTTACAGTGCATCGCGCTAGTTCTCGATGTGTACGATTGTGCGATCTAAATCTTTTTATGATATCGTTCAAGATATCGTTACGATATCGATTAAAAATCATTCCTTCGCCCGCAGTGAAAAGTGCGCTTATCTGCGAAACGATAACTAATGCAAACTATTATTTATGATTATCGCCGCAGAGCACTGCGATCTGATCTGATAAACACGGGATACGATGCAAATTGTATGGACTACGGCTCTTGTACTGGTATACTCGATGCTAGGCGAGACCATTCGAAAAGGCATGGCACGTAGCGTAAACAGCGGCGTTGCAACGCGAACGTGATGCGGAATGCACTGCCACGTGCGGTGTGGGCCAACGGAACGAGCAGGAAGGAAGTTCGCCTTCTCGTGTTTGACCGGACACGCGCGACTGCCGGCAAGATATCGCGAGATATATGCCTACACGCTCCGGCCGGCGCGGCGCGCGGAAGATGCAGCTCAAAGCCGCCGCGCGCGCGCGACCGAGCGAGCGGTGCATCGCCGCGGGCGCGATGCATTGTACCTCATGCCGGCGAGAAAGAGAGAGAGAGAGAGAGAGAGAGAGAGGGGGGGGGGGAGGCCAAGAAAGAGGAAGAGAAAAAAAGAGAAGAGCCAGCATCTCATCTTCTTTTTCTTTTACCTCGTTGCACGACTTTCGTGCATGCATGCGACTCGATTGCCCTTCTTTACCGCAGATTCCGAGTCTTCGTGCATCGCGAGCAATTAACGTTGTTAGAATCTGACGCTATTGTCTCATAAAACCTGCGTGCCAATAAAATATAGAATATAAAAAAATCTTGGATACTTTTCGACATGAGAGATTGTAATTCTGTCCGTCAATGTCAATCGCGAGCTTCAATAAAATGATCTTTCACGCAGCGTCACCTACGCAAATGATGGCCATCATACAGAGCTGTCGTTTAATTAGACTCGATCAAATGTCGGCATCGTAATCGCGATTATTGAGACGTTGCATCTGCTCGTGTTAAAATATTTAACGACGCTGATCTCAATTCGCTTTGCTTCTACCTCGTGCACGGCACGAGGACGCTAGAAGATGTTGTAATGAGTAGGAAACGAATTGTGGATTTACGAGCCGCGATGGGCAGACCTTGATACACGCGAGATACGGTAATAAACGATTAACCCGTGGAAGTTTATCACCCCGACTACCGGAACGCCGAGTATAGAATTTTCAAATGTAAATCATAAATTGTACGCTAAGTTGCATATTAATTTCTAAATTAATTGCTGTGAATTATCTGATACGTGCGAGACTCCGTATATATGTGCATCTGACTTTGATATTCTTTCGGGCATCGCAAACTGAATATCGGTCTCCACGAACCGATGAGATTGGACTACCCATATGCACATACACGGTAACATTTTTCTCAAGAAATCTCGTGTAAAAAGATCTGCGACTAATTGCGAACTCTTCCTCTCCCGTAAGATCTTTCTTGTAGCAGATCTTACCGGATTGACGATCTATCGGAGATAAAAATAGCGTTACCAAATACGACACAGGGTAACTTTACGGCGGAATAAGATCACGACAAAGGCAAGAAGAGACTGTGACTGTAACGAGCAGACGAGCATGACGATGACATTAAAGTATATAGGAGTATAGATGTGCAAAGATAAAAAAACAAAGACGGCTGATCCCTCGTGGTAGAAGCTAACTAATAAAACAAAACCATCATTATTAAGATATCTATCAAACGATAACTATAGAATAAGTGGAATTTGATGTTAAGAGTCCGTGCTATAATCCTGAAACGTGATCTACTGATCTTCTTGTTACAATCGTCATCAATAATTCTCGTCGTAACTAACTAGATCCATCCTTAAAACTAAACCGACGATGCAAGTCCCTTACGAATACAACGTCGTCATTGTTACAAGCGCTTTTTCCCTCCCCGAGTCCGTTCCGCGTATGTATAACCCGAAGCACCACGCCGCACGAAAAGTTTTATCTCGACTGGGAAGCGCAAGTATCGCGCGAGTTGTTTCGCTTGAAAGGGTACAAAGGCAATCTCGCTTAGGCGAGGCATCATCGCGAAGGATCATCGCGGGAACGAGCAGGAATAAGACGCGTCTTCAGACCTTTGATCCGCGTGCGTGCGTGCATGTCTGCGTGCGTGTTACGAGCTCGCTCGCTCGCGCGCGCGCGCGTTTAAGTAAACCCGCGCGATGAGTTACAGCGCACGAAAATAAGAGTAAATAAGGGTGGGCGAGAGGCAACTTCCCGACGAGGAGCTAAAGGGGGTTGGCTGTATCTCGTTGTAAATTACTCTTATCATGCGCGTCTCGCGCGGTTGACGTCCTGACGGCCGAGAAGGTAAGAAACGCGACGCCGTCGGATTGAAATGTCCCTTACGTTTCTTTATCGCGGCTACGGCGACCCGCGTGAATTCCGGTCGATACGTCCGACGGCATCTCGAGACTCGAGATGCAAGGGAGATGATCTTGTTCTCTATATCGTTTTTCGCGCGATTTGTTCGGGGAGAAAGACAGAAACATATACATTATGTCAGCTGAATGCAAACGTTTGTATTTAGCGTTTTGTATATGTCTTACGCTCATTTCATTTGTTTTAAGAAATTAATTGAATTTATAGAACTGTTGTGACATATTGGATTTACATATGTGATTACGCGATTTTGCGTTCGGAAGGACGCAATGCAATTTCCGTCTAATTAAACGTAATCCCTGTGACGAAAGTGATTAGGGCAAGAGAACGCATTCGCGATTGTCGTATTAAAGTCGTCTTATTTCTACGCGAAGGCGAATGGGAGTCGTTGGCACACTGCGAGTGACATTAATCTGCTTGAGCGGCGCCGATATGTCACTACAAGCTTAGTACTCCCATGATGTTACGCAATTATTCTTATGGGGTTTCTCTCTCTCTGTCTCTCGATGAAAGAAAACCTTTTTCTTCCATCATGTACTTTACGTATTACGAAATATTCTCGATTATTAATATTTTAATTATAATCATGTTACCGTTATTTAACAATTAATACCAAATTCAACTTCAATCCAAAAAGTTGTCGATAATGTTGCTATGTATGATATCTTTCAATAAATGAGTGTTCAGTATAATGGCTAATTATTTTCATTTTTCAATCCCTACAATAGAACCTAATCCCTAATTTCTACATACAAAATATGAAATAGTATATAATACATGAGAAACATTTCGTTCTTTTTGCTTAAAAATTGACTATATTATTTGATAACACTTTATGCGTTTTATGTCACATACTAAAAAAAAATTCAAAATGTCGATAAAGGTACACGAAAACGCAATGACAGAAGTGTGCATTTACGGCGCCTCTTGGACAGCCGAGTGCGTTGGTGCGCTCTTGCGCCCACCCTGATGCACTTTTCCACGCACGATTACCGATCTTCACGCATATACGCCCCAGATTCGCACAGACGGACTGCAAAATCGCTAATCTACGGCGAACGACAGAGCAAAATCAAAATTTCACGTTACGATAAAAAAAATTCGCAACTATCTTTACGAGCACGGCGACACAGCGAAGTCTTTCTTATCGTAGACGACTTAACAATGTTGATTATTTCTTAAGTATGCCAGAAAATGCTGAAAAGAAACATAAATAACTAAAAATTACAAGAACTTGGTCAGCCGAATAAAATCATAAAAAAATCGCCGTTCGGTGAAATATACCATCGTACGTACGAGAACGACGGTAGGATTGTTCAGGATATCGCGGGTATCCAACCGGGAAATTGAACGAATTAGTCGACAACGACGACGACGAAGATGACGGTGATTAAAATATGCGTTCTGGCGCGCGTCAACACCGAGATCTACGCCCAGGCCACCCTGATGCGAGCGAGCGTTTCCACGCGCGATTACGGGATCGTCGCGGGAGAGCACCGGGGCCGGTTTAAACACCCATCACTTTTTGCACCATCGTCGGGATGCACCGAACTCGCGGGATGCACTGAAAGCAACTCGTAACTTTGCGGCGACGCCGGTTCTTCGCCGGTACGCGAATCGTGCCCGCGCCGTGTAATAAAATTGATTAATCTCGCGCTCGTATAATCGAGATGATTATTGGACGTCGCCGCGCGGCTGTTTATTCATGCAAAGTAATTTACCATGTCATCCTATACTCATCAATTTGTACATTTTAGAGGGAGAAGCGCGTTCAAAATACGGAGATAATTAGAGAGATAAAACAATCAATTTTGCTGCAAGTATAGAAAAAAGATAGAATAATTTGATGGTGTGTAGACTTATAGTATCCTCGCATAAAACATTTTTAAATTGTATAAAGCAAGATAAATGTATGTATATAATATAAACCAAAATTTTTAAACATAAACTTAACTTGCAAAAGTTAATTTATCTTTCTCAAAAGCTTTCTCTCAGAAGAAAAATATTAGTCTAATTTTCTTGTAAAATTGTTAGAGTGGCGAACAGAAATATGCAAAGATAAAACCCGTAATATCAGCGGGTATACTTCTAACATATGGAAGTATCCCTCCTACGTGATTAAATATTTGCGGTATTTATCAGTGTAAATGTTAACACGAAACGTTAGCGCAGGCTCTAAAATGCCTTTCTTACGAGATACCTCCCTCGATTAGGTAAGTCTCCAAACACGGGAGATCCTCCTCCGCGCTCGACAACTTTCGTACGTTGCACATATTTTCGAAGCGCGAATACACCGTTTAGCTCTCTTTAAACATACAATTACTTTATTATGCTCCAAACGAACGGAACCAGCATACGCTGGCAATCTTAGATTCCGCGAATAATTTCCTGAAAAATTGTCCGCGAAAAATGTTTATCTCAATAAACGTTTATATATACGATTATAAATAGAATAGAGTCAGATTACTCTAGTCGGAATACAATGTGTACACTGTGGCGTTGCACAAGTATTGCGATCTTCCCAAGCCTATCCTTTCTCGAACGTTGATTACGATTTATTGCGTCGATGTTTGTATCGCGCGAAACTTCGTGCGATGCTCGGTTAATGAGCCACATCCGTGCTCTTCGAGTTCCTCTTCTCGTCGAAGGTCGAAGGTCGGCAGTCTAATCGACGTGAGGAGGTAACCGGCTAAGGAGGAAACGTTCCGCGCTCGCAAACCGCGAGCGAAAATCATAACGCGTAACTAATACGATTGTCGACAGATTCGCATTGTGACACGTATATGATTGAGTAATTCAAGAGAATCGTTAACGCCTTCAAAAAGTGTTCTATCCCATCTGCGCTTCGATTTTGCGCTCTATCAATTTATCGATCAATCTCGCCTATCAAAATTCAAGTAATCTCCTCTTAATTGCGACGCGAGATAGACTGACGAATTAGGGGGCGTGGAAACGCTTAATGATATTGCATTACGACGATGCAAGTGATTAATCCGCTTTAGCAGGAAATTAGTCAGAAGGTCTCTATGCGTGGCTTTCAGTTATTTATGTGACGGTAGTAGAGCTTAGCTATAAAATCAATTTTTCTTTCGAACGCCGAAAGAAATTTGTTAATTTAGCCTCTTTAAAACATCGATTAAATAAGAAACTAATAAAAGTATCAATAACTTCTCTATGTCAATTAACCTTTGTTGTGCACACGGGGTCGAATAGACCCCAGCGTTTTTTCAAACGCGTTTTTCTAATATGTACAATACGTACAAATATTAAAAATTGAATTTTTTATGCATTTTTTAGTGAAAAAAGTCCATTTTTCGGTTTCTTTAGTTAACATATCATTTATAATTCTTTTATGTTGCAAGATATTAATGAAACCTATTAGACCTAATTTGGAAGCTTTGAACAATAGCCATCAATTTTGTTTGAGTCAAAATAACGAATTGTACGTCTGTAATAAACAATTAAGTGACTGGGGTCTAATAGACCCCCTGTGCACAATACGTAATTTTGAAGAGGTGTGCACAACAAAGGTTAATGTACAAACGTTAAAACGCTTCTTTTTCAACAGACACAATTAATTAATCGATTGAATAAGTCAATCGAGTTAATCGCAATGATTGAAAAACGTCGTCGGCTCCGCGAGGCATCTCTACTCACCGTACTTGAGTCCTCGCCACTTGATGGCCGGCTCGTGGTACCTGTAACTGGGAAGCACGATTCTGGGCGGCGGCCGCGTTTGCGAAGGACAAGGCTTGTAGACGACCATGCACCGTGCGCATTTCCGGTTCGTGGGTGTAGCCGCCGGATATGCCGGTTGAATGTGCACGTAGGCCATAGGGGTGACCGATTGCGCGGAATAATAATTCGTGTATCGTTTTCGCCGATCGCCGTTCGCCGCCTCGCGTCGGTCCGCTTTCTGAATTACGGCCAATCCCGTCTCGCCGGTCCTTCCTCCGTATCCTCGCGCATTCTTTCGCCGTGGATCCGTGGATCGGATTTTCTTTCTCGAGAAACCGTTGTGCGACGACGCCACGCGGTTGTCCTGCGCGAAGGTCGATCGGTGCTCCGGAATGAGGGCCCTGTTACCGATTCCTCGATCCTGACTCGTCCACACGAAATTGCTCGTGACCATCAGGTCTTTCAAGTCCTCGCCGCGCGTCACTTTGCGTCTCTTGTTGTCCGGTGGAATGATGGAATCCAGAAATTGGAAGGCATCGCTCGAAGACTGTTCGTCATCATTTTCATCTCGAGATTCACTATCGCCACTGCTGTTTAGATCCTTTGAAAAAGTATTTTGCAATCTGTCACTTTTATGAATCGGAAAATCAGTCACTCGATCGTTGTACTTATTATTATTTCGGTCATTTTGTTCACTGCTGTTAATAAACGATTTATCAAAGATTTCATTGCGATAAATACCGTTATCGCGTCTTCGAAATTTCTGCGATCGGCTCGAAGTTTGCGCAAACCAATCACGGCGCGGGCGCGTATCACGTCTCTTCCTAGCAGGATCTCCGCGATCCCGTTCTCCCGGCCAATTTTTACGATCGTGGATCGCCTCCGCGGGGCTCATCGCGGAAGATTGAACTCGCTCGCGATCCTCGCGAAAAAAAAGGAGCTGGTCCTCCTGCATTCCTGCAGCGAATTGCCGCGCATCCCCATCCGCGGTATTTCGTTCCGAGGATCCAAGAATCATTGCTCGCTCTCCGGACGAGGATCGAGAGGCTTCTTCAGCTTCGTTCAGCCTTCCGATGTCTCTATGATCGTTGATTGTAGGTCGGGAAAATGCGGGAGTGATTTCCTCTTTGATTTCCATAATCGCGCCTGTAATCCGCGAGATACGCGGGGATTTATGTTGATCGCCCGATCGCGCGTTCTTCTCGCCCATCTCGAGAATTCCTTCTCGATCGCCCGATTTCGATGTCGATGCTCCGCTCTCCGGAACATGATGATTACCAGTTCTCTTCGAGTTCTGAATATGACGAAGCATCAATGTCGACGAGCGAAGATAGTTATCGACGTTAATACTCGCCTCCCGCGATCTAGGAGCTCGTGCGCCTCTACCCACGACATCGATCCTCAATCCCCGTCGATCCTCCATCTTCGATTTTGATCTTGATCCCGTCTCTGCCGCGATATCCTCCTCAAATCTATCGTTACGTAACGTCGAGGAAGTTACGATGTCGATCATCGCTCGATCGCTGCCCTTTTTATAACGCTGTCTTTCCCGTTCGGCGAGCCTTCCCGGTTTATTCTCGTCCGATGCTCGAGTCTCGGCATTCAAGTGCGCGTCGGTTCGTATAATTACAGCGTGTTGATCCTGCTCCGAGGATTCATCTAACGTACCGCCGTCTTCGTTCACGTGGAGATTCTGTCGCGACGGTTCGTCACCATCGATTTTTCGATCGTCGACGTTGATCGACGGCGACACCCGTTGCTTCTCATAGATCACGCTAGTTTCCGCGGACGTCTCCTCGACCATCGATCCGTCGTCGCGCGGATCCAGTCGTGTGGTCCTCTTCCATCGCCTGTCACCGCTGATATCTCGCAGCTCGAGGATGATCCCGTCCGTCGAGGCATAACTCGCGCCTTCCTTCGTCGCGAATCGCTCGAAGACGGCGGAACTGTCGCTTTTCGACTCGTCGGTCGGAATCGATCTCGCGGAGCCGTCGCCTTCCGTCCGGATTGCCGACTCGTTCCACCATTGCGGACCTGACAGCAGAAGGGTACCTGCTCCGAGGGCCAGCACGCCCCAGACCCAGATTGATTTTCCGGGGTACATTTCTACCCCATAGTCAGAAGGGAGACTTTCTTGCCCCACACGACTCCTGTCATGACGATTGCATGTTTTCTCGAATGATATTTTATGGATACTCGATTGATGATAACGTTAAATATTATTGAGACGGATTTCCACCAGGTTCAAACGTCGATTCAGAAAGTATCAATGACCAACAATTTTTTGCATTACTATAATATGTAAGTTTATAAGAGTCAATAGTGTAATTTTTGTGACGTTTTAAAAGTCGGCGGTTATGTAACTTCGAGTTTTAAAACTGGATGATGCGGGATTGAAAGAACTGGAACATTGGCACCGCCCAGGATGATTCTTGAATATTTTTCATGCCGCAGCGCAGTAACTACGTAACTTTTTTACACGATGATTTGCGAGATTTTTTTAATTTTTTAAACGTTATTTTTAATTTATACAAATTATTATAATTTTGCGCACACTCAATATGTTATATATACCGTTAGATCTCTCAGACGAAAAATTAGATTACGGTAAAATTTTAATTTGTAAGATTTGATTATACCAAATTTGTTAACAGTTTAAATTTTGTGAGATATAAAATTCAGAGAGATAAAAGATCATAAATTATTTTTACGATATAACAAGCACTTTAGCAAACAATCTGAGTTTGCTGTTTTATTTTAGAAAAAGTCGGTGACAACTTCGCAAAACATTCGATGAATCACTCACACTCCAGACAAGCACTCGTCGACGTAATCCTTCCGCAACAATTTCATGTTAAAAAAATCTCACAAATTCCTGCCTCCATACATCAATGTTAATCGTAGACTAAAATCATAGCATTTACGATTCCTCCGAGCTGGGGACACGGTAGCATAAAACCGATTTGTTTAAACTTTAACGAAGTTAAATTTCTCGCACCTAGAAATTCGCATTAGATAATTCTTGTGCGAAATAATTCTCAACAATAGCTGAGAAAATCACGGAAATCTCGGAGCACAAGGAAACTATGCGTAAAATTCTTCTGGAGTATTCTTTGACCGGCGATCTTATGTATAATTCTAAGCGATTATCTCACTTTGCTATTTTTTGGACCTCGAGGAAGGGCCGGAAAGCGAGCGCACGTGGAATCACGAAGAGGTGAACGTGTGTTCCGGCCTCGAGCGCGGCTCGCGAGACACTGGCTTGATACCATTACCATTAGCTTGGCTGTGGTTCTCTCTCTCTCTCTCTCTCTCTCTTTCTCTCTCTCTCTCTCTCTCCTTCCCCGCGCACCTCACTGTTGCCTCTTCTTCATCTTCTTCTTCTTCCGCGCCGGCATTCATGTTTTCTCCCTCCTCTTTTTCAGAAGACGACCGAATCTCCGTGTTTACTATGCCGCGCACGTGGGTGTGCGGGTATTCGAGCGGTTTCGGAGCATTGATACCAGGCGAGCCCTCTTCGTCGGACACTCGAGAGTCCTTTGATACGTATATTATATCGATGACATTGCATTCGCATTGTTCGATGCTTCTACAGCAACGTGAAATTTTATAAATATGCAAGTACTTAAATTATTAACTGGACTTAAACGAATTTTTGGGACTGTACGTAAGCGCGCAATACTGCGATTGATCAACAAACGACTTCTTTGATACTATTACATTGCACAGAATTGCTGGATGCACAAACAAACATTCTTCTTTCATCGCACATCAGTTTATGCGTTATCTAGACCTACATCGATAAGAATATCTCGTCTATTTTCTGCTCTTTTGCCTCTCGAATATCTCGCTCGATTATTATTCATACGTTTTCCGTAAATTTTTTTTACTTAAGCCTGAAAAACGTACTGAAAAATGTAACGATTAATTTTATAAAAAAACAAAAATAATCGCTTAGTGATTTCTAAAAAATCTATATGTATATGTCGCGCAGAATGATTTAAATGACGGAAGTGCGTACTCATTGTTACAAGAAAGACGATGTATTGTCATAAGAAGACAATGCGCGATTTTAAGAATAGCGAACGCTCGCAATGGCGAAAAAAAAAAATTAAAATGTCAAGTCCCGATGTCGCGGGACGATGACAGATGCCGGAAATTTATAATTCATTCGTCACGCGCACATACTCAGAGTTTAAAAGGCACAAAGATCAAAGCGTCCCTTTTACCCGAGCTTAAACGCTAAAAAAAAAAAATTAACAAAGATTCGGAGGGAAATAAAAATTCTCGTAAAAGTTGTAACGCGCATTCGCGCTCGATGACCCGTAGAGATCGAGTACATTTCAATCGCACGTCATTTTCCGCGTTATGCAATTTCGACACGCTCGTAGACTGAGAAACGTGACGTCTATTAGCGTTGCCCTTTCAGCAACTAGTGGCAGACGGCGACGGAAGTATATAGACAGTAGTCAAAGATATTGCTGAGAATTACTACTTGAGCTTTTTACCTCTACGACGCCAAATAAAGAATATTCGCATTACTTACTTTATAACAAGAATAAATAATAAAGAATAAAATAAAATAAAATAAAATAAAATAAATAAAAATTAGTACATTCTGTGTATAAAATTGCTGTATGTTTCTACAATTAAAAGAAAAAATATGTTTACAGTTGCTCGCGTGGACTACGAATTGCGATGATAATTGATCGCGGATAATTGAACCAGATACCTATAACTCGACTATAAGAATTCAGTATCAGTAAGGACCACCCTGTACGCGATACATGGGGTCTTTCCGGGACGCATATGCACGTGCCGTGCACCTGTTATTTCCCTGCGCACCGTGGGTAATACAAAGCGACCGCTCTTTTTGTTAATTGAATACCGGAAAGCTGCGCGTCGCGCATACAAGTGCACTCCGGTGGGTGTTTCATCGTGGGCACGAGTTTTATGAACTTATTACAGGTGGTCCCTTCGGCCACGCGTGTCCGCCTGTGCATACACAAGGTTGTGACCAAGCACGTGCCTCAGAGAACGAGTCTCTGCTTGAGATTGATTTGGCGTCGGTATAGAGATAAAAGTTTTTAATGTACCTTCAAATCGGGATCAGAAATTGTACACTCGAGTGATCTCGAGTGACTCGAACAGATTGGAACATTTATGAACTAAAAAATATTGAATAAACTAGAGAATGTAATTTAGAG
This sequence comes from Temnothorax longispinosus, assembly GCF_030848805.1. Taxonomy (NCBI): domain Eukaryota; kingdom Metazoa; phylum Arthropoda; class Insecta; order Hymenoptera; family Formicidae; genus Temnothorax; species Temnothorax longispinosus. The sequence goes on along the minus strand of NC_092367.1, from coordinate 15,849,384 downwards.
ATTGAGATCTCCGAATAGTGCAAAAAAGGATTAGTGATTTTCTACGGAATGTCGCTCCCGGTAAGCAGGCGGAATTTATTATCAACGTCGACTTCTTAATTAAGATTAAGAAAGTTAATGTATCCGTTCAGATATTTTTCTGTATCTCTCGCACCATTTCCAAATCATATCCGTTATTTATTGCGCAAGTGTTAATAATTACGTTCTAACACGCGCTACCGCGCCTGTGTTTCTTTTTTCTTTCCTACTCAGATATACCTATACTCGTCGAAGATTTTAATTCAGACCACCTACGGTTCGCCGAACGTACGCGCTCTCGTAGCTTCGTTTTATGCTCGCTATCACACGCCCGATGTTGCGCAACGACGTCGCGTTATTATGAGAAAGCTATTTTTATGGTGGATTAGAGCGAGGTATGCGATCACACAGAGCTCTCACATATGCAAGCGAGCGCGCGCGCGCGCGTCGTGAGTCGTGAAATTCACGGTGCCTTTATGGGACGGATTCCTTCGTGGGACTCGTGAGTCTCTCAGAGTACGATGTCATCGATCTCAGTTTGTTCACGACAAACACGGTTGTCTTCTCACGGGGCCTGGCGTTAACAAGCACCGCGTTTCGATACGTGGTAAACGCACGAGCGGCCAACCGACCGTATATGCGCTGCTGCTCGATCCACGATGCATATGTTTCAATGCGTCAACGAGAATTCACTCAAGAAACGCTTCTCAATTAAATTCCGGTTATAATAAATAATTTTAGAATTGCATCGTGGTTGAATAATTAAATTGCATTACCGTGACGTTAAAATTTAATTCGTTCACGTTCAATTTATCGTTCACGGAAAGTATTACTATGCTTTCAAATAAATACTAAAAACACATACTTATCCATCGTCACTATATAATAAACGCTGTTAAACGGTGATTATGCAATTATACACATTATAGATAAGCTTCGAGCGCATGGCATTCATTTACGAAACATTGCTGCGTCACATATTCTTTCATGGTAATTTCCGACAGGAAAAATTCTCGGCTCTTCTTGCCGCGGCATCAGCATGATTAATAATCCTCGCCATCAGTGAGACAGGTTAACATATCTCTTCATAATCATAATGACAAGTTCAGCGATCGTACCGACTATTCGAAAAAGATAATTCACTTGATATCGCAATTTCACTTTTTCATTTTTCCTCATAGTAAGATTAATATCACGCGCGGCATGGCACAGCGCGACAGCTCCGTTTAATTGACGCGTATAGTGATTAATAATAAAATAATAATCGGTAGCGTTTATTCTCGCGCGAAACATCATGTATCTCGTCCATTTACGTAATACAACTACTATCTCGTAGCAATCAGTACTGGAAATTTATACGCGGAAATTGGTATCTGTCTTTTTATAAATAAAAGATAGAAAGATAAAAAAAAGAGAGAAATATACATATATATTTTTTAAAATAGATATGTATTTAAACAATGCTTGTCACATGGCTCAATCCTGTTTATTTCTGGACTATAAAGAAATTATATTTAATCCAATTGTTGGCTTTAGCATGAATAATATAACACATTACGCGTCCCGTACTACATACAAAAATAATATGTTATTACAAAAATTATGTAATAAGAGAATATCTCTTATGTATTTCTAAATTATGTAAACTTCTCTCATTTTCATTTTATTCGAAATTACTACATATACATTATTGCTTTAGCACACGTGTTTTCCCGCGTGTGACGCAACAATAAATTACAGAAACGAGAAACAATTCATTTCGTACGCGGTTTACGTGGTTTACGATTCACTCGAGGAGAGGCCCGTGTAAGCATCCCGCAGACAAGACGTAACGTCGCGTGGACGTGATTTTACGAGGCGTCGGTCGGTCGCGTCGGTCCTGATGTGGGCAGTAACAAGATGCACACTGTTGATGCACGAGCTCTACTAGCTGACGATTCGCGAATTCCCCCCCGATAAATCACGCCTCGTGCTATGTGCACGCATCAGCAGCGCGTCGGCTTCATCGGCGTCCAGGTGTGGCTCGCCCGAGCATCGCTCCGATATAAATATAAATGCGGCTCGTAAAACATAATGAGAGGCGCGACGCGATGATTAATGTTCGGATATACCGGAGGCCCACCATTTCTGGGCGCCGACGATTTCGACACCCGACGCGACTTCCGGAATGCCGCTCTTTCGGCAGAGGAGACACGTGCATTCATATGCACTTTTCAAGTGGTCTCCATAACGGAACTATATGGTAATAGAATGCGAGGTTGCGCAACGAGCTTGGTTTCTTTGGATCTGGTTTCTTAGATATGCTGCCTCGAAACACCGGAAGTCAGAATATTTTCTTAGAAGCGTTTAACAGAACGATTTTAACTCGCCTCGTCTTTTAATTTATCTTAACAAAAATATAATATAAAATCTTTAATTTTATTTTTCCATGAACTTCTTCTGACTGCACATATACATAGCAAGAAAATTATAACTTTCTATATATATAGATTAAGCATCCCAAATTTCTAAAATATATCTTTAAAACCATTCATATCGAGTTAAGGTAAGAGTAAAAGTAATTTCTAAAGTAAAATTAACGATTATTCGCGTATTGTATTTTGGAATAGCATTTTCTCTCTCGCAATCCCGCGGCAGCCTCGTAAATGCGCGCGAGAGAGAGTCGAGTTGTAAAACGACGGATGAAAAACAATCAATTTTACCAGGCGATTACCAGGTGGGACATATCCGCGAGGATTGGCGATGGTCGATTGATTTAACGAAGGTATTATCGCCCGATGGCTCCACGTCAGACGCGCAAACGAACGACGGAGGCGTGGCGCGCGTAACTTTCGCTTTCGCACCCGCGAATTCATCGCGGCCGCTCTTGGTGATCGCGCGCGCGAGTAAATCGCGTCCGCGGCAACGTAATGAGGATCCACGGGGAAAAGATTTACGATCGAATTCATTGGCTTCGACCTCTCTAACGGATCTCTCCTCTGCCAGTCGTAACGGTCTTGCCCCTTCTTCTACTGAGACACGCGGACTCGTATTACAGCGGATATATACGTTGCCGCCTGACATCCTTATCTTCCCGGCCGTCGTCGCGGAAAATATACGGCCAATTTGCAATTGGCGACTTTTCGCGAGCGAGCACAGACCTCAGAGTGGTCGGTCTTTGTCGAAAACTATTCTCCGTTGTGAAAAACCGTGGCGAAATTACGACGATTTTTTAGCTACGATCGATGTACGAATGATAACTTTTCAAACGATGATACGACAAGTATTTCACGTATAAGATGATTGAATTTCGTTAGATGGATTTCAGAAAATCAGAGCAACGGTCGAAATCTGACAGTCTCAAAAAGCGGCGTTCTCGAGAAATATAATTTTTATGTGGTATTCATGGTGGCACAGGTGGATGGAATTTGTACGTGACGGCGATGCGTATCTATTGGGCTAACAATTGTAGATAGGATACCGCGTGGGCACGGCTACTTTTATAGGATTCATTCGTCCCGCATACAAAACTTGCCGCTATCTGTACTCCAGCGATTAAATCATTCGCCTTTTTTCATAGTTTTCCGGGTTTTGCCTTGTCGATCAAGTCTTGAAGTCTCGAAAGATCACGAGTAAACCGTAACATATTCTTCGTTTCTTTCTCTTTCGCTGTCTCTCTATTTTTCTTCCTAAGAGAATACCTACGAGCGAAGATCGAGGCTACAAACGTATAGAAAGTTGGCGACTTGTACATGAGTCTGCAGTCTGTTCATTGTGTCCCCCGCTTTCCCTCCTCGGCACCCACCGGATTCACACGACCATAGAACCGCAGTGGAGGTCCTCCGAGAGTTCTGAGAGAGCATTCATAAGGAGGAGGCCGATAATGTCGCGCCAGACGATACATACGCGCCCGTACACGTGTGCACGCGTATGCACAAAGGTACGCACACCACGGCACGAAGATTAGACGGATGGGAGAGAAGGAGAGACCTAATCGCGCAGGTAGCCGAGGACGCGAGGTGTCCCGTTGCGAAGCGACAAGGTGCTCACGCCGTGGGTGTCGCAATTTCTCATACTTTTCCATCGGATCCACGCGACGCTACTTCCGGCGTACCACCCGCCAGGTGCAAAACTATAAGCGCATTTGCCGAGTTTTCAAAACGTCAAATTTATCAATCAAATTTATAATTGTAAGATCAATAATTTTGTAAGAATATGTGAATAATAAATATAATATATTAAGCTTTATTAAATTATTTGGTATTTATCTTTATTTGTAGAAACCTAATTGAATAAAAATACGCTGGCACGCTATCTGGCCGAGATTTATCACGGAGATATCTTTCCTTTCCCTTTCGGAATTTTCTTGCCTGAATTATTTGCTTAAGCTGTTAGAGTTGCAATAAAATCTTAGAGCGCAATCTTCGCATTAAAATTTTCACGTCATTCATGGCGCGGTCTAAGAATGTTAATCTTGCGCTATAATCTGATCTTGACGGTCTTTATGTTCTTCTCCTCATTCTGAAGAGTACCGGTTCGACAATAAACAGGAAATTGCGACTCTCAACTCGCTGCCAGCGAAAGAAACTGTCGCGCTGAAAATAAAAATTCTAGTTTGTATTTAAGAGCACCGAATCATCCGATTTTGCAGATTTCGTTCGAGTAAGCGATATAAATATCGTATCGCGCACAGAGTCGTTAATAAGAACTTATTGATAAATACGTCACGGGCTATCTGCATCATTCCTTTCGTTTTCTTCTTTTCCGTCTCCTTTTCCTTCTTTCCCTTTCTCGTTTCATTCGTGCGCCCGTTCATCGCCCACGTGCATCTGCATTCCCGCCGCGCCGGCCGCCACGTACAACCGAGCGATAATGCAAGTAATTACGCTCGGCCGCGAACGCCACCATTATTAACGGCGACGTTTGCATAAATCGACGATCGCGATAATCGGTCATGCCGCATCTTTTGTATCTTCGGGCGTCGGAACGTTTCCGGTCCCTTTCTCCGCCGCGCGGCTGTTATTACACCTCGCGTGGGCGGACGATAAAACGTTCATTGACGAGATTACGAGAAAACGGACGGTTCACGACGCGCGTCCTTGGTTATTACGCAATGACATAATTCATTCCCGTTGCCGACGATATTGTTCTTTAGGCGCGCGTGAGAGGATAAATTCGAGGATGATTTCATTCTAGCGAAAGGTGCCGTGAGAAATAGAAAATAGCACTATAATTGTTTGTTTAACATTTCGTTGACGTAGAAACTTCGACAATCTTTCGATATTCTGCGTCTAACGCAAGATTGAGATAAATCTAATGTGTTTCAAAGTACCTCTGACGTGTTTTAAAGTACCTCGAAAGTTGGCCGTCGCTTTCATAGCGATGAAGCGATCGAAAAGCGAGGGCGATTCTAAGATACTACTTTTTTTGGGACTTACCCCCTTTTTCTGTCCGTCACGCCGAGTTACGTTTCCTTTTCGTTAACAAGCCGTCGATGATCTCGAGTACCAAAGTCGGTATTAAATCAGCGCCGCTTTTTCATCAGGGAGGCTCTAAAGGCACGCATTTGACTCCATTACGAAGCACCTAACACCCCTATGCCCCGCAGTCGTTCGCTAAATCATAACTCGGGACCAGTCTAATATCTCGTAAACACTGTCCACTCGATATCGAAAAATACCAGTCGCCTGAATTTATCTGCGGCGAGCGTGAGATAAAATACAGCCTGTTAGCGAATAACGCGAGCTGACGTGCGTTCATATGACTCTATTAGACAACTCGCACTTTTACACTTCACTATTTGATGTACGAAAAGCATGCGCGCTAGGACTTCCGTCCTAGAATATATTTTTCTAAGAGAGATTCGCATTTTCCGATCATCATAACAGTTGCATAATCACGATATAATTGCAAAAATTAAAATTATAATATATAAGTATAGTAAACATGCTTCAGGATTCAGAGAATTAAAAAATTATGAAATTTTTCAGGTTATTAATAATTGATAAAATAAACATATATAAGCATTACTAATAAGCTTAAGCGAAACGAAAGATAAGTAAGATTTGAATTATTATCGAGATCAAGTGAGATAAAGCTAACTCGAACGTCTCTCGATTGAGCTGCACATTTCTCCGCTTCCAGTTTGCAGATTATCTCGATAATCTCTTTCCCTTAACCATAACAGCCTTGATCGCGATACTATCTCTCACATTATTATCCAGTTAGAAAGACACGCGGTTATCTTCGTGCCGCTAACTCGACGACCAGCTCTTCGTCACCTGCCAGCCGGGCACGTCGCTCATGTTTGCTCATGCCGTCTACCCATGTGAACGGGAGGAAGAATCCGCGAGTGTGTTGACACGTCCTATAGGGCCCGCTGGTGGCAGGATACCGTTGATAGGACAGGCTCCACCTTCGGGGACTCATTGACGTAGCAGAAGGTTACCGCGAGGGTGGGCAGGGGAAACGCTCGCGCGCGCGCGGGGAAATGACTTAATATGAAGTTACAAGGATGCTATACGAGCGATGGCCGGTGGCGATCGCTTGGACCACCCAGGAGGTGATTGCCGTGGAGAGGATCTATCTACAGTCCGCGTTGCCTTTCTTCCTACGTGCTTAATAGTGCCGGGTTCTCGCATGCCGCATTCCTAGATCGTTCTGCGCTAGCAGGAAACTCTCGCTGGATCTCGCCCCGAGCGTCTCGTAGATGTCTTTCGATGAGGAAAGAGAAGAAATAGTAAAAGGAGGGAGAGAGAAGGCCGCGTCAATGTCCGTCGAAAATGAACGGTATTTTCTTAATGACCAATAGATCATTAAACAAACCTAATAACGCGGTTTCGTCTCCTAAATTTCTGACTAAGTTTTCGTACTCTTGACAAACGATAAGTTATGATTTATTATTTATTAAATAAAAAAAGCAATTTCCGAACTATTATGATAGGACTTTCCTTAACAAGAAATATCTTAGCTAGACTATTTAAGATTCTTGAACATATGAATGAAAATTCGTCATTATAGCAATTTGAAAATATAATACAGCGTTTTAGTTTTGGAGAAAATTACGTTATTGAATCCGAATAATTTCCGATACGCAATTTGACATATATTGCTGGCACATTTGAAAAATTTAAACGCTGCATATTTAATTAATATTATCTGCCTTATAATTCTATTTATTTTATGTCAGACATATTCTATTTATTTTATGTCAGACATATTCAGTCACTGTCCGCTCGATTATGTCTCTACGGGAAAATATTGTACAAATAAATTTCCGAAAAGAATCACAATTTTTCAATTACAGTATCCCTCACATCTCACATTCTTTTCTGTAACATATCACTTTGGGAAATCCAAGGCCAATGATCGATATGTACGCGACGTTCAATGCGTCCGTTATTAATTTACTGCTTTGACGCTAGTGCGTTAAACGGGCTATGTATATTAAATTCCGTTGCATAAATTTATGAAGGGAGTGCACGTTCATTAGCCCCCCTCGACGACAAGCTGTGCACCTTCGTCGATCGTCGCGCGGTGCAGGCACCGCGAAATACCGCCGACTCAAACTTGCCGATAAGTCAAAGAGGGGCAGGGCAACATAATGCCGCTCTTCATGTTTTATGTATGAGGACAAGATTACTTCGGTACCACCCACTTGCCGAGCGCTACCACGAGCCGTGGCCCGAAACCTACGTTTTGGTCTACCTGCGAGAAAAAAAGGTAATATCTACCAGCAAGGCGCGAGGAACAATGGCGATTGATTGTGAATCGATTGAATCGAATATACGATCGAACTCGGAGTTTCTATGCATCGAGGAGTGCGACTAAAAATCCAGCAATTGCGTATTATGCAACTGCTTTTCTCATTTGCATTCTGCATAACTTTAAACATCAATATTAATCTTATTCTGTTTAAGCTCAACCTATTTAATCCTATAGGTAATCATTTCTGCTTTTTGATGTTAATAATAGTCAACAAGTTATTATGACCTGTCTAATAAATATTTAATTTATTTGCTACCGGGCGTAATTATTATCGAAATTATGCGAAAACGTAGAAACTATCTAACCGCAAATCGGACATTGTTAGTGAATTACGACGATAACGCTAGAGTGTTATAAACGGCTCGCTTTTAAAAATCACCGTCGATAAATTACGCGCGTTGCGAGACCCGTCAAAAATAGGACGAAGGCGCGGTTGCTTACACACACTCGGTGGCAATGATTACGAGGCGCGACACGCGTATTTGCATATTATCGTCATATTTCTGGGGGCTGCTCTAAATCTCGCGTCGCATCCCATTAAGGTTGTCGACAGTGCGATGGAAGCAGAAAAAAAGGAACCGAGGAAAAGGCCGAGGCGATGGGAAGTCAAAGGGTTCGATCGGCGGAAGGAAAAAATGAACAAATCAACCTGGCCTCATTCACCGGGGTGTTTTATCAACATTCCCACGTGAGCGGCCCATGCGTGTGATTAATGAGAAAATCGACATTCCACGGTTTTGCACCATATAGCGTTGCGAGACGTGCATCGCGCTGCCTCGGGCTGTTTATAAACCGTGTTCGTATACTAGAACTCGTGTCATAAAACTACCGGACTTGAGGAAATAAACGGGCTTAATCGATTGGAAAATAATCGCTTTTCTTTATCCCTTAAACTTTCAATCTAATTCTTCGTCGACAATTATTCATTATATCGATCAGAATACTGTGAGTGCATATATTAATATAAAAATAGGCATTAAAATGTAAAACTTGAAAATTAATTTATCCCTCAATTGCTGTCTGATATGATAGAATAATTTTGTTCACGTATCTCTGTTTCGCGTATACGCAATTTATGAATAAACATTCTGTAAGTTAGTAATAAATCTCACGAGTGTGATGTAAAGGATGCTTTAAATCGGCTGAGGTGGAGGTAACTTAATCCTACTGCACAAATATAATTTGCATATCAGATTATCGATCGGAGTAAATCATTGCAGCCCGACAGCTCGGTGGACCCGGAGCGGAAGTAAGCATCCTTTAATAATATTCAATCCCACAATATTATTCTGTTTTTAATTGCGTCAATTGTCTCGCAGGAATTTTCGGAAAAATTATATCGGTTTTCTATACGCAAACGTAGCCTCGCAATTTCTCAATAGTCCCAGTGACCAGCTAACCGGTAGAGTCGGATAAAAGAAAGACTTGGAGAGATCGGCGAAATTCTCCAGAGCTACTTGATACACGCCTTTAGCTTCGCGAAGCCGAAGTCTCGCATTACGCGGTCGCCACGCCGCGGCGTACTGTATCTTAGACACGCGTGGGCGACATTATTTTCTCATATAACGTCGACGCGCGGTACGTTACCACCCTGTAAATTAACTATCGCTTGCTTTTGCACTGTATCCCGGGTACTGCGGCCCGGGGCGTGGGCGACGCCGATCGCTCGCATTATTATATTCCGCGATTGTAAATCAGACGAAGCAGTACATTTTCTACGAGTCCGTGCACGATCGATCCGTGATATGAGTTACGATCGTTGTATCGCTTGTCATCGTAATTCTGAAGAAATTCGGGAAGAGAGCTCGCTAGTTATTAATCGCGACATTTTTTACTTCATTTCAAGCGATACGAAGCCACACATTGATAGACAATGGAAAATGAGAACAAATTGGAATAAATTAACATTAAATTTTGACGCACTATAAGAATAAATGAGAATTGATGATTATTAATTCGTTTTTAAATTAAATAAATTACTTGAAATACCTCGTAGAATACCGCTATCGCCCAATGTCTCCCAAGCTTACTGGTTTTCTCAGAGTCCTCGTCGCATACACACATATATACACACACACACACACACACACGTTATAATATGATGATCGTGCGATATTTTGCGTGGCACTCCCGAAGTTAAAACTAAATAAGACTTATTCTTCCGTAAGAAAACGACCGATAGTAAAAATAAACACGATATCCAATAAATACTCGGCACTATTTGATCACTCTTGACTCCGATTCGTAGCAAGCAGTGTCTTGCAAAAGTTATATTACATCGAACGTATTATTATATAATAAAAATCAATTTATTATACGCAACTTTCGTTACTAGTTACTCGATCTGACAATTCGTTTATTACTTCGCGCTTTCTCAATTCGGAAATAACAGTAATGAACGGATTTCATCGGAAATTTAATGTGCGAGGGGAAATAAATTCGAATTTGAAAGTATTATATATCAAAGAAATAATTATCGCCCGTAGATATTGTACAATATAATAATTTATAATTATTACTCGTTATCGCTTCAATTAGTGTATCATTCAAATATATCACGTAAACGATCAATTTCGAGGAACAGCGATTATCTCGATACGTTTATAAGTTATCGCGGAAATTAATTAATTGAATTAATAATCATTAACTGTTAAGAAATAATCACGTTTCGAAGTAATCGATCTTCTATTACTTGCGATCGCGTTTTGAGAAGTACAGAGACAACCTCCCCGCTCGAGTGTCGTCGAGGGAATAACAAAGAATTTTATTATCGTATACCATCCCCTACCACCGCCTTGTGACGCACCGCGCGCCAAACACCAAGGCCGCGTACAACAGTCGTCGTTTGAAATATTTAATTGCTTTTCGCTGAAACTTCTCCGTTTAAATTAAATATTCTGTTTCTCGTATCCGAAAGTTCAACGAACGCGTAATCGCGCGTTATAATTAACACTTATTTGAAGAATAAAAAATTAACTCTCTTCTCTTTACTTAATTTTTGATCGAAAAGATGTTCATGTATATTAATTTATTCCTATTATTTTTTTACTAAAGTTTAATATTGCGCGAAGAATTAAATGTAGTTTTAAACCACGTAAATTTTTTTATAATTTTTCCTGAGTAAAATGATATCGATATGCCTTTAATCATCGAAAAAGTAATCGTTGCCAAAAGTAGTAATAATAAATTATGACTTTCATTTTTCGATTAAAAAAGAAGAATTTTATTCTTCTTTAGATTTAACGTTAGAATTAATAATATCGTAAAATTCGATAAATAAAATTTCCATTAAATGACAAATAATCGATACACCATCTAAATGCAATTATAATTTGTATCGCAAGAATTCGATGCGATATTATTGGTTAATTTTTATTACTTATTTCAAAAAGTATTATAAACTGTATATATCAATATAAAAGTTTTCGAGTCTAATTAGTCTTCAGAATACGCTATTAAAAGGTTATACAATTGTTGTAGGATGCCTTGTATACCTAGATTCTCTTTCACAGTTTCATATAATGACGTGTTATTATCTTGATTACCTAATAATACGTTGGCGACGCTTGAAGTGTGCGCAATCTAATTACTTTTAATTAGATAAAGACATATAGAGACATTTAAAAAACCCATAGTATTGCTAAAATTAAATAAATTGCTTTTAATTCGAACGCAGATCAATGATGTTGAATTTTTTTCAGTACGATCCCAAACATGTTACGCTGTCTGTCTAATCGGATTTTTCAGTCAATCGTATCAATATATCGTTTCATATAAGAAATTAATAGATTATTGTGTTTGTGAGAGAGAAAAAATATTACACGCCCATGACTGGACCAGAATTAAATCGAAAGAACTCTTTGTTTGTTGGACGACCGATTATACTAAAAAGCTATTTCGGCTTTACAAGATTTTAAGACTTCTATAAAGACATCGAAGAAAAACAATAAGCAATATAATAAACAATATATAGTATAAGCAAATGGAAATTAATTCTTATTAATTTAAAAATTCCTTCAAATGCAATTTTTACGCAAACATATTGATGACTATAAGATCATAGCCAATTAGACATAATTGTGTTTGTAATATAAAGAGAAAAACCTGTCAATTTTAGAAATTACTATAAACTGCATGGTACCAGTAATTGACTAATTATTTATGCCTATATTGTAGACGGAAGAATATTAGGCGCAGATAACTAAGCCGAGAATCGAGTGCTTGCCGAACCATCGATTCTATCACAAAACTAATTAGGCTCCACGCATTAATATTCTTACATTCTTACACACACTTCCAATACTGTGCTTGTAACATATAATGTGTGTAGTGGTATAGGCGCAGTGGTATAATAAGTGACTAAATGAATAAGCGATTTCATAATTAATAATAACTCTAGTTCAAATAATATATGTATAGTATTATTGTTGTAAGTTAAATCTATAATAAATAAATTAAAGTCCTTCCGCTCTACAAATAATGATATATCTCGCTATGCCTGTCTCCATATACTATGCTACTTGTATGATAAAATATATGTACTATTTGTAGTCTTGAAATATTTTTTCGTATTTGCGAGATCAATTACTATTTGTTTTATTAGCAAGATTGACTCCCCTCGCATATAACATACGTCAAAGCATCTATATATCATACTTGGCACGTGTAAAATATCGTACAATATCAAATAATGATACGCGGATCTATATGAAATTTATGGATTCAACGACATTAAATCAGGCGGATCGGCATTCCGGTACATTCATCGTTGTTCGATTCACGGTACTGGTTTTCAATCGACGCGTTCTATTTCCGTGGGTTTTATTGTCCGCTCCGGCATACGTGTACCTTTTGATTTATTACTTTTATCGTATTATTGATCGATTTAATTATCGAATGACCAGCTCGAAATTTCATGATTTGCATTTTTAGAATATAAATCTAGTTAGAGTACTTATTATATTTTGCCGCAGTAAGAGTCGGAACGATGTAAAAGATACTTCTCACAGTTAAAAATATTATAAAAATTACCTAATTTAATAGTCTAAATTTTTTCTAGCAGTTGAATAAAATTCCGAATAATTTTTACGCAATTGCTAGATAACTTTTAAACTCTGGCTAAAGCTTTCATTAATTTTATTTGTAAATTTCAATAGGTATACGTCATACTTTTAATATAGAAAAATTTATAGAGAGATAATTTATAACTTATAAATACATAATTTTGTTTTCCTAACGTTAAAATTATTGAGAGGAAAAACGATTTGTCCTTCGAACTTTCACGTACTCGCAATCAGTATTAAAACGACCTCAATCATTGCACATACGATTTTCTTCTTAACAAAATTATCGCGAGCTATGCACACATTTATGAAAATAATGTAACAATATCGTAATAGAAAATAACAGACGCGCTGTCGGAATTGCATTAACGCCAACAAGCCTATTACGAGTCTAGTTGAAATTGCTTTAACGCAAAAGCGATAGTCGTTCAATAAAATTACCTCATCGCGTATAAGCTTTCTGAAAAAATAAAAACTTATAAATACTTTGGCACAGATAGCTCACGATTGATAAACTTATCTATATTCCACGAAATAATAATACTAAACAAGCGATTCCCACACCTATACATCCTAATGGTTAAATGAACGTGCAGAATCATCATCGGGACTTTAGATAAATAATATATCTACAAGAAAAATTATCCCTTCGTTGATAAGTCAATATTAATTCATATTCACTCTTCAATATATTATCCTGCATAAAACTTTAAACTATTACATCTGTCCGTGTCTAATGGGTGCATAAATAGCATTTGTACTGATCGTTAAAAAAAGGAACGAATCGACCTTGCTGCGGCAGCAGAATTACCGTAACACGAGTAATCTTGTCGTTGATCTGCAGTTTACGGCGAAAAGCGATCAACGCGCCGGTTCGTTGAATTATTAACCTCGCTACGCCCCGATCGTCTATTACTCACGCTATCGAACTTATCTCTCATTAGCCACACCACGGCACGGCTCTTGTACGATAAACTGGCCAATCAGAGTAACAGATCGAGTACCTCTCGTGGGGATGATGCCGATTTAGAAGCCAATACCATCGTCTCCCGCATCGTACCGACGCCGCGACGTACGATGAGTCGTCGTTCATTTCAACGGCGAAACGACCGTTTTCCCGTTAACGGGCTCGAGAAAGCGATAGCTCTCGCTCGACGTATGCAATAAATCGGATATCGCGTGTCAATTTATAATTGATTGTCGATTTGCTGACGGTGGGAAGCTTCTATCTAGACATGCCTAGATGGAAAACGTACAGCGCACGTTTCGTTCTATTTTATAATGTGATTCTCGCGGATTTGTTAACGGGACGAAGATGCTGCAGAGGGAACATTCGTCAAATCGAATGAAATGTCTATTGAAATGTCTACTTCAAATTGCAAGAAATAAAGAGGTTGCAATATATCGAAAGTGTTGAACTTACCGAAGGATATAAATGAAATATATGTATAAAGAAGTAAAGAAACTCAAAGATAATGTTCAACAAAGCTTTCTCACTTTGGTAAAGCTAAATTCGGTATAAGTCTTAACGTTTGTCTTCATTGCATCATGTTAAATAAAGTTTCACTTCATTAGCTTATTCAAAAAACTACCTCGTGTGACATGATCGCCCAACTTTACGATGCGTGTAAACACATCTACTAAGATATCAAATCGGTTTTGTATAGGTGAATAATTGACACGCGAGGGAGACTATCAATGGGTGGATCGTGGGTAAAATTATTTTATTCGGATAATCTCAGCGGTGTAGAACCCGAAGTCGGGATTTAAATCGTTCTATGCGGTTGTAAACATGACGTTGCGCGGTTTAGAGACGCGAAACCACCGAGAGTGGTATACCGAATGTATTCGAGTATTCGGTACGTATTTCGAGATATACTGGCGGAAATTTCACTTCACCGGCTCGTAACTTTATACACCGGCGTCTACCGCGGTGAAGGCAAGAAAAGGCTTTCGTATTTATTTATTGCACGTTTGCGGCATTTGCCCAGCTAGTTGCACGGCCGCTCGGGGCGTCGAATATAAATTTCCGATTGATTTACTCTCCTCGCGAAAAAGTCCGCGTATATGTACGATCTGGTAATAAAGTGCCGGGAGTAACGCCGAGAATATGCATTACTCTCGATTGCTTGTATTTTATAAACAATTTTTTTACTTTAAATAATATCTTTCCTATTAACGTAAAACAAATATTTGGTATATACATTTATAGGTTCTCTTACAATTAGATTAACAGTTTAAATACAATCGGTTATATTACAATCAGTAGTATGATCGCAAAGTAATCGCAAGGTGCAATTAATCATCGTGTAATTATCCACGTGAATTAAGAACACAGTCAATTTTGAATAAGTTGCCAAAATCTTACCTTTAATATTTTATAATCTTTTATTAAAATGCTATGAACACAAAATTTAATAAAAAATAATATTTCTTGAATGATTAAACATATTTTCTATAATATGTGACAGCAAACGAATATTCATTAATTACTGTGCTTGTGTATAAACGCGTTTCGGCGTTTTGCATATCTTGTGCAACTGTATTATATCTGTTAAATTTATAAACCACTCCAGTGTTTCTTATACCCATGTTACATTCGGGATGTCGAATCGCAAGTCCGCCGCGACTCCGACAAGCCCACCTTCGCCGTTGAGGCCCGCGGCCACCTTATGGAAATTAACGTGGCGCATGGAAATTGATTGCCCACGAGTTCGCGACACACGCGGAGGACCTCCCGCAGTCGTCGGAACACGACGAAGGGTGCGATGCATCGCGCGTGTCGCGTTCGCTCGGCCTCGCCCCGACCGCGGCGCGGTGATCCGGCGAGCTATTTCCCGAAGGATGATTTATTCGGCGAGGCAATTTTAATTACGCGCTGGCACATGCGCCGGCGGAGTAATTGCGATATTAGAGCGGGCTGCGCGGCGAGATCGGCTGCTGAGAAATTGCGAGTGCGATGGTGGTCCTGCGTGTGGCTCGCGGTGACACGCGTTTCGCGAATCGCGCGAGCTACAGCCGTATAATCTGCGGACATAATTTAATTCGGAAGAGCAAAAAAACAAGATATAATGACTCTGTTAATTCCTAGACGAGGAGAAACCAATTGATAAATCTACAAAGTTTGACGAGATTAAAATGGTAGATTAGATTAGAAAATTATTATTAACAAACTAAGATATTTCTCATGATTTTAACGACATAATTGCTCGAAGATCATAGATCGATACGCATCACGTGGCGCGCATTTTCCGATTTCATATTATGCAAATGATTTGGGATTGCATGTAAGAGATTGAGATTGAACATGTGTGTGCCTGCGAGCAACAACGTAAGTGGGATATGACTGATGTAAGGGTAAATAGATACATTATACTGAAATCTGTACAAACGGGCCGCGTAATTTTATGTTGCCACGCTAGTTAAGTCGCGTGTTAAAAATGTGAGTAAATAATATCGTATTATAATTACTATAGTTTCTAATTACTAAATAATACGCTCTCTATCGTCGCTTATATTCAATAATAGCAGCTTAATCGAGAAAGTAAAGATGTGGCGAACCCGGTTGCATATTGGTGAACTTGCGTGCACATTAGTTGCACGCATGAACGGGCGGCAGGCCACCGGGACGATGTCGGACAGATAACACGTTAATGGAGTTTTAATCCCCAGGTAAGTAATTGCTAATGAGACGACGGGGCATGCAGGCTGGCGTGCTCCATGCGGGAGAAATTATGCCGGAGATGCATCGTGTCGACCCTGAGACGATATCTCTCGGAAAAGACCGATAGAAAAGCATCTTTGGACATTCCGATGTAATCGAGAGGCTAATGGTGAACGGGAGAATCTAAAGATTCCGTTGATTTCTCTCGCAAAATTACGTAACTCTTTGGAATTTTAATAACGAGATTTTGAATAAATTTTGGAGCATAATTTTGAAATTGCACGATTGTATTATTTTGCATTTTTCACGTTAATTTTATAATGTACAATATGATTTTTCGTTCCGCAATTGATATTCGAAAAAGACTGATACCCGAAGAATTTGGCGTCTTTCTCGCTTTCATCGTTTCTCACGTGCGCCAGGAAAATCAATTTACCGAGAAAGGAGGTAGGTAAATCAACAAACCGCGCGTGCAAAAGTCGGAGATAAACGAGCGAGGAACTTAATTATTATTGTTCCTCGTGATTTATTTTCATCCCGCGCCGGGATGCGATATTGATTATATTCCGTGGCTCGCGTCGAGATATCTCAACCACTCCCCCGAGGTCTCGAGGGGTTAACTGCGAGATGTACGACGCACGTGGAATCTTCAATGTACACCTGCGCGATGCACCTCGTGATGCTCTATAATATAGCTCGGTGCATCGCGCGCAAGTTTATTTGATCGCATTAAGCCCAATAATATCCTGCATGATATCTAAACCATTTAATGCATGTTTCTAGTTTCTAAAGAGCTATTATTCTATATACTTTCAGGAATCGATTGAAAATTAAGTCAATTTTCTTCTCTAAGATATCGTCAAATACATAGTTCTGTATATTTTATATCTTAATAATATTATTATATTTTTAATATATTTAAATTCTCAAAAATAGTTTAGGTACGATCTACTCACTTTACTCATACTTTAATTAATTCAAATGCAAATTTGGGCCAAGAGAAATAAACAGATTTAGCGTCAGACTGCTACATCATTTTCGGAAAGATAAATAACAGCTAATTTGTTTGATAAGCGACCTCAACTTATCGCGATGCGGGAAAAAGTGATGTATTTGCAGATGCGCGAAATGCATAGCGTTCCAGGACGAAGGCTTCAATCGAAATCACGCGGATGAAAAGCACCGGTTGCTCCGGCCCGAGCGGATAGACCCTAGACGAGGGCCGCAGAGTATACGTTGTCCCGATCGAGATAGAAGAGATATATGGACTTGCCGAGCGAAGCTCGTGATCTTAGCCCTTGGCACAATCGCAATTGCTCGCCTATCGTCGAGTGCAATCGAGGCCGGCATCCTCGATTCGCGTACTCTTCCTCGCAACGCGATGATTCTCATTACTCTCCACGAAATTCGATGAAGGAACGGCGGATTTTTCCCGACGAAACTATTTCGAAATTCGCTTGTCTTTCGACAATTAACTCTCGCTTTAAGTGTAATTAACCAATAGCGATTTGATAATATTATTTTAAGAGTCTTGTAGAAATATAGATATACTTAATAGATATTTATACAAAAATCATGTTAAACGCATATAATGACGCAATTATTTATAAAGTATTCCGAGTAATGATAACTTTTTCTCTTTCTAATTCTCTTTCTTTTTTCTAAGTAAGCAAATATAAAAAAATATCTAAAAACAAGTTTGAAGCACAGCGCGATGTATATCATACATGTATATATGTATGATAAATGTATGATTAATGTAACTAAAAGACCTGCAAAGTAAGGAATTCGATGTTGAACGATGATCTTTAACGCTCCCTATTATATATCTATAAAATTAATTAAGGGGCAGGTGACCGCCCGCCGACGCAAATGAAAATTCGCGAGTGTGCCCCCGAGGTTTCCTGCTTCTGATATTTCATTGCCGACAGACTCTCCAGCGGCCAGCAGTCTCGGAGTTTCATGAATGAAATCTCGAGATCGTCCGACGTGCAGCGATACATTAACGTTACTGGTCAGACCCGGGTTCTTTACCAGGAATCCTGAACATGCTACAGCCAGGTGTTGAGATACTGCTTCTCTAACGGGTGAATAAAATACACGTCGAACCTGCTCATCGTCTATCATGTTCTCTTATGTTATTGTAAATCGATAAACATCTCGTGATGTATAGATATCTTCGATATTTTGCTCAACATTTTCATATATTCAAGTATCATGCATGTTTGTAATGTATTCGTTTTGTTTGAATTATTCATAATTAAAATATAAGCTATATTTTAATGTAATTAAATACTATATATGCGCGCTATAATCGAAAAATTTTTCTTAAATTATAATACAAAGAAACATATAATTAGTTTTTAATAATTTATCGAATACCTTCCCAATTTCTTCGATCATCTATTTCTTAATCTTTTGCTAAATTAATTACATTTTTTTAAATTTATTGTAATAAAATTACCAAGAGATATTCGCACCGTTCTGTGTGAAATGAGAGATTCTCGAGCAACCGGCATTAAATGGTCGATCGCTGCGCTAATTAGAGACACTTCAATTTAGCGATACAGACACGGTGAATGTTCATTTTACTCCACGATAATTAAAATCAATGAGAGATATATATGCAGGGGACGAGCAAATGATCACCCGTTAGAAGCACAGCCCACGCGCGCTTTGAACGAGACGTGCAGACTCGTTGTATAGTCAGATGGGTATATAAGGAGTTAAGGACCAGCCGCGCGAGAGGGACGGAATAAAGAGGAAGGAGAGGAGGAAAAAGAAGAAGCAGGAGCTGGGCAAGAGTATCTGATGGGCCGATTGCATCATTAGCGAGTATACGTGCTCTCGCTAGTGAATCCACCGGGGAGAGAAGTTAGCTTGGCAGCCGGACCGATCGGCGAGCACCAATTAAATCTGATAACGATGATCTTTTCGACATTCGATGGAAATGATGTAGAGCTTCGATTTCGAATCGCGAGAGAAATCGTAAGATCCACAGGGTGTCGAATGCGTGCCTCGGTAATGAGCTACGCTAGGCTAATACTCGTCGATGAGCAACTGTTGGTGGTCTCTAATACGAACATATTTCTGATGGAAATAATCATATCCAATTGCTTCTTATATATAATAATTTTAGAGTTATATACGCTGATTTTAGTATTAATAATGCTGTACAATGTATATGTGCTGTAGCATATCTTATGTACTTAGATTCTCTTTCGCAGTTTTGTAATAATATGTATTACTATCTTAATTATCTATATAGATTACTTACACTTCAAGGGTATGTAACCTAATTATCCTTAATTAGATAAAGCACATCTAAAAAATTCGCAGAGATATCATGCTAACTGGAATTAAGATAATTGCTTTTAATTCGCAGATCGATTTAATAATACAAAATTTCTTTTATACGATTCCGAAGATATTCTTTTTTTGTTATATTTTAATAAATTGTCTGACTCGATCATTTTATACACTATATCATGGTATTTTAAAGTACTTTCACACACAATTTGGGATAGCGATCGCTGTTGAAAAATCACGATGTCGCGATGGACATCATGGAACAGGGAACGACATTCCGCGATTTCGTTGAGTTTTTACGTCGCAGGAGAAACCACGCGAAGAAGAAGAAGAAGAAGAGGGAACCGTGCGCGGGAGACTCGCGAAATGTTCCTGCTAACCGGTGGCGAGCCGCCGTGTGCGGAGAGATTTTATCGGGCCTACGGATCGACCGCACTTCGTACGTCCGCGGCGATTTAAAAAGGAAACGACGTTTTATCGCGCCGCACGATCGATAAGGCATTATTCTGGAATGGAAGCTGAGCGCGAGAGTCTGCTCTTCACGGCTCGGCGCGTAAGAAATGGAGTAACGTGCCCGACGAGATATTAAGCGTCACTCATACTGCATGGCCGAGCTATCAAGAAGTAATCCAAGTACGTACGTGTCGCGGCGATTTAACATCTCTATGTTTTATCAGCGCCGTCGCAGTGTATATGCCACTGATAATCGATGCGTTCCCGATGATCGAGAAGACAGGCCTGTGATCTTTAATCACATTTGCTCTGGCTCTTGATCAAGATTCAATTCCTTTCTTAATGCGAAGGACATAAATAAAGACTGACCAGTAAAAATCGAGCAAGCAAAGAAGCTATACTATTCACAACTACACTTAAAAAAAATATTAGTATATCTCGAATTTATCAAATTCATCAAAGAATGCATCGTTAACCCCTTCGTTGGCATTGACGCAAAAGTGCGTCAAATTTTTCCGTGCCCTGTGTGGCATTGACGCAAAAGTGCGTCAACCTTTTTTTTCCTATAACTTGCTTCGATTTGGCATCCAAGTCTTACACGGGGGTTTTTGGGGTCGCTGATTACGAATCTGAATCCAAAATTTGCAAATTCAAAATGGCGGATCCAAAATGGCGGATAAAAATGCAAAAAATTACTTAATTGGGATGAAATTTGCCATTTTGAATTTTCGAATTTTAAGTTCAGATTCGTAATCAGGGGCCCTCAAAAACCCCACGGTACAAATTTTCAGGATAAAAAATTTTCCTGCCATTTTTGGCACTTTTTGTCGAATTCTCTCTGCCAACGAAGGGGTTAAATGCTAAAATGTAGAATTTACGGAACAACGCGGTGCGTTGATAAAAAACGAAGCTATGGAATGTGCTATAAAATGAGACTTTTCCAAGCTCATCGCGGAATTTCATACTTGTGGAATTTCAATCGTCAGATAACACTCGAATTCATGAGCTCGCAAAGTGGAACGTTTGTAATATGTGCCACGAGATCGTTTACGTGGAGATGGGCACCGTTTCTTATCGACTTGGATCGCGTTTGTTTCGAATCAACACGCCGGTCGATCGGTCGCCAGGATTTCTTAGGATGATCTGGATTCTTCCCTGTGGAACAACTGTTCCATAGCGTGCATGAATAAGTTGAAAAGAAACTTCTGCTAGATAAAAATTCGAAGAAATATCTTATAGAAAACTACTAGACTTTAGAAGAAAACGGAACAGTAAAGAGATGCAATGTTTTACGTACAATAAAGATCTGCTGTGGAACCGTATGCTTTTATATTATTGTCGCTCCTTCTACCTTTATTACCACCTTTTCACATATCTTACTCCCATTTTAAATAGCTTTAATACGAATATCCGAGCGCATTATTCGAAGCGTCTATTAACTAGAGTCGTATTTCTCTCATATCCGGAATTCGGATGGCTTCCGAGGGGCCCGGTACTCGCGTTTAACATCGCGTCTCCGAGACGCGAAAGGATTCTAACGAGCCGCGTCGAGTCCTCGACTCCTCCAGGATCGCCCGGCTTCGGCTGTAAAACCGCGCTCTTTATTTTCCGCCGCTATCCGCGAACGTGCATCTACATCTGCTTATGCAGATCCGCGGTCGCGATACCGCGCGCACACGTGGGCGGACTGCCCAGTCCCTCGCCCTGGGAGATCGACTTATCCGGACGGAAACCCGAGAACCGCGGGCGACGTATATGTACGTCGGGGATTGGCTTCTGGTAGTCGGCGAAAAATGCCATAGGAGAGCCTCTGGGAAACGCGGCGAGGTAATTATCGTCGTTTACCGCGATGGTCACCGGCGCGATGGTTTGTATATACTCGCAATCCACGATGGAAATGCAGCTAGTATCGCGAATAGATTTTAATTTGATCCTCAAACGGCGGAACTGTGACTTCATGCATAAATCGCGTTGCAGATATAAAAAATGATAGAGTTGCAAAATAGTCAATAAAAAAAAAAAATAAAATAGGAATGATATGTGTCCATCATATTAACTTCACCGCTGTTTCATCGAAGACTTTCTAAAGATTCGAGATGAAGAGATAATCAAGAAGATAATCACTTCGTTTAAAACACTGATCGCAGTTGAGAAAATAGCACGTCGTTTTAACAACGGGTCTTTCTTCTGAACTAGGTCATTCCTTCGAACGAATGATCGTGAGATAAAATATCGCTTAGACTTAAAGAACGTTGACAATACGAGACTAGAGCGATTCGTCTATGCATAGCACTGATTGCGTTAAACGCAAACTTGTTTACGCATGTAAAAGTCGACTAGATGCCCCCGGGGTAAGTATAGCGCTTTGTGGAAACGGTCGTTCGATATCCCTTTTTGCTGCTGCACGCGTATACGCATTACGTATTATGCAGCGTCTTTCCTGATGCAATCTACGTACAGCCGGCGAGGCGAATGACGCCAATTCTGCTCATTCGCGTGAATACTAATGCGCTAAGAGCGTTTCCCCTGCGAGCCGTTTCGCACTTGCGTGCTTCACAATGTTACGCCGCGTTATGCCATTCGTAATATTCGTGCGAGACGCATTGTGTGTTTATAGCAACCAACGTAAATGGGCAGGGTACTTTGCGCGAAACGCGAGACTGCCGCGCGACTGTGTACGCAATTGAAACTTTCAGCATAAACAATTTAGCTTTGGCTATTAAAAATATAAATCATGATAGCGAAAGCGATATTCCAAATTCCAAAAATTGTATAAATCCAAAATGTTATCCCACGTGAAATAAAAACAAAGGACTATCAGTAATTAAATCTTAAAAAAAATCTTAGATTATAGACAGATCTAAATTCCTATATTAGAAGTAAAATTAATTAACACAAAAGCGAATTTTTCCAAAGATTGAAATAAAACACGAAAGGTCGAGATACAGATGTCGACACCGCAGAGCAGAATGTCGCCGAAAAATTTGGGGGTGCAGATTGATTTCCGAATCTTTTTCGCGGTTATACAATGACCCGAGCGCAAAGGTGTTTCGCACAGATAGAAGTTAACGTTATACTATGCCCGCCGACTTCCGTCCACCGATCATCATTACTCAGGCGTAATGTGTATACATTATCCGGCCGGCGTATGCATGTTACATCGTCATTGTTGCGCATTGTAGGCGCAGGTGGCTTAGCCAAGAGCCTCTTTCGCGAAAGGAATTGCCGCGCTCTCCGGTAGCGAGAGGCACTTTTATGAAGGTAATAACCGAAACGCACGGATTCTATTGTCGAACGCGTCCGTAACAATGGATGAGAAAAATATCCGTCCATTATAGCAAATAGCCGGACATTCTGCGGATCGAAGGGCCCATAAAACGCTCTGAAAATGCCCTGGTTCATAACTCGCGGAGTAAAACGAAGAGATGATGAGCTGAGGAAGTATCACACGTGTTATTGCGTTTTATCGTTAACATTTACGCGGCATTAGAAAGATTAGTATTTGCAAGATTTACAAATATTTATGCAAGATAAAACGATAATTGTTAAATTAAAATTTTCAAGGATTTTTTACTTAATGTCGATGACTCTCGATAATGAAAATTATAGAAGAAAGTTTGAGAAATTAATGTTAATGATATTATTTTATGCCATTTGTAGATTTTCTGAAGTTAAAGATTAAAGTACCACAAGTTGAAAAACAGATTTACTGAGCGATCTCAAAATCCAACGCAGGAATAACGATGACTCGCTTACGTGGCATCCTCGAGCTTTCCTTTTTGTCGACCTTCTCGTTTGCTCAAATAAAGACGGGAGTTCGTTTTGGCGTGTGTCCCGATTAAGATTGTGCCGCTAATTGTGTCCCGACCGCATCAGCAGCCTGCGTGGCAGCGGTTATTTCGGTACGTTCAGATGATGGTATGGTGCGATTGTATTTATCTGAACTTCATGCACCTATTAATGATTTTGAAGCAAAAATCTATCGGTAAAAATAGAGCGTTGTATAGAGAATAAAAAATAAATTCTGGATAAATTATGGTAGACTTTTCTTAGCACGATCTTTTCCTCCAAGATTTTAATCCTTAAATTTTTCATAAAACTTTAATCCTAAACAAGACGTTAATAAAATTTTCCCTTCTTTATGAGTGCGAAAATATATGATTCTGTGATTCTCTAAACCCTTAATTCTACAAAATTAGATTAAAATTTAGAATTTATCGCTTCTTGCTTACGTTTCGATTTTGCAGGTGTCTAAAACCGCAAAACACTTTCGTTCGAATCTATAATTACATGGATCTTCGGTTTCGTGTATTTATAATTTTATATACGGACCCATTTATCGTAAATTCCACGGAATATCCCGCAGATATCTAATTAAAATAAACATGATATTATAGATCCTCTTGTAAGATACGATTCCAAAAACCTGCTTCACACAGTTTTTATTTTAAAAAATGTTTCGCGGCAAACATTCTTTTTTACATAGATGAATATGCTATACGACTTCTCGATCTACAAATTCTTCCGGTTTATAAACCGCCTTATCTCCCGGTGTTTATTCCGATAAGCGAGCCTTCGCTGCACTGACTCCGCGAGGAACGCGGGAATCCGCGATTCCGGTCCTCGGCGATGGAAAATACGACCTTATTAAGGTGCTACGTCGTAGAGTATCGCGCGACGCGATTTAAGAACGTCGACTACGTTTAATTATGCCCCTTAAGTTAGGATAAAGCTGCCTTTGGACACCACGATCGAATGGATCTGTCGCGCAAAAGCATGCACATACGTTTTTCTCTCGATTTCTCTTCTTTGATTTACTCAATTGCGCTGCTTAATATTTGCATGTCCATTCAATTCTACCGTGGGACACATTCGTTTAAGTTAGCGCGTTGCGTTTGATTGCATAAGCTGAATTAATGTATCCTGATGATGCAGAGGGAGTAACTAACAAGCCAACGAGACGGAGTTTATCACCGAAAGATTCTCAGGGAATCTCATTGAGAGTAAATACATTATAATATTAAGAGATTTGGAAAACTAGAAAAGTACAAATGCACCGCATTGAATGCTAATCACAGGATGACAACTCATATAAATTGGAATTATCGATATCTTGTACATTTAATTGTGCTCATTGGATTTATGTTAACTTGTTATTTTTAAACAAATATAATTTCTTTCCTAATTAAATAGCGGTTTTAATATGTTAAATCGGAATGTTGGAAATTTTCTCAAATATCGTGTGGCAATTCAATAATTTAAATTCTACACATAATTATTATTATTTTCTTGATATTTAAAAAAATTCCTCTTCAATATCGCTGATAGTATGTTAATTAACATAAATATTTTAATATCTGTTTCGCACTATTAAGTCTAGAAATTATAGAATTTAATAACTCTAAGTTTGCAGAATTTATAGACTGAATAAAGTGATAACGTAAATAAATTTATTTTACAAATATGATTCTTATTTGGATATAATTTTTAATAAATAATGATAATACATCTGTCTTATTTTTTAAATATCTAAAGATGCATATCGCAAATGGATATAGTTCATCGACACCGTGAAAATTTATTCCGGGTCGCTGCCAGTTGACACCCGCCTCTTTTTCTCGTTCAACAATGCAGGCGAGATGATTTTGCAAATACCACAGAAATGCTCAACCGATCGATATATCTAGGGAGCCTCGAGACCTTTGACGCACAGGCGGCGCCGGTACAATCTAAAATTTACAATTCGTGTCTCGATCGCCCGCCTACGTTATTCACGCATGAGCAGTCCCTTTGCATAACTAAGGATAAGAGAGTAAATACGTCGCGCTAGTGGAAGATATATTTAGCCGGCAGAACAAGATCCTTATAAGCTTATTAAAAGAAAATTCCGACTTAACATTTTAATATCGAACTATTAATCAAAGAAAAAAGTGCATGCTAAAGAGTACTGAAAATAAATATCCTATTAACACAACTAAATTTACAAAATACTGATTCATCTTCATCTTTCATCTTATTTATGCAAGTTGCTATCCTGCGATTAGCATTCAATGACGTGCATTTTGTTCTTCGCAGTCTCTCTCTCTCTCTCTCTCTCTCCCTGACGTCGATTTGCGTATTTCTAAACTTTCGCTGGTTACAATCGCGAAATCTCAGCGATTCAGTTAACAATTAATCACGAGTATCCGCAACGCGACATTTACGGGCCATTATCGATAGTCCCGTGCACATCGAATTAATTTCTCAGTCGTCGAGGAAAACCGCCGCGCCGGTCTCCGTTTACCTCGCAATATCTCGATATCGAAATCGCGAATACGTAATGCTATTTCTCGTCGTTAATGCTACTCACTGTGATGTATATTATGTAATTTTCTTCTAAATCTCTTAGGAGCAATTGCATTAGTAAAACAAATAAAAAGTTTAGCATAATTGAAAGATATATTGCCGTAACATATTGTAAGCAATTATGTTACTAAAATAAAAATCATATTTTTAAAATACAATATTTTAAATCTCGGAAAACAACTTAATAAATAAATGAAATCACATGTACAATATAAACCTGAAGCTCTTTGCAGGTTTACTTAGGACATCATACGTGATTGAAGTGCACAAGTGTTATAGCATGCGCAATTGCAGGACGAAATGGCTGAGTTTCCGCGACTGATAGCAATAATCTGACAGGTGCATCAACGTCATTTATGTCGCCATTGAGGCGATCCACAGTTAAACGGAGCGTATCATCCGCGCGGACGAAAGAAAGAAGTAGGTGGCATCCCATTGCAGGAAGTTAATTAACATCGCGGACGGTTCTCGGGAGCCTCAGGTTGGAAACGAGACTAGATCTAAATAAACCAAGAACTCATGAACGGCGCGCCGTGTCTCGCGGAGTATCTACCTGCGTATCTGATGCCACTTATGACGTATGCTTAAACTAACGCTCATTGCTTACGAATAGTCGATCTTAAAGTCAATCCTCATTACCGCAGGAATTCATCATCCCTTTCCGCGTTGTCCCCGCTCGGAGAAAATAACGTTTGACTCTTCTAATTACGTGAAAGTCCGAAGTTCCAGATGAATTACTCGGAACGCAAATTAAGAACGATTGACGTGCTTTTCTTGAAATTTAATGTCCACAACTATCCAAACCACATGCTTTAAAAAATAAATTAATATTATAAAAAAAATTATAAAAAAAATGTTTCTAATTCTTCTCTTAATAATATCTCGATCGTATATTAGGGTTTTTGCATCGAGTAATAATTATAGAAAAAAGATTTACGCATCGCGGTATTATTGCCTGGTTCAAAACTACGATATTAAATTACGATACGTGGACCGGTCGTTTTAGCACTAAGTCGACGATATTCCGATCCATCGAGATCTGACGATCCTTCCCCCGTAACGGGATTTGCGAGCGGCTGTAGATTACGCGACCGGTAGAAACCTCCGCGGTTATCAGCACGATGACGAGAGAGCGTCTCGGATCCGGCCGACGACGTTGAATGATTGCGATTTATGGGATTCCTCGTGGTAGCTGGCGATCTGGCGAACCGATCTCGAGCGTTCCCGAGCGGAATTTGCTAGCCGGCTCAATTGTAAAGGTGCCGCCACAACACGAGAGGCGCATTCGGATTTTACGCGCGGTCTTTACAAGATCATTCTTCTCGTCCGCCTCGCTCGTCAGGGACGTTAAATTCCGACATCATATCGCGGTTTTCTCGGCTTGGCTTCTCGTCGACGCCCTTACTTGCTTGTAAACGTCTTCATAACGTTTTAATGCGACCGGACTATTACGTCGCACTACGCTCAAGTTATCTCGCGCGATGAGCTTTGCTCTTGATGCTCCTCGTCGTCTCTGTCTGTTGAATCTAATTTACACGGTAACGTCGCTTTTTGCCTCGCCTTTGCGGCCGGCTCCGAGTTGAAGTTGTCCGACACTTCGTTTAATCGCCTGCATCTGTCTGTGCTGCGCATATTCAATTCGATCGTCTATCAGCAATCGCTTATGTAGCTTCACGCAAGGCGTTAAAAATCAATTTATGGAGTCAGCGATGCAGCGTTAATTATCAAGGGTTCTTATTACTCGCATTTTTTTTCTAATCTTGTTAAATAAAGCTATATAAATAAATTGTATAATATAGATAATTATATTTAAAAAAAAACATGCAACTTTTGTAAAGTCTTATTTCCATTTAACTTTTATGGTTTGAGAATTGCACAAGAGAGATGAACGAAGATCGATGCAGCGTTTGACAATCCGTGCGAAACAATGTGTACTCGTAAACGCGCGATCGTAAATTAAAATTAGCCTAAACGGATTACGCGAACGGTATTCCGTAATAAAAGTTCGTTTCAGTCCCGTAAATCTCAGGCAGCGTTCTAAACTGCCTGTCAAGGTGGATAAGTGCAGCGTACTTAGAATGGGTCGGGATAAATATCGCGAGTTTGCGTTAGAGTAAGATGAAGAGCCGCGCATTACTCTTCGCATTCGTGTCTTGAACGCAGGCAGATACGGGACCTTCGTATCGATGTACGTAAGGCCTTTCTCAGGGCCCACAATAATACTGTGATTAATCTATTAGATAGGTACGTATAAATTGTATTTTATTGCCATTTTAAATTAATAAAATGATAAATTCATTGTAATTAAATTGCAATTGATTATGACATTTTTAAGAGAGAGAATAATTAGATTTTTGTTATTCTACAAAAGTATTTTAGTGATATTTTCTTAACTTGGTAATTTAACTATTTTACAATAGAAAAGAAAGATATTGAATAATACTCAATAGGAATGAACTTAAACATGTTATGTTTGTTCTATGCTAAATATGGATCTGAAAGCAGGTACATTTCGTAACGCAAATTTTGCAGCTATTAAAATTAGTAAGCGCATAATTTGTTTCTAGACTTAATGACGCGATTTCCTCTTGAAAGAAATTAAATTTGTTAATATTTGCGCAAGACTTGTTCTAGTTTACTTATCGAAAAATGCGAGAGATTATTAGTTCTCTCATCAAAGTTTTTATCATATTAGTTTTATTTTAATAACAATCTAAAGTAAATGTGATTAGTTTTTATAGTAATTATTTTTAAAAGATTTGCGCACAATCTACTTTTTAATTTTAAAACTGTGTATTGTTTGTTATTTTAATTTCATTTCCAAATCTCTTTCAGAGGCAAGAGAAACAAACTCCTCGGAGATAAAGGTCTTCCTATGCGATAATAAAACATGGCGGGCTTACTTTGTATCGCGGCAAAAGAGTCAGGGCCCGATAATAGAATCTAAAAGAAGCATGCACATACCGCTGGCGGCACTTACCTTTGCAGCCATCCGCCGACAAGCCGTAGTGGTCCACGTCGCAGCGATCGCACCGGAAGCCGACGACGCCCGGCGTGCACCTGCACACACCGCTTACGGAATCGCAGGACCCGTCGATGGCACCCACGTCGCAGTCGCATTCCCGGCAACCTGCGGTCACGTTCCCGTAGCCCTCGATGCAGGAGGAACAGTCACGATCGGTGAACAAAGGTCTGCAAGGACACTGACCTGTCGTCTGCTCGCACTGAATCGAATTGCTACCGAGGGAAGAGCAATTGCATGCTGAAACATAAACGGTACGTACACTCGCAATGTATCTTATTAACGTAATTAATGACACGTCCTATTAATCGTTAATTTTTTTTGCAACGAAAAAATCTGTAATTGTCACTATTTTCAATACTTAAATTTTCGTGCAAAAGATTGAAAATCAATTTTAATTATAGAAAAAATAAAAAATAAGGAAGATTGTAATGATTTTCAAAATATCAGAGATCCGAAATGATTATTAGCAATTATTAAGCAATTTTAAGATTTATAAAGATTGTTGGAAAGTATGGAAGTATGCTTACGCATGCAATTTTGTTCCAGAGGATTTCCAAAGTGCGCTTCCTTGCATCTTTCACACTTCCAACCCTCGGTATTGCCGCGGCATTCTAAACAACGACCCGTTTCCTGGTCGCAGGTACCACCGTTGCAAGGACACCGTTCGCAAGTGCCGCCAGGTATCAGAGGATTACCGTAGAATCCTACATCACAACTTTTCACCCAAATCGAAATTAAAGCTTTCCGATTCAATAATAATATTTTTGATTGCTACTCGAAACGCAGATTCAAAAAAGACGATTGCGTGACGCCTAATAATTATAGCCATTAATAGAAACTATTCTCTTTAATATATTAAATTAAATGTCTATTATACTCATTTTGTAATATACATTTTTTTGATTTGTAAGATTATATGGCCTTTTATTAGAAGATTACAAAATTGCAAAACGTTAATTGCAAGAAAAAATTGTGACTGATTAATTTGCTTTAAATAATTTAGTCGACACGTTTGCATATTTGTTATTTGTATTTGCGATGTGTAATTGCTCTATTTTAAGATTTAATAAAAAATTTGTTATATATTCTTACGTTTCGCAATGATCTCCGGTGTATCCCTCGGGACATTGCGTGCACACGTATCCGCTATTCATGTCAACGAGATTTTCGAGCTGACAACTCGGACTGAAATTGTTAGACTCGACGGAAAGTGGACACGCGCATTTCTTACAGTCCTCACTGGTGCCTCTCGTTGCGATACCGTAATACCCCGTAGCACAACGACCGCATTTTGGGCCTGCCGTATGATGTTCACACGTCTGGAAATTATGCGGACGACACACCACGTAAATTAAAATTAAATATTAGCCTATTAAAATCACGAACACAAATCAAATTTACGATTTAAAGTCTTAACTCTTCTAATTAATGACCAAAATTATTTAATTTCTAAAGAAACGCAGAAAAGACAATGATTTGAATCAAAATCGTAATAATATAAAAAAAAAATGAATTTATGTAAGAAAAAATAAAGAAAGCTAGTCTCGCATATAGTCTTCTGTTGTTGAATCTTTAAATTTTAAAACTTGAAAAATCTTTTCTTCTTTTTTAAAAAGTTAGGATTTCTTTTTTAAATAAAAAGAAGCTTTAGTTTGCGCTCGCCCAATACAAAGATCGGTCTTTTTGTTATTTTTACTCGCTATTTTTCCTCATTAGTTGATGTACTCATAAAAGCGTGTGTATATGAATGTATGTAATGTGTAAATGTACATGAATGCCGCGTAATGTGTTGAGCTCAGATCCATGGGTCTGTTAAGCCCAAATGACTGTACGAATCAGTCATCCCTGCGGGAATTAAATTTTCCTGAAGAAAGTTAACTGCATGGTGTCGCTCTCTATACAGCGCGAGTACGCAACGAATGAGTGAGTAAAGGATTTTCGTTGGATGCTGAGTCGATAAAATAGCTCGCGCGATCTATAGATCTCGTGAGATCGTGTAGATCTCAGAATCCATGCGAGCTTACGTATTTTAAGCATGCTGCTGTACCGGCTGAAGATCAAGCTGAACATTACCCGTAGCAAAATGTTGAAGGTAACAGTAAAGCCAGTTACACACTGGGAAACTTTTCTTACGTATTTTGTATACTACACATTGTACATTCTTACTGAGAAAAATTTCGTTTATTGTCTTAATAAATTATTCGTGACGTTAAAAAATAATTTACATTTATTGCGCTAAAATTTCTAATATTAAACTCATTACATTAGTAATTTCTTTTTATGTATTGTGTTTTTTTTATTATACTATTTTTAATATTTTTAATTACGGACAATAAAATAATAATAAACCTTTTTATTAGATTCACGTTTTGTTATACTTCGATTATCATTTTATATTAAAATAAATCGGAACTTACCCCACATTCACCCAACACGAGGTCGCAGGAGCCCGCGTGGCCGTTGCAGTCACATTTCACGCATATGTGATGGTCCTGATGATCGGAACCGTTGACGGGCATCTTCACGTATCCCCAAGCACATTTCTCGCATGACGTCCCTGTGTATCCCTCGGGACACTCGCACATTTCGACCAGATTGTCGGTTTCGCCATCCGGCGATAATTCGCCCACTGTCAATATGGCAGACTGGAGACTAAGAGGAAACAGAAAGATCGCTTCGTTACGCGTTACTATAAAGCTAAAATCCACGCGCGAGCTATACGTTCGATAAAGAGTTGGAGATTTATGCACCTTCCTTCGATTTGCTCCGTATGATATCGCGCCCTTATCATTAGGTACTTGAGATCGGCGAGAACGCGCATCATCTGCGTCCTCGTCACGGGATCGCCGCGAAACTCGGTTCTCCTCAATCTGGTCGGGATGTCCTGAACGTCGCTTCGCACGTGAAACCAGCCTTGCTCACGTAAAGGTACCGCTATTTCAGCTTCTTGACCATTGTACTGTTCCTCGCCGTACGCTATGCGCATCCCATTGTTACCCTTCGCGAGTAATGTAAATTTCATGTTATTAAATATCTATTTTCTTCTTAAAATTTAGATTAAATGTGCGGAAAAAAACGCGAGAGCGGATATTTACAACTAGAATAACGTTGGGCTCCATGGTCGGTTTACCACTGGTGTCGCCTCGCATGACAACCCACGAAACGGAGTACGTGAGATTGTTGCCGTACGAGGATACGCGATTTCCCGTGTAAATCTGTGGCGCCAGCCAGAAAGGACTGTCATACTCGACGTCGAACGCCGTCACGGTCAGCCATTCGTTGTCCGTGTCCAAGATAGGAATGACTGCTCGAGATGCGTTCATGTCGGTCACCAACCAGTTCTCCAGCGTAGAAATCTGAGAAAAAAGCGAGTCACACGGCCCATCCGTTATTTTATCACCGAGATCTATTGTCGCTATTTCAATTTTATTTCAATTCCGTTTCTCGCAAAGTCGTATTAAAAAAAAAAAAAAAGAACAAGATGCTACCTGGCTTTTTAAAGAAACATTTAATTTATTGTAATTAATATTATTCATAACCTTAGTAAAAGATAATTTCTTTATCTTAACCCTTCGCAGAACACGTGGGGCTTTAAAGACCCGGTCGATATTTCAGTTTTGAATTTTTCGGAGACTTTACGGACTCATAAAAAAAACCCAAACAAGAATCAGGTATATATAACGGTATAAATAGGTTGTTAAAGCCTTCGAAAGTGTACATACTTGAATTTTTTCAGATTTTTTATGGCACTATATACAGCTTGAAAATCTTAACTGGCCTAAAAGACCCACATGTTCGACGGAAGCAGCAAAATTACATGTGTTCTGCAAAGGGTTAATAATTAAAGCTTCGATAAATTATGTGCCATAAAAAAGTCTTATGCATATTGCCTGTCTATTATGATAACGTAGTTCGCGTTTTTTATTCATTCCAGTTCAACGCCATTACCGTCACCGTAATTGCGGGTCTGCAATTTATCGGCGAGACTGATAAACTGTAATTGTCTCCTTATCCAATTTATCATGCGCAACGAAGACGTCGCCTAAGATTAACGTTCTAAACCGAACGACATACTCGCAGGAGAATGTCAACTGATCGTTCTGAATTTTACACCTGTCAACCCGATCTTGACACTTGACAAACGAGGTTTTCCGCTATAAATAAGGATAAATCTTATCTCTTATACGTATAAAGTTATCTAAGATTAACGGCTTCTGTTAACAAAATGTCTCAATAAGCGACGAATTCCTGCATGCTTTTCATAACTGAGAAAATTCTATCTTCTTCTGCTTAGAAACTCAATTTTGACAATATAATTATTTCAGTTTCTAACTTAAATTATACGTAATTGCATTGAGTAATTGAAAATATAATTGCGCGAGGAAAAAAAGTGCGAAATCACAAAATTAAAAAACTGCAATACTTAAAATTTTCCCCATTTTAGTGAAGTCGCCACACATGTTAGAAAAGTTTATTTTCTATTATAAAAAAAAAACTTACCATGCTGTATGCTAATCTCGCGGTGGTGCAGCGATCTGCTACATCGAAGCAATAGCAGGACATGCAACCATCGAGATTATCCTTCGTGAGCGCGAAGTATCCGGGCTTGCAACGATCGCAGAAATCCCCGGCGACGTTCGCCTTGCACAAGCAGTCGCCCTCGCAATCGTGGGACGGCAGAATCCCGCGG
Organism: Temnothorax longispinosus; assembly: GCF_030848805.1. Classification (NCBI taxonomy): domain Eukaryota; kingdom Metazoa; phylum Arthropoda; class Insecta; order Hymenoptera; family Formicidae; genus Temnothorax; species Temnothorax longispinosus. Next base: position 15,815,071 of record NC_092367.1, on the reverse strand, counting down.
GAGTCGCAGGGACACGGCATGCAATCGGGAAACTGCCGATAACCGGCAGCGCATTGATCGCACTTGTATCCCGAATATCCCGGCTTGCATTCGCAGGCACCTGCTACCTGGAGCACGATCGGTGTTTAGACCGATTAGGATCGATCGTGAGAACGGCCTCGTTTAGAAATCGCCGGGAATGGATAATCGATGCGCGCCGCGCGTAAATCATGATCGCGCAAGCGATTACCGCGCGCGCGGCTGATGTTCTTCCGAGATTTGGCGAAAATAACCGCGGCAAATTTACGTCGGACGGAGGAGAAGTGAACAATTTAATATTCCAAGAAGCGTTAATCAAAAAAATTTTTTATGTTTTTTTTTAATTTATTGGAAAGATTGAATATATATCGGGGTTCACAAAGGAAGAATTTTAATTCGCGTAAATATTTATCTTGATATTTTTTATCGTGTGATATAATTGTATATTGTAACGTTTTTGCTAAGATATTTTTATGCAATTGAAATTACAGAAAACCCTTACCTTTCCCATACGCGTGTAGGAATCGTCGGGAGTACAGTAGCCTGTACTGCCACGTATGTTGCAGTCGCAGGGCAAGCAGGGTTCAGGTGCATCAGGTGCAACGCCGTTCGGCCTGTAGTAGCCGACCTCACATTTTTCGCAGTTAATGCCGGTCGTGTGTTCCTAAGATTTTGCAAATGTTATCATCGCGAATAATATTTCGAAATGTTGATATCTTGATAACTTATTTTTTATCTGACACTCTTGTTAGATGTTGAATATCGACAATTTCCTAGATATTATGGCATTATTAATCACAAAGGTGTATATTATCTGTAATTTTCTATCAGTTATCTCAAGGCGCACCTTGCGCACGTAAATGTACAGAAAATACTTGACTTCAAACACATTATCAGAGTTATCACTCAATTATTATTCTGTAATTAATTATTTCCGTAATTAGAAAATTATTTCCAGGGTGCATTTGTCACTGTAAAGCGTGTTTGATTGCGGTTAAAACGGACGATTCGCGTCTTGTCTAATTTCTTATCGTCTCACCGTGCAATTGACGCACACACTACCGCCTCGGTATTTCCCACGGATATCCATGGACATTCTCCTCTCGGCCACTTCCTGGTCGTATTTGCAGGACGTTGCATGACCGTTGCAGTTGCACTTCTCGCAGTGAAAGCCCTTGCCAGCTGTGCCGGGCTTCCACGGGATCTGATTGTACATGGGGCAGCATTTTTCGCATCTTTCGCCGCACGTGTGGCGCTCGCATTCGCATTCCTGATGCTGGGGGATAACGCGAAATGCGCCTATCAGATACCGCGAAATATCCGTGTTCTTAAGTTACGCTTATCTATTAAGTCATACGGCGAACACGCGCGATCTATTGCAGATACATTGCAGATATGCTGCAGAAGATTTGCCAGTTACACTCTGTAATATCTCCGCGCGTAATTTTGCTCATTCTTGAAGAAATATTTGTGGAAGCTTGCTTATCGTAAGGTTAGTCGGAATTTATGTCATCGTTCTGTTTCCTTGATTTGTCAAATTCTATAACGTTTCTGATTGCTAGATAATTATCATCAAGAAATTAATAAGAATAAAATTATACAGATAATCTAATTCGCTAATTCGTCGTTGACACAAAATTTTTAATAACAATTTAGTTCTTTTTATTAATAATTTTTCCTTCATCATTGACAGATTTTATGACGTAAAGTAAATGCAAATCGTAAAAAAATGTAAGTCGTAAACCTACACTTTGAAACGCAAAATTAAGTGATTGATCTAATTGTTGATTAGGCATATGAATCGAAGTATTCAGTAATGTTACCAGCTATCCGGATGTTACCGCATTGCGAAGTCATAAAGACGAGACTTAATCGACGCAATCGTCTATCCGAACGCGCAAACGATATGCGTATAATCGCGGAAAACTAAATTGCCGAGCATAAAGTGGAGTTCACGTTGCGCTCGACGTTATATCGGTTTATATACGAGTTTCACTTTGTTGTTCAAGAAATTCAGCTATTGTCAATATCGCGAAACTATAACGTTTGCGATCAGCAAATCACCTTATCACGAGATATGGCAGAAATACAAATTATTATATAGTCAATTCAATTAAATGAATACCGCTCGATAGTAAATTTTGGATTCTCGATAAGCAAGAACAACTGTTCCCTTTCTTCTTCCTTCGTAACATCGAAAATTATACGATTGTACGTGTGAATATTGGAGTTATAATGAGATTATAAAACAAAAACGACTACAAAAACTTGGTAATTAATTGGGACACCGCAAAAATTCCTAACAATAAAATCAATAATCATCTCGGAGTGTAAATAATGGCAATTAATATCACCGAATAATTTACTTTCTCTGTCGAAACTTCTTCAATTTACTCTGCAATTATCGGGGCGTACATTAAATTGGACCAAAGAAATCGCGCGAAAAATTAGCGCCAAAAATAAATTGCGGCAGGATTAATGAGCTTCGATTTCACCGAAATATCGCATCGCGCGTCCGATAAACGTGAATGCATGCATGCGGAAGAGCGAAAAGGTTAACGCGACGCGTGTGGCCTTATCATTGACGTGACAAACGAACGGGCCGCACTCCGGTCAATTGCAATATCCCTCCGTTAACACGCGCTCGGTATTATTTACTGCCGATGATAATGGCCATCCCTGCGATCAGCAATCAAGCCCCGGTTTCTGCAATTACTCTTCGCCATGGCGGTGTTTAACGAACCTGAATTACATTTCATCGGAAGTCGTAATGTTTCCGAGGCCGTTATTCTCAAATCGAGATAGCTCGGCCTCCAAAAAATAAAACCCTCCGACTGAATGGTTTGACCTTAATTTTTACGACCGATTTTTTGATCAATTTATCGCTCGGAGCAATCTCTCTCTCTCTCTCTCTCTCTCTCTCTCTCTCTCATCCCCTCACCTGTTTTTCTTTCTCACATAAAAAAAGAAAAATATTATTTCAGGATCAATAATTTTCGGGTTATAAGTAAATACTAAACTCATGAAAACTATAACTATTTAAATATTAATGATAAATAAATCAGGAACATATTTATGCATTTTATGAATCATATACTGGATAAAAATTGCGTGAACATGGCCAATTAAATCTTATATAAGAATTGCTTTCCTAATTCATATACGGCCAAATATGTTTAATGAAACAGAAATCGTTAATGATTTAGAAGATTTTTAAATAAAGTTAAATAAATAGCCTTCATAATTAATTTTCCGATTCTGCAAGGTTTAAAAACAGTTTAAAAAAATTTGTAAAAAGTTCAATTAATGTTAATTGACTGGAACACATTCGAGTGATATGACAAGGCAAAGAAATGTGAATTGCGAAAGTGACCGTAACATTGTATACAGAATTGATAATGGCACAATACTCCAAGTGTTCTCGTCCACAGTGACAAACAGGCAAGAAATCAACGTCCCCTATATTCTCAATTATCGCGCGTGTTGCTTTTTTGCTTTCTCGCTATATCTGCCATTGCACTTTCCTCAGTAATTACCACTTCAATTCATAACAGCGGACGCTGAATGAGCGTATACTCGACTCGTATCAAATAAATGAACATCGTGAAAATTGCACAAGCAGAATACAACGCAAAGGTCAATGCCCACTCTACGATGCAGTGATTTCGATGCAGCGAAACGTGGCGTTGCATCATGAATGGCACAATGAATGTGATATCGTACTACGCATCCACGATTTCGCGAAATGCTTGCCAAATTCCCGGAATGTTGAGCGCATTGGCAACGATACAAAAGCGAGTCGTAACACACAATGTAATACCTATATCTTTTGTCGTTAAGCAGATATAATAAATAGATAATCGTACACGAACTTTCCACATATCCCTCTATCATTTATTACTAGCTGAATTAAAGACAAAAATAACGTTTTGTAATTATAAAAAAATTTAGTTTCTCTAAATTTAATATTATTGCCAAAAAAGATCTTCATATACATAAGTACCTATTATATACAAATGTAGTAATAAAATTAATTTTTTCTATAAAACTTTATTTTTTTTAACAAATATATTTTTTAATTATTTGGCTACTTACATAATGTAAGTAATGTATCTTGACAACGACGAATGTGGAACGTAAGAGAATAGATGCTGCTTTAGGTATTAGAAAATTTTTTAAAATTCTGAACTTTGTCCGCGCACAGAATAAGGCAATCGTAATCGCGAGGAACGGTTTCGCAATTCCAAGCGACAGCGTTGGTGATTCTTAGGGGACATGATGAACTATTATTGTCTGTTAAAGCCAGCTGTATGGAGCACACGACTCAGCGAATACTCGTTCTCGGATTGTAGCGACATACAACAAGATTCGTGTTTCTTCACAGCGCTGCGAGAGAAAGAGAGAGAAAGAGACTAGCTTCACGAGGAAATATGCCACGAACGAGAGTAATTAATCACTCGCGTTGACTATTATCTTGCATATTGTGCCGCCTGAGAAACAGTCGTGTCTGTAATTAAACGTGAATCATCCCTTTGCTTTGAATGAAATACAGTTTGCATTTTCATTTCGTCTCATGACTGCCGTAAAACTCCGCGCTACTCGCTCGCTATTACCCGCGCTGTCTTTCGAACAAAATGCGGCCTATTCTCACTTTATGTTCGCATCATGTGAAAATAGCGTTTGCGGTTCTAAAACGCTACAAATTATCTGATTAAAAATTTTGTTAGATAAATATCAGGACATTTTAAACCATCATTATACATACATATGTATCTGAATTAATTATTATAATAAATAATGTTATTCGAATCACTGATGATTCTATTGATTAAATAGAATTCTAAAAAAGTATTATTAAGAATAAAACCGTTCCACAATAGTACGTAGCACGATTGAATATATATTATAGTTTTGATGATATACAACTCATAAATAATTCATAAAATAATCAAATGACGAGCGGAAAGAATTGGGTCATCCATTGTTATGTGAACAAGCAATTCTCACGGTTCTAATCATGATTCATCGTTCTACCTTCAATCTCAAGATGCCCGCAACTCGGAACGCGTACCCTAGAGAAACCGCAACATTGATAGTGGCGAAAAAAAACAACTAATGGCGCCTCCGAAAGCACCCGTTCCGCGCGATCGTGGCGGAACCTTAATTCTTGGCGGTTTCTGCGGGCTTTGTAGCAGGCAACGATTCGAGAAGAAGGGACCCCGCCATTAGCGGCGTCGCCGGACAAAGACCTGACAAGTTTATGGCACTTTCGACGGATTTATTTCCCAAGCAACGGAATCTGAATCTCCGTTTTCGAGAGCGCGACTAATCTCGGCGCCGCGGATATCGTGTCATTATAAACTTTCTACGAATTTTCACGAAGCGAATTCCGCATTTTGCTACGAATAAGGAACTACGCGAAAGAAATATACCGAGGAGTTTTAATGAGAAAGCGACATTAGAAACACTATGTCGATGTAGCTACACACAGAAAAATAATTATTCTACAGCCAAGAAAAGCACTTTATACTTATTTTATTTTACTTCTTTTAAGTAAGTGCTTTTCTTGGCTGTAGAATGATTATTTTTCTGTGTGTATAAAATTATGTTCTTCCAACGTAAGTTAATTTTTTATTATTTCATTATAATGAGATATGTTTATTTTTAAAATGCTATCGTCGATGTGCGCTACGTTTGCTGCGGTGAAACAATTTGCTCGCACTTACCCCGTGCTGAACGCTGTACCGACATCGTGCCGCATGTCCGGAGCACAGGCAACGTCCTCCGATATTGATTTCCTTTATCGAATAAAATGCACGTCTCTTGTCGGCAAAAGCCTCGCCGTTACGTCGGAGACCCTGAAGACGGAGCCGCACGAATTTGGCCTGGGTGAATTCCTGCAGAGTCGCGCTGTGGTTCAAAGCTCCAGGTCGACCGTTCACCAAGTGCGTGTGGATCTTTCAAGTAAACAATTAAAATTCTTGTTAGCCCCCAACAATCTCCCACCTAATATATTTATATTTTAATATATTATCTGTGATATTTGATTGCAATAATAAAGAAATTTAGCTCAAAAAAATTTCATTTATAATATGTGTTCAAAAAATGTGATTGTCTTCTAGAAATATATATTTCTAACACAAAAAATTGTAATTTAATTGCAAATAATTTTAAAAATAAGAGAAGAGGGGGGGTAATATTTAACTATCTTTAACTGATTTTAATAGTTAGAACAAATAGCTGCAAATAAAATCAGATGTAGTCTGGTGCAATGTCTGCACTTCTGTGGTTGTTGAACGATCAGCGACGGTCAATTAGCGTCGGCGGGCGAAGCTACTAAATTCCAGAGACATGGGCAAAGAAGTAAATCATCCGCGAATGGCGCCGCGTGCTAAGAACAGAACGAGTTCCGTAAATGGAGAGCGTGCGGTACCTAATAAGGGACAATGGCTTGTATTTAGAATGCCTCGCGAACTTTCGCTCTGATTGCCAAACTTTATTTTTAATTATTTGTTTTCGTGCTTCCACAACAAATCAACAAAGTGCACGTGTCGATCGTTTTCGGCATTTACGCATATAATCTGTCGCGTTTTCTCTCTCTTTCACTTTCATCTTTCGCTTCCCATATGTCTCTATTTTTACGATCACGAGATTCTGTTTCTTGGGAAGCTGCAATGTCACACACGTGTGATACGCGGTGTGTTGTGTGTTTCCAAAGTAATAATCGCTTACTGGAAAAATTGAAGGGGTTAAACGAGGAGCAGGCACTTGCTCCGAATTCTCGGTAGCTCGGCTGATAATTAAAACCCGTGCCTTGGGGAGTACGAGAGCACGCGCGATCGGTTTCGCGCGAGCGGAATCGCGATGAGGGAAGAAACGAAAGAGAGAAACGATGGAGAGAGAATCGGTGATACAAAAACGGCGATCCCTACATTCCGACCATGTACGGCGCTACCTGGCCGTATAAGGGAGTATAGCGTACGCACCTTCTATATATAGGGAGGAAGCTTGGCAGTTTTACGCTCGCTACACGCGAGCCGGGCACGCGGGGAGGAGGAAGGAATAGACGGCCGAAGGAGGATGGAAGTGCATCTCCCGACATACGGCAAACTCGTTGCACCCGCTGCCGTTTCGCAAGAAAAGATGTCTCCGCCATGAGAAAGAGGAGATCCCCCGTATCTGAGAATCGATTCTCGCCACGAAATGATTACCTTTTATTCCCTGGTCTGGTTGCAAAAGTGTCTTTTAACGATTCGCGCGGGTAGTTGGGATAATGAAGAGATATTATCAGAAATTTGTGACTCCTAAGAATATTAAACGCTACTTCACTGAATAATGTTAGCAGTATCAGCAGTAAAGTTTATGTGTATCAGAGATATTAAAGATAAAAAGTTTCTTCTTTCTAAATAAGTAAATGTTTAATCTCTGTCGTCTCTAAAAAAAGCTTGGAATTCATATAAACGAATATAATATACTTATATATACTAAGATTAAAAAAATATAAATTATTAAATAATGTTTGTAGTTATTGAATTCTTAGAAAAAATCTTAAAATTTTAATTACAAGAAAAATAAAAAACAAGAAATTGCAATAAATCAATTATTTTTCAAAAAATAATGATCCATCTACTAATTCGTCACGTGTCTAACAGTATTAAATAGAAGATAGCATTAAAGTGATTACAAGTAATTGCCTTTCACAAATATAATTACATATACCGTTTCCTCAATATTTTTATGATACAAAATTAGAAACGCATGAATAAAGCAAATCGATATGCGCGGAACAAGGTAAAGGAAGTTGATTTATAAATTTCTACCGTAAACTGCCATAAAGAAAACATTGCCTCGCGGCAAACTTATTCCCCACGCGATGATAACGAAGTGAATGGTAAATTATCATCGCAAAACAGTACCAATCGCACATCTCCGTGCAATAATGGCTCGGAATATGAGGTTGATATAATAGCAGAAACGCACACTTTCGTTTCGCTCTTAATGCATCGCTTCCAATATCGCTGCGTGTCGCGATTTACCGTAACGGTTTACTAAAAGAAATTAATTGAGAACTAACGGTCGATATGTATTATACAAACCGCGCTAATTATACAGGATATCTATAAACTTTTATCTATATATCTATTTTTAAGTTCTTCAACATAAAATTGATTTCTTATAAACGTGTCTCTCTCGAAGTATCAATAGTTTTAAAAATATATTCGCGCGGTCAAAAATAAGAATTAAAGAATTAAATCTAAAGTGCACAGAGATATGACAAAAGCTTCAACACCCAATTTCATTTGTGATGTACCTAAGCTCTGAAAAAACGTCAAAGAAAAAATAAACATTTTTAAATAATACGAGAAAATAAAATATATTAAAGATAAAGAAGATTTCAAAACACTCATTAGATACAGTTTTATATCGAGGAAACGGCGTCCAGTTCGCCGTTTATTAATGACCCTAAGTCGCCTCCGTGCCATTACTTCGCGAAAAACGATAAAAAGCGTTAGAGGGAAGAGCGGGAGGGACGGAAAAACGGGATCTACCGGAAGCAAGCGGGCCGGCAACCCCGTTGCCTGTAAAATCAGCGCCCGCTAATCATCCAATAGCGTAATTGCACACGCGCGGCCGCGTAAGACCGACGATAATTAACGATGCTGAGTGCGGCCGTGAGGATTTTCGCAAGGATTATTGATAATGACACGGTTAGTCGCGCTCGTAGCGGAACGAACGCCGCGAAAAATGCGTCGGCGAGCATAAACGCTACTCGTTGCATCACGCATGTCTTTAGCGTAACGCCTTTTATATTGGCTTAGCCCTTCCGAAATGAGAATTTCGTAAAAAGCAATGAGAATCACAAGCGTGAAATAAACAGTATGTAATAAAATAATCTCTCAATTTCTATAAGGACATCTCTTTCTACTTAATTTTATTGAGAGTACGAGCGTACGCTAGAAAATAAAACTGTTTTATTGTCGATAAAATAAAGCGCTGCTAGAGAAATAACGTTAGTAATATCTGACATTTGAATACTGAATCATATTGTAACGAATGAGTGAAGGTGAAGACGATTCATTTTCGACGACGATCAGGCCTTATGGCACAGAGGTGCGCCGATTGGCAGCCTGACATTTGTATGCAACAGGTTATTAGAGATAGGTCGTTATGTTACTTTATGGCCGGCAGTTAAAGGGCTGGCGCGAAAAATGCACTTCGACGTGTTTTTAGTACGGGTTAATTATCCGCGTTTTCAACGCTCGCAACACCCAACGTTGCAATGAATACGTTATGTTATGTTTGTACGTGCAACAACATATCTGGAACTTAATGGCAGTTGCGAGTTTTTTTACACTTCAGTTGAGTAATTTGTATCTCTTTCCTGGTTTTGCAATGCGTTAAACATTACTTTGTGAGAAGTAACAAGTTACAGTTAGCAAGTGCAGCGTAACTCCGATAATAACTCTATTTTGTACGAAAAAGTGCTCAATTGATTTAATTATACGTCTACTATTGATTTAATTATATTCCTATTATCAGATTGTAAAATGAGTAAGACTACCAAGAAACTTATTCAAATAAAATAAGATTGATATTATGAGGCGACAATATTTTTTGGGTGGCCATAAAAAAGAAGATAAAATGTAAAAGAAAGAAGCTGATATTGGCAGACCACATTTTTTGAGCTTTGTGAAACGAGAAACGTGTCCTCACCTCGCCATTCTCCATGGGGGTTTGTCTGGAATACTGGCTGGTGCATATGACCTCGTCGTCAAGCATGTAAACGGGTTTGCCCGCGACAGGCGGTGCCGAATATCTCGTCCAGCATTCTCCATCGCTCGGCGCGTAATACTGCCACGGTTGGAAGTTCTCGCCGTCCAGAGATCTCTCCAGAATCCAGGCCGCGGGTCTCGGCGAGTTCGCGGCCTTCACTATCACGTATTCCACTTGATAGACCTAGAAATATAACAATGCGAAGATGTCAGTGAGATAAACTTGGTAACACAATTTCCTAACTAATTATAAAATTTTTACAACTCATTGTAAGGTTTAACATGGCGCAGTAATATCGCATATTTAAGCGTTAATTGATAATTCGTAGTTAAAACATTTCGAGAGGATCAGAAAGGGAAAGTAAAGTCCGTGTTCTCTCTACACCCGCGGCTTTTCGTACCACGTCGTCGTCGTCGCAGAGTGCGTCAAGATAAAAATCGCGAGCTCAATGCCGGAGGCCGGATTTGCAGGTCTCCCGCGGCTCGTCGGAAACCCCGCCGAGACCGAGATCTCGCGACGGATAATTAATTCCAAGCAGCCGCAGATCGCGCAGAACTAGTTGGCGCTCGCTCGTGTCCCATCGACGCGATGAATAGAAGAACATGCAATATCGTTATAATGACACCGCTGCGTCTAATCTCTCTATCTTTTCCTCTCGCACGATCGTTCCAAGAAAAATATCACGCACCATTCCTGACGAAACTTTTGTCTGCACGTAGAATGCGTGAACTGCGATTTTATACGCAGTCCGAGTAGACAAGCGATGAAAATCAGCCGCTACTTGCTTTTATAGATATTAGCTGCTCTCTTTGGCTTGCCTTACTTCTTATCTTCTCATTGTTCGCGTGTTAAAGTAGTGTATAAATTGGTAGTTAAATATTCTATGCGTACATTATGTATAAATACCCTAGCTGTCTCTAAATTATGTCTTGATGCTGCCGGACGTAAATGGCAAATATGAATTTTAAAATACTACAATCTAGCGTAGCAAATTGTAAACGTGGCGCGCACGTAGGCGAGTATTGTATTACAGGATGCTTCGTTGAATACTATAGACACGTGAATGACACTGTGCATGTATCGTACATTATTATCTTTACATAACACACGATGTTATGTGATATTTTAAATAAGCACTTCTTCAGATAAATACTTTTGTATAATTTTAAATACACGGATATATATTCTAATTAATATAGCAGTAATAAGAGAGAGAAAGAGAGAATGAGAAAGATATCTTGGATTGATTTAAAGTAGATATAATTCAATCAGTATCTTTTCCTTTTGATTTTTACATCGGATAATCATTCTCTTCTTCATTTATGAAGACGTCAAACAGTCTAAAAGCTTTTGCAAGTCCTGAGCGTGTGTAGAGATATGCAGTTGCATGCATCTCCGACTGCAGTCGTGATTTAACAAGACGGGAGTCCTTCATCCTGCCGTCCGTCGGGCCGCGTCTTTGTCGTTGTCGTTGTCGCTGTCGTTGTCCTCGTTGTGTCGTCGTTACGCCGGCATTGTGAGGCCGGACCGACGCCCACTTTCGGACCATAAAGACAGATCGCATGTCCGCGATACCGGCTACGTTTCCTTCTAAGGACTTCGTCCGGAACGGCCGATTCAGGCCCGTGGAGAAGCCGACTTCAATTATCCGGCCCTTTTACTTCGTAGACGAGGACGCGCATACCTATATGTGCGGCTTCGTGTGCAAGTGTGGTGATCCCCGATCGCCTTTAGGCATTACAGAATCGTTACATCGGCGATCGAGAAATAATCTTTAATTTGCACGACCGATGTGCCTTGCTATGAATTATACGACGTATTGACGTGACGGGCAGCATTAACGAGGATATACTCGTCTCGTTTAGCGTGTGGAATGTGCAAACGTATATATGGCAGCACACCGAGGCTGCAGGGGAATACGTTTGCGCATCAACATTGTTATGACAGGAGCAAGGGAAAAGGGAAAGCGTTACGAGGCAGTCTCTTCCCGAGGCTCTGCCCGCCTTTTATCAGCTAAATATTTGCGTTGGCCACACATGCTCCTCCGGTTTTCAGTCGCCATCGGCATCTCGCGTGCCTCGTCATATGGGGTAGGTCATAAGCAAACCACGAATGCATTACTGGCTCAAGGTTGCCCCCTTCCGGCCCTCGGGGGTGTTCGAGTATTCCACGCGGATGGTGTATACGAGAACTGCAGAGTTTATCGCACCAGCACACGACAGAATTATCGAGGGATAAGACGTGTTTAAACGGGCGACCGCGTGCGTGTCTGACTTGTTGTCGGGCCACCATTTAAAGGAGAATAAACGAAAATTATATAGAAGTTAGATCTGAAAACGCGAGTTGCTGCCATTATGTGCATTCACATTCTCGCTTTAATGTGCTTTTGTATTGTCGCATTCCCCATATATGGAAATAAGCGAAAAATCATACGTTATAGCATAATGAATTGCGATATCTTTTGGAAATTTATATGCATGTATAGATAATAAAAATATAATTTTTATCAAGCTCGAAAATTGAACTGAATTAATAATTCAAATTGAATTTAATTTTGGATTCTTTCTGTAAATTTGTGTTTCACGAAAATATACATATTATTATCACGAAAAATATAAAAATCAGTTTTTTAACTATCATTTTCCATATGTTTAATTTCGGGAGCGACACTATCGTGTACTGCCGTACTGCAAAACGGCTCGTATTATCGCGTGAGAGCACGTCGATATTCCGTCGATCGTGTTAAGAAGGTGTTCCAGGGCAGACCACTTGGTTTAACGGGTACTCCGTTTACGTACGGTGGAGTTAACGCGTGTAAATACTAGGCGGGATTGAATAGCCTTGCATCAAGGCACGTCAAGGGCCGTACTTGACGCACCTTGCCTCGACCTTCCGATACATCAATGGCGTAGATATCGCGATCACGCTATAATAATTACTATAAGATTTTGTAGGTACAATTAGAATATAACTTTGTCGCGATCACGCTATAATAATTGCCAAGATTTGCAGGTACAATTAAAAAGTAATTTTGTGTCAATCCAGAATCGCCAAGTTTCATATTTACATGATCTATATAATAATGATTTTATCAACGGAACAAGTGCAGTGTATATATCATTACACGCAATATTTTAACTGTCTATCTCGCGCTTGATATGCCTATATTTAAATTCAATATTAGAATCGCAGTGTTCCTTTCCCATAAAACTGAGCACTAGCAACGCTTTTTTAGGAGCAGCAACGTCATTTCTTCCGCGAAAATGAAAAGTGGTCGGTACGAGATTCGCGCTCGATCTCGCGCTCGATCTCGCGCTCGGTATCCGAGAAACATGGATTGTGTTTTGCCTCCGTGGTCTCCGTGGGGAATTCTCGAAGCACCGGCCACGTGACACGGCGCGAGAGAAATGCAACGGACGGCTCCCACGATCGCGAGCGACGGCTTCTTTCGTTAAACGCATCCACAGCCTTGTAAGGATGCACCTGGTATTAGCATCGGATGACAGAAATGGCTTTGTAGCTGACGCGTATACATAAAAAAAGCCGATAATAACCTAAAGAATCGATGCGACTTGTGATCCAAAATGGATCAAGGTCGATCGAAAATGATCGAAGGTGGTCAAACCGGATATCAATTTTATCACGCTACTATAATGCTTGCAAATTACCAGTACAGATAAACTAATTTAATTTTACGAGTAGTATGTACATCATAAAAAATATATATCAAACATGACAATGTTTTGTATAAATTAACGTATAAATTTTGCGTAATGCTTATTCTTAAAATATCAAGTTAGTAAGTAATAAAAAAAGACAAAATAACTAGTTATTTATATCTGCTATTGGAAGACAGAAGATATATTTTTCTTTCTTCTTTAGTTAAAATATTAATATTTAATTATAGAAAAAGAATATGTTAATTATTACCCTGTAAAAATTACGTTTTCTAATTTAGACTATCAATTACACGATACTACCCATTTCTCTAAGATTGCCGCGTTAGATCAAATGCTTTCACGTATAATCGTACGGTCGATCACTCGAATCTCGACTGCTTCCCAAAGAAAGGCTTTAGTAGAATTACCAACCAGTTAACCCGGACTAAGAAGAGCAGATATCATCAGGCGCGAGGCGTCGAACGATTCGCTAAGGTGTGGAAGCGGCAAAAAAGACTAGGGAACCAGTATCGTAAACAGATCTCCCGCGACTCGTAGCTGTTATCCGCGACAGGATCTCGAAGGAGAAGCGACACCTCCGCCAGTAATGCTCACTCTCGTTCGCGCGCGTTTACAGCCGCGTTTTACAGTTTCACGCTCGCCAGCAACAATGAGCGACACACGCTGGCCGTGTCTTTGCGCGATTCGCGATAATAAACGAGCTGTGTAATTTCGAAAGAACGACTTAGGATATCTGCGATCGATTGCGTTAATAGCGGAGAAAACGCGAGTGACGAGAGAGTAAAATGTGAAATTCCGCGATAATCGTGAATTTACCGGTAGTTTAATCGACCATACTTCAAGAAGTGTAGTTAAAAGAAACTTATGGGTGATTAAAGCACGTTGTAAATCCAGCAACGAACAAAGAGTTGCCACAACATGTTTGCTCACATGGCGAACAAAAGTCGCCGGTCGTCGTTACGGAGATTCTCACGAAGTAAGGTGCTCCAGCATCCCCCTTTATGGGCGCGACCAACGCGCGGGACCCCCTTCTTGACCGAGGCTAAGGGGCATCTCACTAATAAATTGGCATTGCACGCTATCTCGCCAGGACCGTAAATGGGGTGCACCAAGAGAGGAGTGCACCGGCAAGAAATTTTACCGGACGGCCGGTTTCCGAAGCCGTTAAGGCTCGAAGCATCTGTACCTCGCTTCGTCTGGGCTTTCTTCGGGATCGACGGGCAACGAAGAAATGTCTGTTGTTGTTATAGAAATCCCGAGTCCTCTCGCTATCTCTTCTCGCGAAAGCGCGAGTAATAATGATTTACACACGCGACGTCATGCGTAACTCGTTTTGTTCAACAAGTTAAGTGTGAGATAATGAGAAAACGAAAGTATTCGTCACTTGTAGCACGTTGCAACAAATGACGTGTTAAACTGAATTCATATTAAATGTGCAAAAAGATACACAAAATATTTTAGACTTAATGAAGAATATTTCGGCTAAGGACAATAAATTTATAAAAGTGCAAATTATGGTTTTTCTTATTCGATAAGCCCACGAAAATCTATTTTTCATCAAAATAATCAATAGCGAGAAACTGTCTATGAGGCTTGCATTATTAGACGATTTCTTGTCACCACGTATTAACGTTTCTCTTCATTGTCGACCCACACAAACGGAACGACCCACAATGATCGAAGGGTGAAGAAGCAGGGTAAAACACAGAACAAAAGTGATTCTCTTGGAAGACTGGCGCCTTTCGACTCCCACGTGAGCAGACTTCAAAATACGAGTTGTCGCGATCGATCAGAATGACGTGAACGCAGTTGCAAACACTATTTTAATTAGATATTCGTGGTGAGCATTCCGATCTGTGCAATTGAAATCCGAGAATTAATGAAATTTTAGTAAATTATTCTAGAAAAGTATGCATTAGCAGATAAAATTTGTTACAAATGAAAAAATTAATTTAGATAATTGAAAATATAGCGAAAATGCGCGATGTTCATATTGCATGTTATCAAATTTTATAGCGCAATAATTATAGAGAGCGTGTTACTTATTAACCATTATTTATATGCTACTTTAGAAAGATCTCTATTATGTGCATTTCTATATGTTAATTAAGTTAATAAATTATTTGTATGAGTCAAAGTAAAATACAAAGTATATTCTACTATATATATCGTAGTATTTATTCTTTAACAGCTATATCGTAATTATCAGTAGTAATGTTTTAATTTGCACGCTTTATAACCATGCATGACGAATTATTAAAAGCCATTGCGGTGAAATAACATACTTTGATGGTACTGATAAGAGATCTTAGGAAATCTGTGCACGCGATGTGTAATTAAACTACTAGCGCCCGATATTATTCATTCAAGATACGCTTAAAATAATTTGATAACGAATCAATTAAATGTCGCTACGAATGAGCCGGCGTAACGTGTTATCATCTATTCCACGGGAGAATATTGCGTGGAAAATACGCTCGAGATATGTTATTAAATCAAACCGCTTATTGCTACCTTTCTTAGAAGCGGCGGGTTCGTAAAAATATTCGGGGAGTGTCTGACACGTAAGATTTTTTTGCCATTTAAATACCCGCTCGGCATCGAGCATGTCTTTCTCGAACCAGGTCGCCAATATAACATAATACACAGTGACGGGAAATTGTGCGAGTAAAATAAACTTTTCTTGAAATATTAATTAGATGTTCGATTGACTTGACGAACTGCCGGCGCGAATAAAGCCGACTAATGTATTCTATAGCTTCGGGATATTTTCACACTGTATGGCGTTATTACGCGTTATCTACGACATAATCTTACATGGTAGCTAATGAAGCATTCAAGAAACCTTGTTCAAGAAGCCCATTCAACTCTTTTTAAGAGATAAAATTTTTATATAACATAATAATACAACTTTCTGATCAAAAATATAATCCTATCATAATATAAATTAAGAACGCAATAAAGAATAACGCTGGAGAATGTTTAATTTAGGGTAAAAATAGATCGTTGATTGCAATGAGTCTTCATTCCAGATTTTTTTGTACATTAATATTGCGTATTAATATTCATAATGCGACAATTTATTCCAACTACTTGCGGAAATTTCTCAAAGTTTAAGATCAAACGAGCGTATTTCCGCTCTCTCGATTCACACAAGTACGGAGTACTATAAATAAAATATAGTCGCGTTTATATTCCATACTTCTCTCTCTCTCTCTCTCTCTCTCTCTCTCTCTCTCTTTCTATGCAGCAGCTTACTTATGACGGCCGTATTTTGATGACATGTCATGTCGTTGGCTACCACGTCTCGGTCCGATGCATCGGACTGTATGCACGAAACGAGCAGATTTATCGGAGAAGTCTCCCGTTACTAACACTAGAAGGTGGACGTATTAATTGCGGATGGATTTAAAGTAACGCGAGACGACTTAATCCGATTACGGGACTCGTGACGGCGAGACGAGAGATTCGCCGCGATCCGAAATTCCTCTTATAGATATAAAATTACCAAGGCCTTTAGGCCTAAACACATCATGTGGAATCTCACGCTTTTTTTTCGACATGATTGCGTATCCAAACTGACATTTTCCATGTCTCTCCAAGACAGCAAATGTCATCTGATATGTACAGCACATATATGAAGCGTTATATGATTTCCATAATTGTATATTGTAATTATTAAAGCTCGAACAATGTAACAAAATATATGTAAATAAATTAAAAAATAAGAGATAATTTTTATAATTACTCTTGTTTTCTGTTAACAACGTTACTTTTGCTCATCTCTCCGATAAAATATAATTGTTAATTTTTATTTTTATTTTATGAGAAATCTATAAAACAAAAAAAAATTACAAAACTTCTTCCACTTTTTGGCATTTTCTCATGTTTCATCATTTATCCATTTTTGCTAATAATCAAGGCATCTTAAATTAAAATTGACATGGTGAGGGAATATATGATTTCCGCGGACGGGTGCGTCTGGAAATTGAATTTTTACGTCGAGTAGCGTGAACGAAATCGAATTATGGAAACGTCACCGAGGGAAACGATCATTTGACGAAGAGCAAAATTCGATTGCGCGTTAGAGAACTTACAAGCGAGGGAAGCTCGGCAAAATTGGATTTAGACATGTAAGTTGGTGCAGCGACCTCGCGAAACATTACGCCGGAGCAATTTATATCGTTATATACCGAAGTAGCAATTTGACGGGCAAGTATATATCTGTATTACTTCATCGTACATTCCCTTATCGCTGAATCGCAGTCAGACAAATATAGCTGCAATTTCATTCGCCACTTAAAAACTATCAACTTATATTGCCAGGTTGTAAATGGCGAAGAGAAAATAAAAAAATTTGTGCATATGACATATATAAGGTAAAAGTGTTATTTCCAATTGTGCAAATTATTTTTACGTATATACATAAAAATACTCTAAATCTCATATTAACTTCAGATTTATATAAAATTTTATAAAATTCATATAAAAATTTTAATATACTGTTATCTTATTAACTTTAATCAAATAATTTTTTCAGTCTATATGATCTTATTATATATCAGACTACACAACGTATTTACTTCTTACACTTCTCGAGATGAGAATTCTCGCGAGTGCTCGTCTTCAGACTTGGCCGAACGAGTAAGACCGACACGCGACGAGCGGACACCGCGCGGTCTGCCGCGAAGGATTCCACGTCCTGGTCTCTTGCCAATCCGATCTCAGTTCGGTCCAATGCTCCGCGACGTTTGCCAAAAGACATTCATGCACGTGCAACGAATATGCGCGCGAAGAGTGCGAAGACCGCTTTCGTCGCGCGTTAACGAGAAATCCCAAGTGCGCTAGTGAAATTAGTCTGCGAGACCGGCGTGAGCTAGTATGAAAACACGATTCTTCTTTCACCAATATCGTCTCATCATAGTTTATACGCAATGTTTTTTTAAATATAATTAATGTATTCAAAATATCGTAATATTTAGATGTAGGCTCGTCAAATCCGTTCGTCATGAGAATTAACGATGATGCGAGTACAAAGGAAGTGACCAGAAACGAGATTCGTCATACTAAAGACTCGATTGAATTGCAAAGTGGGCCATCGTTAAAGAGAAAAACGTGATTGTGAGAGTGACGTTAGAGAACGCCATTTTAACTTATATACTAACGTGCATAATATGAGCATAACATCTTCCGAGGCTTGTTACGAGTAGAATCGCCTCATTACTCGAGAAAGTTCGGGGAAACGTATTATCGGGGACCTGGGTGGTCCAAGGCCATCGATTTTACGACTCGATTTGGTTTCTTAAAGGGAATTGCCCGGGCTCCTTTAAAAAAAAGGTCAGCCGTGACGAGAGAGAGAGAAAGAAAGAAACTTCCCTCGTAACAGGTTACATAAATTCTTTGTTCCCGAATACTTCATGTCGCGAGAACGCTTTGGTTACCAGGGCGCAGGTTAAAATCAGGTACTCTAGAAATGTACGGTTGTTTCCCTAAATGATTTCCACGTAATAAGTCCAGAATTTTTCCTCGGTAAAAAGAAAAATCAGTAACAAGTGCGATTTATCAAAGCAGAGATAAAATTTTAGATAAAATTTTTTACCTCAAGATAAAGAACAATATAAAATTTTATTTTCTGAGCCGTTTTACATTCTCTGTCTGAACAGGTAAAATATTACTCTATTTTATTGATTAATAATATTGAAAAAATAAAATAAAATTATCCAAACGGTTTTAATACTTTAGAATTTTGCGAATTTTTCAGATATCATAAAATAAAAATTAAATTTTAAATACTTTGTAGGAGATGTTTGCCTCAAGTATTTAATGAACGAGGAAGAAATCTCGCGCGCAACAAGAGCGATAATTGATCGGGGTCAATGAATCACGCCGAAGCCGCAATCCCTCCGCTCCACAAACACCGACGGTTAATCGGACCGGGTAATTCGATTTCGTGAGCAGTCGGATCAACAGTACGGTACGAGGCGAAAGCCCACCGAGTTTCAAGTTGCGGCCCTCGCTCCTCTCCTTGGTCGGGGCCGCCTCTTTTTTTCCCTACTGTGCCCTCTTCCCTCGGAACCGAGCCACGAATACTTGTACGTACGTCCGCCTCGATGCCGGGAGAAGAGCCGAAAGTATGCAGGCATCGTGTACAATCTGTGCACGGGTAAATACCTGCTCCGGTATACCTGCGGCGCGACATAAACCCAGCCTCCATAAACGGTCAAGTGCCTACCGCGCATTTATTCTTTTCCGCGCGCGGCTGTGCTCTCGCGAGGAGCATAAGCCCCCTCGCCGAGAGAAGCCCGCCGGGGAAAAGAAGTGAAACGAATGAAAAATCCACGCGCTTCCGATCGTTAACCCTTATTCACACACGCGGGCTCTCACGTGCACCGCGATGATTCAAGCGCATCCGTCTATATCCGTTTTTCCTCTTGCTCCCTCGCGGAGTCTCTCTGTGCGACTTAAAAATAACCCGAAAGCGAGCATCTCATGTGGTACAAGCTTAATTGCCGTAAAGTTGTCAGAGTGTAACGACGTGACGGGAAGTGATCACTTTAAATAAGTCAGGGTGGCCCGAGAAATTCATTATCTAAATGTAGAATCGTTATTGGCGGATTTTTTAACTCGAGCTACAAGAATCGCATCCTACGTTCCAAATTAATAATGTCATCCTCTTACTCTGTGTGTTGTGACAATAATTGTATCCAATCATGAACTCCCGATATGCTCAATCGATCCCCGATAATTTCGCGATCGCAATTAAGAGAATGTGTCGCGCATAAGGAGCGCGCAGTGAATGAGAGTAATCCGTGAATGCAAATGATCCTCATATTTCGCCCGAACGTGAGATCTCGCTTCAATTCCGAGTAATTAAATTTCACCACGTAATTGACACGCTTTCGATACAGAGGTGCAGAAGCAAGAAATGCATTCAATTTATCACCGGCGCGATATTCTCGCTTTCCATTCTCGCCGTCTTCGAGTCACGATGGCGAATTACGACCCTTGATCCTCTTTATAACGGGATGTACTACAAATATTTTTCCAAATATGGCGCTACATCACGTTTCGATCATCAATAGTTCCACAAGGAAATATTTAATAATATTGCACTTCACATGATCGGATTTGATCACGATTCTGAGTAGAATAATCTTGATCGAAGAGAAAAAATTAGTATTTAAATAGTATCGCGCTACAATCTTCCGCAAAAATTTTGCAGTCTCTCGATTCGTTCAACCTTTGGTCAAAGAGCCAGGATAGGACCGGATTGATTTATCGTCAGTTCCTTTTATACCTCGATTTTCTCACATTTCGTTCCGGCTCGACCGGTCACGACGCGCGACGTGCCATCGTCGCGTTTGAGTGTTGGCTCATAAGTTTCCATCAGCGACGACTGGCGTCATGGTCGGGAGCTTTAAAATATTTCGCACACCTGTGAGGACGTAAAAGTTGATTTTCCTCTCTCACTCAAACACTTTTGACGGAGCAACCATCGATCTTTTTCGAACGAGCGTAAACGGGGATGCAAATTCTCCACGTGGACAACTTTAAACGTTATACACAGTGAGTTCGTGTATCGCAGATAACATTTTAGCGAAACCGGGACCGCATAAGCAACATTTTTATGAGTAAACAAATCGATATTTAATTGAATTATGTTCATGTTTAGCTCGCTTTCGAAAGGCGCGAAGGTGCGTACGCGTCTTTTCGCTTCATAGTCCTTTCGCCACGGACCTTTCCAAGCGGCCCACCAATAACATCGCGGTAAAGTAAGATTCGCGGGGCGATAAACAAAATGTCGCTTTAAATTTCGTTCCGCTTCTTGACTTAACGAAAGCCAATTTCCGATACGAGTGCGATTCGCGTGCGTGTCTTCTCGCCTCGCGCGATCCTTTTACTGCGCGAACCGCAAAGATAACGTCCCGTAAAACTTTCGCCTCGTCATAAATAAAATGACGTTTTAATTATCAGCCGGTCTCTCGCGAATAAAAGAAAAGCAATTTGAGCGCGCGAATACCGTCGTGTGCCACGGTCCTGTTGCTAAGGAAATCTTCAATAAGGCTGAGGGCAATATCATCATCGAGCTCCCGAAATATCTTAATAACCAGGTCCCTGTCGGTTCGAACACGGTCCTGGATAATAATTCACGCCATTCACTCGGCAGGCAAGCTGTTTTCACAGAGAGCAGTAAGAAAAAAGCATGAAAGCAAGAAAAGAGAGCAATCTTTACGTATGGCGCGGCACTTAATCGATCGCATACAGTATCTGTATTCATATGTTACCAAACTGAAAATTGCCGAGAGAATAATATAGATCTGAACTGCAGAAGATAATTGTAGAGAACGTCAGAAAAAAGGACTTGAATAGTTCTCAATTTTAATTATGCAGAAAATACTTGTATAAATTATTGGATAATTATCTTAAAAATAATATCTCGTTTGAGTGTAAAAACCAGAAAAGCGTTTCTTAATATACGATATTATCTAAATTGCGTCATATGATTAATAATTTCGATTACGATCTGTTATCGGCTTATGGCGCGCTTTGATTTATTTATTTTTTAATTGACGGCCGTGCTGGATCGATGATACGATTATCGCTCTGAGGCTGGCAACTCGAAGGAGCCCGGTTTAATCGCCTCACCCTATAACGCGGACGATCAACGGTGTGAGCAGAAGGCAAAAAGATGGCTGGCCGTGGATCCGTTGTACGTAAGGGCCGCCGCGCGCCGCGGTCTGTAATTATCGTCACTGGCCGTGGGAATTGAATTACGAGGTAAATTCGTGACGTACCACAACGGTGGCCGTTCCGACAAAAGGCACGAAGCCGCCCGACGACCACCTCAAGCATATTCGATGATTTCGATCGAGACTATCATAATCCACAGTGATTTGTGCATTCTCATTATAGATACCTATATAAAGACACTAATCTTTTTATCTTTCGTTTCTCTCGGCGATTTTATTGCAGGCTTCCTCTCAGAAGAGATAGAACAATTCCATCGAAGAGAGAATTATATCAAGGATTCAATATATTACTTATATTAATTAAATTGTAGTGCAAATTTTAGACGAAGAGGAAAAAGATAAAGGTTTATGGTTATATTGCTCTCCACGTTTTTATGCGAAGAATTTGGGATTACATTATGCAGAATACCACGTTGATTAATTCAAAAGCGTTTCATTAAGATCCAATAACGCACAATGTTACGCGCGCGGTCATAAAATCCGGATAAAACGGCACGGTTCTGTCTCGTCGTGTAACACATGTATACATTATCCGCAAGGTCCGGGCCATGAATAGGAAAAAGGAACAAGCCCGCCTTCGGACGAGAAGCGATCTTCCACCCTACGAGGTATTATTTTCGTGACTTCGTCCGTCTCTCACTTTCCCCCCTCCCCCGTTTCCAGTCCCGCCCGCCCCAGGAAGATGATTCATTCACCCGGCCAAAGGAGAAGTCGGCGTGCGCGCAGGTTCGAGGACCCCGAACAAGCGTTCGAGGAACGACGGCGACTCGACTCGTTAATCCGTGAACAATGAAGGATTCGAGCTTCAGTCCCGCTCGACGCGAGTACCATTCGCTGCTCCTTTTCACGTTCGATACCTCATCGCAAGGGTTAGAGGTGGCGTCGATCTACGACGGGCGATAACTTGCTCGTTTCATCCCGACGCTATTCGAGGGAGGCAGCTTGACGCGCGGTCTGATCCTTCCGTGATCCTTCGACAGGATAATTTCTCTTTTTGGTGATCCACGCGAGTTGATATAGCATGCGATATCATAAACACGCTGACTCTGATACAACTTTCTAAATATATTATCAAGATGTTATACGTTATTTTTATTATTAAAAATTATTTTAGTTTGCTGTAAATATTAAGAAACTCTATTATCGGGAACACAATTCCGAGTTTTTTATCAATTTTTATAATTGTCTAAATTGTTACGGGAAACGCTTTATTATAGCGATCACAAGCGTCCATGTAATTTATCTTTTACCCTATGTTCTTGTACATTGTAAAATATATTAAATATATTTTCTTCATCGATACTGCTTTGAATACTAATGAACTTTCTGCAACGATGGAGATTGTAACTCCTCCTCTTCAATTTTTAGGAATTATTAATCGCGCTCGGACTGTTATGGAAGATACTTCGTTAACTATCGTATCTTCCCGCATAATGGATTTTCTGTTTTCTATCGCATGCAAAATATATTAAATGCATTTTCAAGACTCCATTAAGAGTACTAATAAAATTTCATACGATCACGGTCAGTCACCTTACTCCACCTCTTTTGCCGCGAGGAAAGGCAGCATGTCGGCGAAAAAGACGCACACGAATTATACGGCGGCAATCTCTCCTCTTCTCAATGTTTGATGATCATTTGTAGCCGTCTACTAATTATTGCGCAACGCGGTCTCGGCCCTCTCACTGTGTACGGCGAGATAAAGGTTGTCCATCAGTCGGCCTTTTTCGGCACAGACAAATTAATTTATTCCACCGGACGCCTTCGCGTGGGAGGCGGGGCTGATCCTGATGCTCGGTTGTGCCAATCAGTAGCGCAAACAGAAGTTACACGTGAGATGAGTTAACGGCACCAATCAATGCGTGGGAATTGTCTTCTTAGCAAACCAGGAAATAAGTTTTAACTTTTCTACATATTGACACACTTTGCGGAAAATTTTTCTTTTTCAAGTTATTGCAATTACTAATATGCAAAAACAAATCATTATTCTTTTTATCACCTATGTCTTTGCTTTTTCATAAAAAGATTTGAGCTAATAAATACTGATTAATATTATTGATATAATATTTAAAATAGTGCTATAACAAAATTAATTACTAGATATATAAATAATCCTTACTAATTTAAAAAAAAATTGCTTAGTAATAAAATTACGTGTATTATTTTAATTCTAGAGAAATAACAAGTACAAAATTATTAAAGTAAAAATTAAGTAGCGTCATTTTTAGATTGTCACAATTTTTACTAAATATAAGAGATCGAGTATCTTTCTTTCGACTTAGGTGGTCGTGTCTTGCAAAACTACAAAGGCAATAACAACAACACCGATGTATCGTATCGATTTAACATCGATTCATGCGATTAAAAAAACAATTATGAGCAGCGTCGGACGGCCGTAAAATTAATACGCGCGATGAACGTTAACGAGGACCATAAATATATTCCCCCGCGTCCTGCTTATTCGCCGATTAGCATAATCATTCCCGATATTCACGGACCGTAATTTAAAAATGTCGCAATGAATCGCAACCAATCTTCTCTTCATAAAAAGTACAACGAAAGGTACAGTGTACCAGAGGATTATTACCCGAAGAGAAACACCTCGGGCTGCGGATCCTAAATCTCATGTTACGAAGAAGCACTGTGTATTATCTTTCAGAATAATCTTAATTATGCTTCATTCCATAACAAACTGACTTTCTTATTGTGTATTACAAAATTATATAATCAATTACAAAAAAGTGAAATAAAAAATCAACTTTGTTACCTTTAATATAAAAGCTATACCTTTCTTATTGCTCATTTTCCTCTATAAATTAATTAAATATCTATTGATATAACAAACATTAGTCGCGACGCAAAATTACGAATACAAGCACATTATTTGATAGTCGATTTCATCGTTTTTTCTCGACAAAAATGTTTATTTTATTTATAGGAGATGAGAATTCGGTTGCACATATATTATTAATCCGTTGTTCAATCAAATTTTTTAGTTACGGACCATTATGGGAGAATTGGCTTTTATAAACACCCACGACGCGATCACATGCGGAAGATATCCCGAACGGATAGGAAGAATTAGGCTTGCAATCAGCGTCCAATTAAGGGCCAAGGTTGCAATGCGGCCCACCAACTCCGCGTCTCTTAATTACACAGCGAGATTTCGCCTATCTTAACGTGTTCATTATTGTGGTGCCGGTTGTACGGGCGTATTAACGTATCAATTTTGCTCAGAACCCTGTCGTATCCCGAGGGAGGACCAATTAGCGAACCATGCGCACGTGTTTGCCAATGAAACATTCAATATTTAATTACTACTCAATAAGATTTCTGAGGTTTAAAAAAAAATGTTCCAAACAATCTAGATATTTATGCATATATCGCACTAATTTTTCTATTGTATATATTATTATCTTATTATAAAACTACACAAACTTGAGAGAAAATCCAACAATGATTAACTTTTTATTATTTAAATAGAACTTTATACGAAATTAATTTTCTTTTGCGTTTTTATTTTTATCATACGACGGTGATAAAAGAGCATAATTATTGCTTAATATTTATTTTTACCTTCTTAAGAAATTTTGTAATATTTGCAAATGTTTAATTTTATATTTGAAAAATCACGTTTATAAATATAATACTTTCAGGGCATTTAATTAACGATGATTTATTTTGGTATTTATTTTGTAATTTCGAATTTCTATACGTGGAATAAAATTCCTCCTCGTCAAAGCTCGTTTAGCTCACCCTTGCATGCTTGTCGCGTCGGCACTTCATTCTGATCCATTTCGAAGTACTTTCGAGCTACGTCCTCATTACTAACGGTCTCTCAAAAAAAAGGGCTGCCGTGCTCGTTAAAACGTTTTTCTCAGCCGCCACTCACAATTTGTTAAAGGACGAGGAGCTACCATGGGGCATACCTGCGAGCCGGCACGTAAATTTCCGGAAAGGGATCCTCTAAAGCCTCTCTATCTTCTTCATCTTACCGTATACATATCTTTCTCTGTCTCACTTCGCACAATCGGTTTCGATTCTCTCGTTTCTTGTATCTATCTCTTTCTCCGTCCATCTCACCATTGTCGGCAAACGATATAAATCGACACCAAAGAGCATAGTACAAGAAACGAGTATCTAACGAGAGGACAAAAGTCGTTTTACGATTTTTCGGAGGACAAGGACAAAAGGACCTTTAATGCGATATAATGCGCCATGGGAAAAAAGAGATAGACGCAGAAAACGACTTAAAAGCAAAATCAGATGTGAATATAAAGCATCGCAAAGCGGTGCTTCAAAAATTATTTACTTAAAATTATTTCACTTATCCCTTTAAATTCATTAAAACCGCAAGAATTATGTTGAGTATATTATTATATATAATCTTTGTGATAAAACAATTTGTATAAAATTTCTTTTTTCCGGCCTATATTCACACACCTATCGCTTAAACACCTACCTGTTTCAGGTCCAAGAGGATTGTTATGTATTCGTAATGGTCGCCTCTGGCTAACGTAGGGCTTTGCCACCATTTACCGGGACTCGAGTCGAGGATGTTGCTGATGTTGTGCCTCTTGCCAGGATCCGGACTCCTGGCGTCGCAGACGGCGCATCTCGACGATTCTGAGGGCTTGCAAAATGTCTCTGGGCCCTCCTCACCGCAAGTCGCGTTTACGTAAATGTCCGCTTTCGCAGCGACATTGAACGTGGACGGAAAGAGACCGCTAGTTTTCGAGCTCTTACTCAGGGTGTATGGACCTCTCTGAGCTGAAAATAAAACGGAAAATGCTCGTTAGTTTAAAATACAAAAGAAAAATTATGCGGTACATAATAAGAGACATAACTATTAAATATTTTGGTATTTTAAATGTCATAATATTTTTCATTTTACACTATAAGTTTGTATCATATATTATGACTTTTTAACACAGCGTTATAACTGTCATCATAATTAATTGCCAATATAAAACTAAGGCCACGTGGTCTTTCTAAAGGTCCTGTTGAGTCTGTTATCATCTAAACCACTGTCAAGATTCCGAAATAGAGCCGCACGTCGTTAAAACTTCGTTAATTCTCTTTTAGTTATGTTTTACGAGACTACTGGTATCTTTTATTGATGAATCGGTACACTGATACAGAGCGTTGATACACAGCGTTGATAAATCATCGTGAATCTCAGTGCCTTAGCTATGTTTATTCCACAAGCGTCTGCCTGTGAGGTCGGAGGTGTACATTAACGTCTCGTAAATTCGTTTGATGCGAAAAATACACCAAGGAAAAGCTAATTTTAAATTTGTCTTCTAAAAGTCTTTCTTTGAGATTTTTATTAGATAGGTCTATAAATTTGTAGTCAATAAAAATTCATTATACTCGCTGTTCATAATTTTTAAATGGATAGTTATATCACTTGTAATTTATAATATAAATAATAAATATTCCGTTTATTCCATTTCTTTTTTGGAGAAAAATTGTAACAATAATTTTCAAAATGTCTAAAATGTTAACTAAATAAAAAATTGCAAGAGAACATTTTATCTTGATTAAAAATACTTCTTGCTTAATAGATTACAATTTTACATGTGTCATAAACTTCTAATAGTTATAATTAATTTTATAAGAAACGCTTCTCACATATCCACCGCATATGCGATATCCGGAATATGTGCAAGCTCCGTTCGATCAGAGACGTCAATTACAACGTACTATAACACGCGCATGTAATTACATTCGGACGAATGTCAGTTGCAATTACAATACACCAAAAAAGTCGCTATTTTTCGTGTACGGGCGACGTCGATCGACGCAACATCTCCGATTGGAAAAGCCGCGTGAGCGGAGGACGAAAAGAAGAAAGAGTAAAAGAAAAAAGAAACGTATAATCGAAGCGACGTGTCCCGATCCCGTCATTTTCTGCTAGGCAACGTATCCATCAACAGGTTTTGACAGAGCGCAACGCGAAACCAGTTGCGGGGCAGCGTGGAGATGCAGCGCGAAGATGTAGCGAACAGGTTCGTCGTCGCGTCGGTTCTCCGGCGGCGACACCTGAACGGGTTACCCGCGTGTATGTACATCGTACGACACGTGAAGAAACGTGACGAGCCTATCCCCGGGAGAAAGAGAGGGAGAAAGAGAGAACAGCGCGCAAGAGATAAAAGACACTTTGCGCCGGTGATAATGAATTGATCATCGTTCGCATCGTGGAAATTGCAACGGCAGAAGCAATCGGTCGGGTTTTCTTTTTCCGACACGACTTGAGAATTGATTAGCGGTTGACAGAACTTTAATAACTCGTCGGACGTTTTTATTCGCCTTTGGATTGATGACATATACGTAAATTGTCTCTAATCCTAGGCTCGTTATTATTTACGCTAGATAATGTCGACGCTAATACATGCCATCTCGTGCTTTGATATCATGATTTTCTTGAACCTTTGAATAAAATAAATATCGAAAATTCTTTTGTATCGCGAGTGAGATCTTGATTTTGATCTCAGATTTAAGATATATGTTGAGAATTATGCGTTGTATCCTGCCAAAAATCGCTGTTATTAGTCAGTATTATATGTTGCGGGTGTACGTACGACTCGCACGATCCATCACACTTGATTAATGTTCACTGCGTGCGGATTACACGCCGCCACGTAAGAGCGCATGGCGGTAAATAATGATCCTTCGGTATCACTCATTTAAACAATATTTAATAACAGCCCAGGTTAAAGCTTACACAGCCGATATAGCGAGGGAAAGATCGTTAACGACGCTTTCCAAGCGCTACGTAAAACGTGCTAATCAGATTATAATCGCATTGCAATATTTCACGTCGCTAATGAGCCTTTTGCCATATTCTCGATTAACTCGCTTTTTTGAATACACGTTTTGCAATATTAATGCATGAGAAAGATAAATGAGTCTCTAACATATTTATGTACTTATGTAAATTATGTACTACTTGTAAAGCAAAAAAATTTGAAAGCTTGTGATAATTTGCTAAAAGACTTAAATTTAAATTTTAAAATAATTTTTGTTTGTAACCTCGTATTAAGCTTGAGATTATTCTCAAAATTAATCAGTATACTCTTTGTACACAAAAGCGACATGCGCACATAGTACGCAGAAAGCATCCCACGCGAAGTCATCTCGTTCATCATACCAGAAAATCCCTAACAAAACAAATGCCCGCCACGTAAAAGGCGAAGCCTCGCTCGCTGTTCTGGGTCCGGTGACGAATCTGTACGAGTCCCACTAAGCCCCCATGCGCACTCACGTATAGCTCCCTATTTCAAGAACAACGTGGCAGAAATCTCCCGGACGTGCTGCTTGCACCAAACTGCGCGCATTATGCGCGCGTGGAAAGAAAGCAACTGGGCGTTCGTCGGAGAACGAGCGGACGCGCATTGTGCGCGTGTCGGGCTGCAGTAGTCTGCCAACGAACCGCTCCTATTCCTCTCGTGACTAGACTATTGTTTGAATGGGAAAGCGACAATAATGACATCTCTCATTAAAGGTACCTAATAATGTGCGAACATTCATTTCACTTCCAAATAAATGAGTCAACACATTTTATGACATTTTGTCAAATATTGTCAAAAAACAAAATTCTTCGAAAGATACTCTACGTTTTAAATTATACGTATAAAATAAATTTGCACTGTTTGATGTACCAAAAGAGAAAAAAAATATCTGTACACTTAGACCACATCAGTGAAATTGGATCACATCAGAAAAATATCAGCGCCTTCATATTTTAAACATGACAAATTTGTATTAAAGAAAAACTTTCATATATTACTCGCAACAACTTTACATTCCATCTTCATTCCACATTCTTATGGAAATTCAAGGAACGATTTAAATCCAAACGATCGAGTTCTAGGTAACGCACCATCCTTCCCGTCCTTGAAGCATCCATCGATTATCGTGAATCACGATCGCCTCTCCCTGCCTCACCGATTGCACCCCCGATTGCACCTTGCAACTACTACCGTAACGATCGCTCTGCGAATTCCAAAGAGACGCGTTCGACACGCTGAAAGCGCTCCATGCATTTCCAACGCACAGCAAACGCGTGAAACATTGAACGCGGGCGTGGTTCGCGTTGACACACGGGATTGGAGACGCGAGTGATCAGGAAATTGGCAGAGGCTTGGTTCGAGAACATTTACTACACAGTCATTTTGTCGTGAGCGATGTATCCTTCCGTTCATGAATTGGCCTGTCCGCCAATGTTTCAAGACACACGTCCCACGATCAAATTATGCAGCTCAAGCGAAACGCAATAATGAAATACAATGATTATTTACCGTGGCATTATATAGAGATACTTAATCGCAAATGTGTGCGAAAAAAGGAAATAAAAAATTAAAATAAAAACCTAAAATGTATTGCAGCACACAATAATATATAGATATGTATAAAAATATTAGAAAATACTATGTTCAATAAAATATTATAAGATTAAATCCATTGCATTTATTTAAACACTGTTAATTAAGAGCTTATATTTAGTGTTTGCTTCAGTCCCATTTTTTAGAATTTACTACGTCAAAATCAATTACTCCGAATTCTATAATTAGTCATCTACTTAAATATGTTTACTAAGAAAATATATATTCAAATTTAAAAGATGTGTCTTGTTACCGGCTTCCGTGCTTATAGACGAGCACGCTCTACATTTAGAGTGCATCGCGCTTTCTCTTCTCTCGTGTCCAACTATATACTCCACTTTCTCATATGTACATACTCTCTTCTTATAATAGTCGCAACATGGCAAGGGGGAGGATCACGTGCACGGCGATTCCAGAAAAGGAGCAGAGACTACGGCATTGTGTCATGTCTGCGCACGAAATCGGAGTCTTCTCTCCTGCTTCGTGCGCCTCTCTTCCTCTGCCTCTCTCGTACTGCCGTGAAGCGACTTAAACCTGCTACGAGTGACTGATGACGACAGAAATAACCCCTGTTCCGTCTTTCCGCCCGCCGGCCGGCCGGCCGGCGCGCGGCGTGGCACGACGCACGTGTCCACGTGCGTGTGTAGTAAACCTACGCAACGTCATGCGAGAGAGGAGACTGTGATTCGCGTGATTCGCATGCAAGCAACGCCAAGAGATATACCGAGTACGGAGAATGACGTCGGTGCATCGCGCCGCGGTGCTGCACGCTCGATAGAGTTCGCGTCGTCGCGGTAAAGACTTCTGGTAATTACCACCGAAGAGTTGCCGTTATTATTAGGATCATGTCGTCGTAACCCTGCCTGCTCAGCGTCTTTACGATTTGTCAACGACCAAATCGATTATCCTAAGACGATATTATCCCGGGACAAGAAAAGATCAAAAAGCTTATTTGAATCTATAAACGGAAACTAAATAGAAGAAGAAGACAAAATAAATTTTAAACCTATTTTTACGATGTAACCAATATTATATCTAAACTTTGACAAAATTTATAATGGAAAGTTTTCAGTTATTCATTGTGTGCTTTCTCTAACAGAAATTAATCTTCCGAACGGTACTATGACTCATCCAAAAGTCTAATCGTATACGAATAGAGAGCGCAGATTTATACCGAAAAACAATGACGACATACGGTCATTTGTTACGGTCCGTTACACGCGTTACAAGCTCATTGTGTTCTGCAAAAAGCAGCTCCTTCCTCTTGAAAATCAAATGAGACTCGCTTAACCCATTCTTCGTCAGGAAGAATTTTTTGTTCCGCTAATAGGTGCAGCGTGTCCTCTCGAAGAACTCGAGGGGCCGCACTTAAGAGTTCCATTTCCTCTCGTGTTCACGATAACGTATTTACAAAATATCCTGATGTGGTTTGGTTCACATGCAACTGGGCCGTGCCAGGAACGCGCTTGGTGGTCCTTATGACTAATAGTTCAGCCAGCTACAGCTTGTTTCACCCGTGTTTCAAGGATCGCATCCTCTTGTGAAAGAAAAGAAAAATATGTATGTACCCACCAAGCGAGCCACTGACTTGATTCAAGTCTCTTGCACGGTGACGTAAGATTAAGTAACTTGAGCTCCTGAAGCGGCTTTCAAAAAATTTTTTAGGATTATAGTAATTAATCATGGATTATTTCAGTGATTCAAACTCAAAGGCAAATAAATTATTGTAATGAGACTGAAAAAGTAAAATTACTAACGATATTACATTCTGTTCTATATAATATTGAATTAATTGACAAGTATTAATGATGGAATATCATACATATTTTCAACAAATAATAGGTACATTGATTTTATTTAATTAAATTGCACAAATATAACTGTTCGTTATTTTTAGGTATACCTAAATAAATTTTTCCTATTTATTATTTTATAATTTATATTATATTTAAGACACGCAAATAGTCTCTCTTTCTTTCCCTCCTTCCCCCCTCCCCCTCCCCCCTTATTATTTCCCGAAAAATTGAAAAAATTAAAAAACTGATTTTTAAAAGATCGGTAAGTAACGAAAAATTATATACTTTATGGCACTCCCCGGGAAATTCAACCCCTACTTTATGTACAATTCTTTGAGATTCGGTCATTCCGAACCGGTTTCCAAAAAGATCGGTAACAAAAAATAGTACACTTTATAGCACGGGAAATTATACTCCTTCTTCATGTATAATTTTTTGAGATTCAATCAATTATTTCCCTAAAAATTGGAAAAATTAAAAAAACCGGTTTCCAAAAAGATCGGTAACAAAAACTGTACACATCATGGCACTCCCCGTAAAATTCTACCACTACTTCTTTAAGATTCGGTCAATAAATTCCCGAAAAATTGAAAAAATTTCCGTACCGGCTTCCAAAAAGATCGGTAACGAAAAATTATACACTTTATATGCCCCTGCTTGATCTATAATTCTTTGAGATTCGGCCAATTATTTCCTGAAAAATTGAAGAAATTAGAAAAACCGGTTTCCAAAAGATCGGTAACAAAAAACTATACACCCTATAGCACTCCCCGGGAAATTCTACCCTTATTTCATATACGTTTGGTAAAAATTCGGTCCATTGGTTTCCGAGATCATAGCGGACAAAAAAAATGCAAACCCTGTTGCTTTATAATAATAGTATAGATTAAGGAAATGTGCATGCGCGAACCAACATTACATTTTCACAGTCATTAAGATACGCGCGCAGTAAATCGCGCTATCATTGACGGTAACAACGATGAAATAGTGCGAGGTAGCATACTCGTTTCGCCAGCGGGCTACAAATCAAGTAATGGATACTGGTATCGGAACGGGTATCCGTAATGAAATATTGGCTCAGGAATGGAATCGCGGCGGGCCCACAGTTTATTGTTGCGTCATTCGTCGTCGTAAAGCCCACTCGCTTTTAAAGATCGACGCAACACGTCAAGTAGTGTATGTACGCATGAAACATGAATGGAAATCACGGCGGTCCCGTTGGCGACACGTGCAATGAGTTAACACTTGACGTGGCGAAGAATCCGGATGCTCAACAATAATTATAATAAATTATCGAGCGTGTCGTATCTGTGAGGAGAACGTGTCGCTTTACATCTCCATTAACATATCGGGCGGTGTAAAACGCGGTTCGAACGAGCGCGTCTGTTAGCTGATCGGTGGAAAGTGAGAAAGCGGTAGTCTTGAGCGTCCAAGTTTCATCAGGAATGCTACTTTAACTGTTCTTTCTTCAATGGGTCTAATGTCAATTTATGTGTTCGGGCATGCCAAGAGGTGAGAATTTTCTGAGGAAGGAAAACCCCTAGCACTCTACAATCTCAAAAAGTACGACCCCGAAAATTGTGGCTATAGAATAGATTCTTAAAGGACCCCTCTTGTAATTCTGAGATTCGGTTTCGGATACAGCACGCGCGCCATTGTGCGATTGTGATGAATTCCGGGATTTCCACCACTTTTCATTCTCGGATCTTCTTTGGCAACCGCGAGACTAAGCAAAGAAGAAGCACCGTATGCTTTCCAGACGGTCGGTGTATTTTTGTAGACACCCTATTGAGACAGTGAAAAGAAGTGCTCGCGACCGCCACTTCAGCCTGTCAAAGTCAATTTTCTTCATATGAAGTATAAGCTAGAGCTGTATACCGTCATTGAACTGAAGTACGTCTGTACGTCTGTACGCGGTAAAAGACATTCCGACATTTCTTAATGCTGATTACGAGCTCGCTGCATTTATAAGCTATTTCATACATCTGACTACTTGTGCTACCACTTAGTAATAAATTTAAAGCTACTGCATTGTAGACAACTCGTATTCTTTAATCTGAGAAATTTCAACAGCATTAGAAGTCTTTTTATATTTGTATAAAACTAACGATTTTTACGTAAATTTTTAATTTCACTGTTTCATTCTAATAGTCGGAAAAAAAATTATACGTTTCAATTAAATGTCAATAAGAAATAATTAACTATAATCAATCTTAAACGTGACAAAGATTATTAATATGAGAGAAGAATATCGTTCCTCTGTTAAAGTTTATTTGCTTTTAAAATCTCAAAGATGTCGACTGTAAAATTAATTTATTAAACCAGACTTTAACGAGCGTTGCGTCTCTGTGATCCTCGAGCCTATCATCGCTGCCATTAATAAGCGTCGAAGAATCACGTTCGTAACTCGTGATATATTTCGATATATCGCATTTTCACTTGATTTACACGGATGCCTGGAATTACAGGTGCGTTTGAACGCCGCGAGAAATCGATTATCGATCCGGCTATTCGTATAAGTGGCATCCCGCGGCGAATATCAGGCCGAAAACGAAAACCTGTCGGTGTAGCCATAATTGATGCCTGCCGATCGCCATGCGGCTCAATCGATTAATCAGACTCGCTCTCGGTGGGATTAACGAGGTGTAATATTAATGGTCACGGTACTCGAACGCGCCAGTCAAGAATTCGATGCGATACGACGTAGGGATAAGAGAGAGATTAACAGAAACGGCGTTTGGCACTCGGCGGTGAACTCGCCGCAATTAAACGCAATCTGATCTGTCTCAACGTGCGTTGAACTCATTATAATTGCTACATTATATTTTGATTAGCGGAATTATAATCCTCATTCTGAATGATCATGCAAGTAAATCCGAAATCCGAATCGCGTGATTTTAAATTTTTTAGCTTCCTGAAGTTACGCGACTTGAAATTTTTATATATCTAGAACATAAACTACATAAAGTATACAAATTTTTAAATACACGTATATTATACAAATATGAATATACTTATCATGTTATGCCAAATGAATCTATTCAAAAATGCATTTGTATGTTCGTAGCTAGATTCAGAGCAACGCTATGCAACGCTAAATTCATGTCGTGTACAAGTACTCTTTACAAACTCTTCGTTCTCTCTCTCTCTCTCTCTCTCTCTCCCTCACAGAACGATTACGAATACAAGAAAGAATGCAAATAGTACAATGAGAGGATGCAAGTAGCGACTACTGTAATAAGCGAGCGTACACACGGTAACAATTCTTTGTTTACACACGTCCGGTGCACCTGGTGCGGTAAACGTCAAAACGGATTGCAATTGCGGATACGGCAAATGCAGCGTCCCGCGAACGACCGGCCGCGCGAGTTGCTTTCGTGGCGCGTGCAATTTAAATGTCTGAGTGGCGGACGGCGTGCAACCACGTGGCCGCCACGTTCGATAATGAACTCGAAACAGTGTGACCGTCTCGCGTAAAGTATCCCTACCGATGATAACAATGGTGATTGTGAGTCGCCCTGCGATTAATCGTTTCCCAACCTATCCTTCTCTCATTATGTATGTACGCACTTGACAATGTATTTACAAATGGATACAATATCCCGCAATTAATAACAATGGTGTTTGAAATGGTGTGCTAATATTTGTGGAACTAGCATTTTGACACTACTGTTAATTAGCACTTGCTTGTAAAAGACGTGACTATACATTAAATGATTTTAACATTGCAAAAGAAGAAAAATATCAAAAATTATCAAATTATAAATTATACTG
Organism: Temnothorax longispinosus; assembly: GCF_030848805.1. Classification (NCBI taxonomy): domain Eukaryota; kingdom Metazoa; phylum Arthropoda; class Insecta; order Hymenoptera; family Formicidae; genus Temnothorax; species Temnothorax longispinosus. The sequence goes on along the minus strand of NC_092367.1, from coordinate 15,778,892 downwards.
TCAATCAAATTATAAATTATTCTATCATATTAAACAATGTACTTGCTATCTATTCAATTATATGCGCTTTCGCGAGATTACAAATACTCAATCAACGTTGAAGTTATGCGGAAAGCAGGGCCATATTAGCTTTTGAAGAATTACACAATAACGGTATACTGATGTCCCATTAAGCAATACGGCGAAAATAAGTACAGAGAAAGAAATACGGAGGAGCAGACGGAGTGAAATATGGGAAAAGGGGCAGAATAAAAACGTAATTCGCGGTAATTGCCTTTCTGAGATATTCGAGTGCGCGTGCATTGCGCGACAATCATGAAGTATGTCCATGTGTGCACGCGTGCTCGACAATGAAGCTTACAATCAATGGTGTCGAGAGAACTTACGAGCCTCGCTCTCCTAGTATAACAAGTGGTTCTCAGACCGATAAGCCGACCGAGAGCTCGGAACTTTTTCCACACGAGAGTTATAGCGAGGCAATAATCTGTGACGTGCGAGTCTCTCCACCGAAATCTAAACACCGCACGCTACTTAGGAAGAGCCATATTTTTGATACATTATAAGTAGTTTCCCTACAGCTTGTAAATCGTGGTTTTTTCGGTGTAACGCGAGATAACGAAGTATGTAATGGCGTACAAGGCTGTAAAGTACGAGATACTTTAAATATATCATAGCCAGAGTTCCAGAAACAATCTTACGAAAGAACCGAGGTAACTTTTACTAATTATCCTAATAATCTACTTTGTAATAAAAATATATGGAAGATTAATAATACAAAATTTAAAATAGCATTAAATCGTAAGTCACGAAATTATAAGTTTTTTTTTTTTTAAGTAGAATATTTAACTGTAGAATATTTAATTTCAACGTAGTTGCGCGAAAAAACGATAACCATGAACATTTATTAATTGCGCTTATTCTCGATTACATTTTGTTAATCATGGGGATAACTAACGTGAGCAAGCAATACGTGTTGAATTTAGTCTATCAGATCATTGGATCAAGCGGGCTTCGATCTCATGTCCGTAAACGTATGTAGCAACAAATTAATGGTCATACTGCCCACGACGGTGGCCGACTTACATTACGTTCTACTCGGACGAACGCATTCTCCTTCAATCGGTCGAATCGTGACAGCGCTGCCCACACGATATTCGTTCATGTACCTATACCGATTATTAATCATCCCGTCACTCTGACCAACGAGCCTTTTAATTCAATCTCCTCTGCGACACGCTAATGGTTTATTGATAACTACCGCGAGACGTAACGAAATCTAAACGAGATGCATCACGCGCACATAGAGTGGGATTAACTCAATTTATGACAATCCATTTCAGTTAAGTGCATTTTAACTTAACTGCTGTTCACTATAGAAATCTGTTAGACTTTAATGCTTAAGATAATTTGCAAACTAAAACTTGACGTTACAATTTTTTGAAAATTCAAACAACAGCTAAAAAATGTAGATTTTTCATATTTCAAATAAATAATTTATTCTCTACATCACTCTACAATATTTTGTACTCATGATTTTATAATAGTAATTAATTTAATACTCCGCAAAAAATTATGTGCTTCGTGAAAAATTTTTCTCTGTAAATATAGATCCCACGACTTTGCCGATTCCGGAACTCTTCGCGAATGCTCGGATGACTCCTATATTATTGCGCTGAATCATTTCGCTCGAGGTTTTACGCTGGCAATAACCGCATTCGGACCTCCCAGACCGCAATTTAGAATGATAGCTATGCAAATTGAACAGCGCTTCGGCCAATCAACCCCTTTCGTGGAAGCGCTGACTTCTTTCGAAGAGCCTGCCGCTTTCTCGGTGCGAGGCGACATCGCCGCCCTGTGACAGGAAACGTTCTCTCCTCTCCTGCGAGTCCTTATCTTAATTGCACCACCGACAAAGGATCTGATCTGCGAGCGTGACTGGCTCGTCCCTTTCAAGTGTCTGGCGCGCTGTCAGCTCGCTGACGTCTTTACAACAAAGTGTATAAAGCGCACGTGGGGAAGACACGTTGCAAATCGTTGAATTAAACTCGCCGTCGACTGCGCATTTTCCCGCCCGATCGCTTCCGCGTCGACGACTTTCGTCACGGTGCGGCGTGCCGCATCGGAGTTAACTGTATTAATAAATAAATGTCTGTAAATTAATACCTCTAATCGGAATGGAGAAAATAATTGGCTAATGTTGCAATTATTTGAATCGATATTAAGTACGCTGATAAGAAATTAGTAAAATTTGTTTTCATAATTAATAATGAATTTAGTTTCACGGTAACCAAATGGTCATGCATATTGCAAAATATTAATTTTTTAAATGCGCAAAGAAAGTTGCGCAAAGCGCTTAACGCGCATGTTTCAGCGAATACGAGTTTGACCACGTAAAAAAAGAAATTTTTTAACCCGCTATCGAAAAGTCAAGTGATTACCGCTTTCTAAAGCGAGATGTTCGCAAGGGTGATTTATATGGCGGCGAAAATGTCGATTCACCGTGAAAAGTACGCCGCTGACTTTCTAAGCGACATAAATCTCACCGTACGGCAATTTACTGCGATTTTGTACAATGAAACCGCCGCGATTAGATGATTCAACGGCAAAAGGGTCAACACCTGTTTCATTCTATCCCATTAATATCAATTAACTTTTATTAGTTGGGTTACTTAACGTTTATCTTTTCTTATATTCTTTTTTCCGGTAACAAGATTTACGAAACTACATAATTACAAAAGTCAAATGTTACACGATTTAATTGTCAAATGTTATATGAGTTAACGCTTATAATTAATCGTGATAAAAGGAAATACAGTAAAATTTTTATTTAAATTAAAGAATCTAAATAAACCATGAGCTTTAGCTATTCTGCTTCATCTATATTAAATATATATATGGATTTTACTCCTATTTCTTCATTATTTTTATAAATTAGGTTTTATCTTGTTTCCATTTCTTCTCAAATATTTATCAAACTATCACTTATAAAAATGTGTGCATATCATGTATGAATGATATGTCTAAATATATGTGAGTATTCGCAGTATTAACTCAGGTTCGCGGCGCTGAATGACTTTGCAGAATTATTTCTATTATAATTCCCCCTACGAGTATTATCTCAGGCACAATATTTGACATCTGTAAATAATATCTTTAAATGCATTTTTATTATTTATTGTCTCATAAAAATTAATTATAAAATCAGAACAAAAACAAACATTGTTTTATATTTATAATAATCTTGTGTCGTGCACGTTAAGAGATTTATTTTTGAAATGTAACTTACGACGTGAAGTCGATATATCATATTTATGTTCAATATAGTGGTTAGCATGGAACAAACAGGTTTATGAGTTAAAGCGTCAGATAAATTTCATCCGGAATCAACTGTTATCGGAAAAATATGCGTCGAAACGTCGTTTATCAACGAGATATTTTACGACTCATCAACCACGCTTTACAAAATATGTGTTGAATAAATATAGAATGTTAATTGGAAAATTAATTTAGGTATCTATATTAAGCTACCTAACAAGCCAAATTATCAGAAAAAATTGTATATGGAATTATATAATTTGCTAATTATTTGCTATTTTTGCTTTTAAAAGTAATTTTTTTGCTCCAGCTATTAAAAAGTTACGAAGGATAGCTGGATAGCTTCTTAATCTTGTTTCGTTAATAGAACGTGGTATTTTCATGTTTTCAGCGAATGCAATTCTCCGATTAAATTTATAATTAATAGTATATTTTACGAGCTTCGTTATGTCTTCTTATTTCTGCATATACGTTATATTTACATAAACTTTTATATTGCCCGTCACTTCTTACATTGTTCCCATTCTCATTAATTTTCACAGTAATAAAGCTTGCGATTAATTATACTGATGCACTCGTTTAATTTTTACGCGGTAACGGATTTGTGTGTATCTTCCACGAAAACTAGCAAGGCATTTCAACGACTTCAACGAAAACTCTTGTGAAAATATATACGATTTATTTCGCGGATACCGTAAATCGATCTTATTGGCGTGACATAAAGAGGCCACATCAAGAAGCTCAATTTCATCGATAAATTACTGTTTCTAATCAGGAGAGACAATGCAAAGTGCAATCTTGGTCATGAATATAATTCTTGTTCAATTAAAAACTGCTTTCAAAGTTTTCTCCCAACGTTGAGTATAAAAGAATTACGAAATAGTGTGCGATATACGATAAAATCTCAAGATAAAAATCAATCTACATTATAGATATTGTTACGGTAACAGTAAATTTAATTTGCATCTGCATTAATAAATAGCTTATATACAGAAGAATTTATGTGCTTTCATCAAAATAAATTACTATAAGAAAAAGCGAATAATTAATAATTATTCTTGAAACTTGTCAGTTATCTAATATCTAGGTTAGATTCCGATAACTCTGGCGCCTTAATTTGACGATGGTTTCTGGTAGTACATTTAATGCTGAACAAAAAATTATATAGGTCTTATAGGGCTAACTGCTCTGGTTTTCGAGATATACAGTGTTAAACTGTATGTTACAGGTAAAGAATGTATCACAAGAACACGCATACCTTTTCCACTCGAGACAAAAACGTAAACAACGTAAGATATTTCGAGGTCTACCCTCTCTCCTCTGACTTGAATATAGGGCGAAACAAGTAGGTTTATCATTGTCACGGTTCGTGTTTTCAACTTTTCACGCGAACCGAGGTTCACCGCCACCTCCCCCCTGCTTTCGAAGGAAGTGCGGTAGCCCCTCCCTCGCTTACGTGTGTACTGTTTATACACACACAATTGAAGTATTATTTAAAAATTCATATTATTTATTTTTAACTTTAACACTGTATATCTCGAAAACCAGAGCAGTTAGCCCTATAAGATGTATATAATTTTTTGTTCAGCATTAAAAGTACTACCAGAAACCATCGTCAAATTAAGGCGCCAGAGTTATCGGAATCTTGCCAATATCTAGTAACATCTATAAGAGAAAAAATTTAAATAAAAAGTAGAAAAACACTAAAGTTTATATCGTCTTTATTTTTTATAGACAGTGTAATATCTGTATTTACTAAACTATAATTTTCTCCTATTCGATTTACTTTTTTCTTTGACAGATCTCCTTGCAAAGACTGGTATTTAATTTATGAGCTGGTTCAACAGTGCACGTTGCACGATGTTATCTTCACGATCATTGCAATCTTATTTACATTAGTCGGCACAGTTGATACTACTAATTAACGTAGATACAAGTTAGCAATGTTTAACTAGAATCTTTAGAGCGGAAATATATTTTCTGATATCTTGATGCATCATCAGAGATCGAATAACAAAATTGCGCAGTCTATCATGCATAAAACAATTTTCATTATCGATTTTAATTTAAAAAAAAATTGTGAAAAAATAAATTTATTAAATTAAAAATCCACGTGTAATAGTAATATGTAATAGTAAATAAATGTACAATATATTATAAAAATAAACACTAAAAATTGATATTGGTTATCTGTTGTTTTTACAGTGATTAAAAAGACATAACATATCAAAATTCAGCGTCAAAATAATTCTCTTTCTCAATGTTCTTCAAATGCATCTGGTATATAGTAAGACAATTTATTTGTTAGAAATCAAATTCTTTTATTTGGATTTTAACACTGGTTTCATTAACGCATTAATGCATTAACGCATAAATGCATTAATAATGTGTCAATTAAATCAACGAGAATTGATTTTAATATCTAATTACTTTTGATAATCTTAGTAAAAACAAGCGACTTGTTACAAAAATTGAAGAAAAAGTTATTTTATGGGTATTCAGAATTTTCTTCACGATTGTTAAATATTTATCTCTTATATTCCTATACATTCTAATTTTATCACAATTCCATGAAAATAAATTGTTCTCGATTTATTTTAGTTTTTTTTGTTCTTTTTGCAAAGAAAAATTTTCTGACTTAAAAACCAAAAAAAAGCAAAAGATACCATATGGTTTTTTGACCATAGTCGATGCAAGGGACAGATAAAGAAAGAGGCTCTATCTGTCCAAGAAGACTGCCTTAAACAACCTTGGCCTTAGCCTTAGAGCAACTGCATCTCAACGAGAGCCGCGGCTTTCGCGCAAGCACGTCGGCGTTTCTGGCGAAGCGGCAAAAAGCGACTTGCAAGCAGCGGAGCGGGATGAAACGAGTGCATGTGGTGGCGCTAATAAGAGAGCACTGAATTAATCGTCGTACGCAAGAATGCATCCGTGAGACCTTCCCGAGATTCCTTTAGATGTGAGGGATGAAAAACGTTGCCAACACGATCGAACTCTGTCTGTTTCGTGAGTTATATCAGATTTAAATAAAAAATTTCATGCAGATATTAAGTTTGGAGCGTTCATAAAAAAAATTATTGAATTGCTTTAATTTAAAAAAATTATAAAAGAATATATATTTATATGAAAAACTATTAAATTATAACAAATAAACCAATTTAAAAGTAATAAACAAATAACAAAAGATATAAAGAAGAGAGCAGGATAAAATCTTCACAAAAACACTGATTCTTGAGATTTGTGGTAAAATACACAAGTGTAAAAACAATCTCTAAGATTCTTGACTGTAAAGATAAAATAGTTTGTTAATAGTCGAAACCCAAAAGTGCTCAATTAAGCTCCGAAGTATCCGTGCGTACTTGTATATGTATAAATGATAACTTGCATATGCGTAAATGAAAAATTCCCAACAACCGTTTCTGCGTTTTGTGCCAAAATGTACAAAGTGCTAGGAGATTCTCCAAAATTTATTACGTTAAATGAAATAAAGCTCCTTAACAGACAAGGCCTGGGAAGTGCTCCATTTAACCAGATGTATCCACGCGTTTTTTGTTGTATTTATTATACATGTCTTTATCTATTATATGTCTCTTTGTATAATCCTTTTTGATTAAGACAAAATTTTTAATTTTTACTCCAAAAACGCTCCAAAATTTCAGCTACAAAAAATTTCGGACTTAATAGTCAAAATCCGTTTTTAAATAAGATTTTCATGTGTCAATTATACAACAAGTGTATATGCGCAATCTATTACGCACAAGACGACTTTATTCATTATCGATTTCGAACGTTATACATAAACGTTGAGTCACATGATATTTTGTGTCCACCGTGATATTCTCTAAAGTATATTGTGTAAGCAGTTCTCATTGTATAGTTATCTTTCGGCGGCATATTTCCGGTTTTTGGTGGCGCCCTGAGGCAGCGGAAAAAACAGAGCGATAAAGGCGAGCGAGTAGGCGTCTCGATCTGAAAGATGCAATTTTCGGACGAGTGGGCGGTTAAGCGCGCGAGGAGGTGAAACAGAGAGGAGCAGGTTGAACGACCGAAACGAGAGATCGAAACACACACCGAATGGACATTTTTATTCTACCGCCGTTGACTCCTCGTTCGAGGATCATGCAAGCGAGCGAACGAATCAGGCGAGAAGGTGCTTCGCCTTAACGCACGTTCGCCTTTACGACCGTCGATCGACCGCATTTCGTCACGCATTTTTTTTAGCCGCAAATATCATATCAAAGTATTAACTTTTATAGTACAGAAAGAGTAAGATAAAACTAAAAACATCAAAAATTAAAAAGATTTATATTCTTTTTAATTACTTTATTTAATAATAATTTTTGAAATTAGATTTTTTTAACAGTGCCGACGAAATTCTAAACATTATCTTGGCTAAGTTTATGAAACAATTAATTGACGTACGTTTTAATATATGCGGCTTAAATACTGAACATTAGCAAAATACACGATGCAGATTCGTACACCTCTGTATATGAAAGACGACAATTATGCTCTTTACCGGCCGTGCTTTGTGATTATCGTGCGTTGGATTCGGGAGAAACGATTACACACGCGCTTGGTGAACACGGAAGTTAACATTTACACGCACGGAACGCTTAAGGCGTGTGAAATACCGCGTCCGTTAACGCGAGCAGCACAGGGGGCCTGACCGCGTTGCAGATGCAAGAAATTTCGTAGCGAAAGCCGAGAAGGAACGCCGACCGCCATTGCTGGTCGTTTCGTGTAATTCGACGGTTATTACCTTCGTAACATCCAATTTGGTATCGTGGGTTATCGATTTTACGCGTCCTCGAACGTGAACTTCAGCAAAGAGCTCGGATATTTATTTCCAATGTACCAACGTTATACTTATTCTGCAGATAACAAAAATGCATCATTGATACATTTACCGGTGTGTAAAAAAAAGGTGATATTGGTTGAAAAAACAAAATCAGAAATAATTCTTGAAAGAAAAAAAATCGACAGTAAATAGCAATTACAAAAATAAAAAATAATACATGTGCAGTAATTTTCTAAAAAAAGTCGAGTCTTTATAGATTCTTATTGTAAAAATATACAGAAAATGTACAGAAAATTATCAACAAAATTGATACCCTATATTTATTTGTCACACGCAAGAATTTTTTTTTAGAATTAGCATTCTTACCGTAAGTCGTGACTATTATCGTTAATGTTGAATTTATATTCCGAGCGATTCGCGTCAATCACGCGCGGGTATCCTCTTACGGCGATTCTTGAGCGATTACTTGCGCAGTTACCTGCAGCTTGTCGATCGCTATCGACGCTTCGTCGACGCGATCACCGCGTGTCCTCGGAACGATTTGTATTCCGTCAAAGGCCGGTTGCCGTTTTGCAAGGGATACGTGTAGGTAACCATCTCACCTCATCATTGCTACCATGCGATCGCTATTATCGCTCGCACATTAACGGCGAAATTGCACGGAGCGTCTGTTTTGAGATCCCGCAGCTTGAAAATATAACGTGCGATGCATTATAGAATCGTTCTACTAAATTCTACTTGCTCTCGATCAAATACGCCGATCAAACAATCTCGGGGACGTCAACCGTTTTAAAATAATTTGGACATCAACGAGTCTCGGATGCAAAGAATCTCGATTCATCTGCAGCATCTGGCGAGACTTCCTGCCACACACGACAGAACCTATTTACGAAACGGAGTTTTACGCGCAAAGATTCCCGCCCTCTTCTTTTATTGCGAGACTACACCTTATTCTACTTCCGGTTCGGAGTGAATAAAACACACGACTGAACTCGACAAATCATAACTGGAGCATATCTTTCTATGACTGACACGCGAAGGGTTTTCGAAATCACCGAAATGCAGCTGTTATATATTCGTGAATAAATCCATCACGTATTTTTGCTGTATGGCATATTTTTCTATATAAATATATTATTCATATTGTATGCTTATTAAAATAAATTATTAAAGTTTTAATTATATCATTTCAAATTATAACAGAGTAGAATGTTAAGTATTTTATTACGAGACTTTCAAAAGCACAGTGATGAGAGAATTACGTAAAGTACAATTATTTCAGACATTCTTAACTAATCATCTTAACTAATCATCTACGCTGATAGTTATAATCAATATTACCGGAGACCTCTTCGAGAATACTGCGTATGAAAAGAAGCTTATTCGTTTTCTCTTAGAAATATTCTTGAAAGATGCTACGGGGAGCAAGATAAGATGGTGTAGGAAGTAAATAAGTATACAGCGCTGTGCTCGTCGTGAATCGGTATAAATAGTCTCTCCTTACGAACCCGGATTTTACTGGCTTAATGCGACATTGCAATCGGAGGCAGTCGCCGGACGAAGCTGTCAAGTCCCGCTACTATGAATCATGCCTATTGCTATTCCGGTTTTAAGGTGTTTCTACTTATAAATTTCTGGATCAAGTTTATATATTTCGGAGTCTCTAAAACATGATAACAAATACGTAATCGATCACTATTGATCGATATAAAAGATCGTTACATGTTTCTCACGTGTTCAAAATATTCCTCTTTTTCAATAAATATTTTATACATATTAAATAAATGTTATTATTTTGTATTTTATATAGAAATAAAATCGTAATTATCTAAATTAGAAATTTGAAAATTAATTACTTTAATTGATAGATATATTTTACTTACATAATTAACTTATTATTTGTGAAGACAACAATTATACTTAACACATTGTATATAAATTCATTGCTTAAGTAATAAGGTAAAATTTTTATTACAAAAAATAATTTTAAGTTGGAGATTGCCAAAATTATCTTGACTGGAGTATAAAGTTCTGATTGAAGATCCGGGTGGAAAGAACGATGAAAATGAAGATGCTACGGTTATCCTCATAAGATCACGCTCATCATAAAACAGTGGGAGGTATCGCGATGATCGCATTGAACGTCAACAGAATCGAGAAAGATCCTCGAAATTATCTTCGACCTTTCAGATCGATTCAAAGTTAAGGCGAGATAAAATCCATTATCGCGCGCGTTGCAGATGGAAAAAAATAAGATGTCACGCTCACAACCGTAAAGAAGGATTACACGATCCACAAACTCGCCAAGAGGTAGCAATATATGATTCGTGCTGAGAGAATATGAGAACTGCAATTCCATCAGCTGGACTCAATATAGATATATGCATTTTACATGTTCTACTAAAAGGCCTTTTATGCCTTGGCATATTTCTTATAAGTGCATTGCCAATTAAATTAACTGTTTCTATTTTATATCTGCGATATAAATATAGACATCATGTACGTTATATAAATTTTTGACATTGATAAAGATTTAGGAATTTTAACGAGACAAGGAAAGCTAATTTCAAAAGTAAAAGATTACTGTCCTAAAAATGTAATATAAAATATTAAAATGGAAATATTATCACGATAATATTGCAAGGAAAATAATACTTTTAAACGGCATATCGATACATTGTATAGAAGATAAGCAAACGGTTGTTCCTTTAAATATATGCGTAATTTACATTACTATTTATATACGTGTCTACGAATAAAAACTATAGTCATAAATGACGGTAATTTATTCCTTCTCCTTTTGTTTCCAAAGAATGTTTTTATTACAGAAAAGAAAAAGAGAGAAAAGCGTCGTAAACTCTTCGTACCAAGAAAATCTTTATATTTATTATGCCAATATAGACGTTCATGTGGCGTTGATACCGTAACAGCATTTTATTTGATGTATTATATTATTTAATTATTCAACCCGGAGGCGCGCACAAATCGTTCCGTCTCTAGATCGAGCGCTATCACCGTCCGCGCTTTTAATGTTTTTCATTAATCATGTTTATTCATGGCCGCGTCTCACCTCCGCGGTTTTGATTAAGCGACATAATACGCGTCGTAAAGCTCGATTGAAATACAACCGGAGATACACATGCACGTTTAACATATGTAAAAATGCTGATATCATCGAGTATACGAAGATTTGCTGTAAATTATTCATATCCATATAAATATTTCGAAGATAGAACCAAAAGATACCATTGCTAATATTAAATTAAATTAATATTACTAATATGTTTTGTTTTACAGTCGCGTTTAATGTTTTATTCAATGTCACTGGCAATAGCATTATTAGTATATTAGCGAAATTTCAGTCAAAATATTTATGCTGTTATAAGTTATATGTAATAATATAAAAGCAACTTTTTTAATTAAATATAAAAACAAGGCAAATGAGAGTCAATACGCAAAACATTTGTTTTAATTATATTGATTTCCGATTACATTGTAACCGTTGCCCGACCAACGTGCGTATTGGCTCTCATTTGTCTTATTTTTATATTTTTAATTTTTTTTCGGAGAGCTTTAACCGCGGTTGGTATTTTTTAATTGACTTGCACGTATAAGCTCAGCCATTTGCTAAACACGGGACATTACCATCGATGACTGAATGAATGATCGATTCGTTGAATGCAGAGTTCGAAATAGAACGGAGTCTTTCATGAAAGAGAGAGTCTTTCACGGGATCTTTCTCGGCTTCCCCAAGATATACGCGCGCTATACATTATAGCCCACGAAGTATTATATCATTGCGAGTGTCCATTCATTTTATCACCTGCGTGGGCACGATCATGTTGTACCAGTAATAATCGCGATTTCGTATTCGCTCTACGATTTTGTCGGTGCAATGAGATCTATGACGACAGTTTATTTACTAACTCGACATTTCAACTTAATAAATCATTACATGTGCGTTAATTATGGTGGATATACATAATAGTCGTAAGTTCGCTATATTATTTAAATTTATATCATCACTATTGTTTTACTTCTATCCCGAATACGTCGTTATACACGCAAATTAAAAAATTAAGACTGTTATTATTTTTCATTTAACCGACTAAATAATTATAATTTTCAGATTGAGCATATTAAATGCCGTATAGTGTACAAAATAACTAGAATATAAATTGTTCTGTCAGAGCACTTCCGTGGAATTATCGTATTAAGGCTTCCAGTAAATTCTATTTGGCACGGTTTACCTCGTTCTGAGAATCGATTCTCGCGCAGTATAACCCGTTAATATTGGAATCCTCCTATTAACTCGCGGCAATTCGCGATTTTATTATCCAATTTTGTTGCGAAGCAATCGACGTGTACAGGAAGACGTGATAACGATCGAACTTCGTCATCTCGGAAATGCTCGCCATTCGATCGGGTGTATAGTGAGCGATCCGACCGAAAAAGGATTGCCGGCGGACACGTTTGAACTAATTTCGTCCGAGCTAATTAAGAACAGTAGCGCACGTCGACGACTCGTCGTCGATAATTGATACGTCTCTCTCCAACATGTAACAGACACCTAACAGGAAACGTCTTAAAATATCTACGGTGAGACATACATGTATGATTAATATCTGAAAAAAATTCGGACTGTGATGCTTGCCAAAGACGATATTCTCGACGATATTACTTAAATTAGTTCGAGCAATTATTATTTAATTAAGTAATAGTCACAAATTTCTATTTATACCAAAATTTAAGATACTTTCTTTTTTGTCCTAAATAATCCTTCTTCTTGTAACATATTTGTTCTTATATAAGTAAAAAATATAGTTGTATCATACTTGATTTAAATATCGGTTTTTCAGAAGAGATGAAGATGTGTTCATCATCAAAATTTCTTTTGAAGAAGAATAAAGAAAAGAAAAATAGTTTGAGCAATTAATAGCAACGGATCTTACAATTAGTAGTCTCGAAGGTCACGGTTCGCAGTTCAAGCGGATCGCCCTTGTCATGGTCAGTCTCGCATTCCCTTAAGGGCCTAGTCGCGCGTCCACGTGGTCCCACAGAACCCTCGGTGTACTCCGAGCACGTACACGCCGGCAGTGTTATTTTGCAGAGCAGACCGGCCTAGCATTTAAACAGGAACAAAACGAGAAGCGCGCGCGCGGAACGAGAATGGGATTATTTCGAGAACGGCGTGGAGATTTCGGGCGGGCATCGCGTCGGCTTCGAAAAGCGCCAGGTGAGCTATACCTACGTAACGTCGACCGCGAATCGTTTATGTCATCACTGACGTATTTCAAAGTGATTGACACCCGTTGTTGCAAGCCAACCCTCGAGATCAAGGATACTAAGTGCGCGGGCAGAGGCAACGAAAAGCCAAGCGTCTTAGAACTTCTATATATAAAATGTCGCGTTTATCACTTAAATCAAAATTAATACACATATTTATAATTGACAATTTATATATCAATTTTAAAGAAAAAGTTTTCTCAAGTATAATTAATTACAATATTTTAATTTATAAGTAACATTTAATAAATAAATCGAGATGAATATTTTATGGACCTTTAGAAACATATATTTCTTGCAAGAGGAATTGCATCAATCAGAAAGCATGCCGACTGACATGAGACACGATTGAGACAAATTTCCGATACCGATAAATCGACTTCATCGATATTCCTTTAAACTTCCCCGTTAAATGCTCTTTAAGATAGCTGCTGATCAAACGCAACGGATGTTAAAGCAGAAACGCCCGCTCCGCCGAGTCCGAACAACGAGCATTCACGTCGATCCATTGGAGCGAACGATTAAATCCGCTCTTTCTCCGAAACTAATTAAATTAATGATCCCCCCTCGGGCGAATCCTCGCCGTTTAGATAGAGTCCGGGTACCGCCTTCCACGGCCTCGACAACTCGAGGGTACCGCAACGGCGCGTCTTTATCCCTTTATCTTTATTCGATTCAGCCAGTTGCTTCATTATATCGTTTCTCTCGCGTGGCTTGGCGTTACCCGAAAATCTCGCGAGAAGAAATTGCATTATCCCAGTCATCAATATCGGACGGAGTCAAATGTTAAATGCGCGATCAAACGCCGTTTATCTGATAATAATTTTGAAGGCACAATATATAATGAAAGAACTAATCTGATAGGTTGAATAAAGTACCGTTCCCGATAATTATGAAGAAAATATTAGATAATAATATGGCAAACATTAGATATCAATCAGTTTTTCATAAGAGAAATAGAGATTAAGAAGTTTTACTTATTATATAAGTATTGCACGAATAAAAGTTACAATATAAAAAAATATTGTATAATAATACGAAAAATGTGCAATATGCAGCTACAAAATTATAAAATTAAAAAAAAAACACAAACAGGATCAATGTATATATTTATAAATACATCTCGTAACAAATTGCATACACAATATCGCTTTAGGTGCTTTAATCATTAACCACAGAATTGCATCGTAGAAACAGGAAATGAGACCCATGAGGAAACACACATGATATAGTGAGCATTAATTTCTGCGATAAAAATTAAATGACAGATTACCTATTGTCATGTAGATAACCAGAAATTGCGCATAACAATTAATGTAGATATTAAAAAATGGATGATTTATCCAAACACAAATCATTTAATCCGATAGTTATTAATTACAATATATTATTCATAAGGAAACAAGAAATATTGGCAGAAAAGTTTTTAAACAAAACATTAAAAATAATAAAGAAAAATTAGAGTATATTCTTTTAATTTGTATGTATATCTGTCACGTCACCTCTTTCTAATCGACTTTATTAAACAACATTTTTGATGTGTATACTTTATTTCATTTTTATCCATACGAAAATCTACATAAACGAGGTTAAGCATTCAGCCAGTCGACTATGAAACGCGAGTATAAAGCAAGACTGAGCGCGATGGCAAGCACGATACGCTATGTATTGTATGCTACATACGCGGCAGGACAGAGGAATAACATTTCACAATATTCTAGAGTGGAATTTCGCTTTTGCCACTCGGTGTACGAGCCGATCAGGCTGGATTGCAGAAACAGGAAGCGATACACACAAGCGGGTTGGTGCGAGCGCGCCGCTTGATCTCGATATCTTGCAGATCCGATCGGAGGCGGCGCGACTCTGCTCGGCTACGTGTGCGATCGATCGATCGATCTCGCGTCGAAGAAGCAGCCGACGGCAAAACGTTAATTATCACGCGTTATTTTTATTTATCGATGCGAGAGAGAGCCGCACAGTCATCGCGTAAGCGCGTCATTAAAAATGTATTTCTCGCGCGGCCTCTGTCTCTTGAAAGAGGAGCATCTAAGAGGCTTAAAATCAGAAGAGAAGAAAAAAAAAGAAGGACCAGAGGTGCGGAGAAGAGCGGAGGAGAGACGACGGGCGAGAACATAAACGACACAAAAGACGAAAGTGTATCCGCCAAAGTTAATTATTCTCGGTGGCCGTTAACCGGCTGTTAATTACCTCGTAAACGAGCCACTGGATGGTCGAAGAGTTTCAAGAGAACGTCATCAAAACACAACGATCTAGAACGGCGTGATACATTGTCGCGCCGAGGAATTTCGAATACTTCTTTTGCATTTTCATATTAACGATGCGCTCGCCATCAAATTAAAAAAGTTATATGTAAATGATACTTTTAGCATGCGAAATTTTTTCTCAATTATCTTGAAAGATATGAACAAACTTAATATGTAAAAGTAAGGTTATTTTACGATCTCAGAATAATGTAAAAAAATATAATATTAATATTATTTCAAAAAAATTGAAATTATATATTGATATTATTTCAACATATCCTTCTCTATTGACTTTACATATTACTTTTAGAGAAAATATAAATATTATATGTATTTTATTGGTTTGAGAGTCAAAAAGTGAGAAAATATTTTCTACATATCACATCTTCCAAAATCTTTAATCGCAATTAATTAACGCTTTCAAACAGATATTAAATAATGTATACATGCATATACCCCGCGACATAGTTCCTTTATTTATATGCATCTACAAATAAATCCTCCGCGGAAAAGTCCAGCCGCTCATAAATTACATTAAATTACACCGGCCGGAAACGCTTTACCCTCTTCGCGCTTTCTCTCTCTCTCTCCACGCGTTTCTCCTGTCTCTCGGCATTTTTGTTACTCATCGTTCGAGTGCGCACGTTCCACGCGATATCGCCGATATATGAAAGAATCGATAGCCCCGGGAGACCGCCTTTGATCGCCCCGGAGTAACGAGGTAAAAGGGTGCGTTCGCACTCGCGGTGCGCCCCACACACCGGTGGAGATTCGAGGCGGTCGTCGTCGTGTCGCTAAATATAAAGCGAAGAGCTCCCCAAAGTGGAGGGGAAGGAGGCTGCGGAATGTCCTGACGCTTAATATTCTCGGAGCAGAGACGCGCGTTTTACGAGGTCGCGCGCGGGATTCGGTCGGAATTTTCGACAATATATATATCTTAAAAGACCGCACACACGCACCGCGTCCGGGACATGATAGGCGATCGTGGCCTCCGCCTCGTGTCACGCCGAAAACTGTCGGTCGAAATTTAAGAAGCGAGATTACGCGTTATCGCGACAGAAAACCGCGAGAAGCGCCCGCCACGCATACCGCGCGCGAGGGATTTAATCTCGGGAAAATATCGCCGAGGGTAAGTATACGTAGCGCAGCATCGCATGGGCGTCATTATACTCGCGGATCGCGTGAGTAGTCTCGAGAGTGCAATCCGTGCAGGACTTAATGCGGTATATCGATTAATTAACTTCCATGCCGGACGGAGACGCTTAGAAAATATCTCGCGAAATACCGGTGGTGCAGTTGCATATTTAAGGCTAGAAGCTAAGCGTAACGGTGGACGTTATCGAAGTTAAAAATAATTACTTATGTATTTATTAATGAAATAAAGGCCATTGCACGTAACGAAGTTTTAGTCATAATCGTAAGGCCGTAAGAAAATAGACCAATCACAGTCGATTATTCTCTCTGAGCTCGAAGAATAATCAAGTGTGATTGGTCTTTTTCTTACGGCCTTACGATTGTGACTAAAACTTTGTTACGTGCAATGGCCTTAAGTTTCTATTTTTAGATCATCATGAGTCGCATCGGAGACACTTGTGATTGAAAGCTTCGAATAATTTACGAATAACGTTTGACCATATGTTACGATCACCAATTTATTCTACCGATGTAAATAAAAAATCATGTGCAGCATAAATATATAGTTATATAAATGTGTATCAATGTGACATAAAACAGGATTGATTCTCTTAAAAACGGGCAGTTTGCTCCCAGTAAAATTCAATCGCGATAACCTTGTGTTACCGATTTGAATAATGTTCGGAGTATGTTACGGATAAATGGTTGCGTTCCACGCGTGTGCGTAATATTTACGTCTTATGCAAATCCGAGCGCCATAACGTCAGTGGCCGCATCGGCAATGATATCGTAATCTGCATTTAAAAGACATACGTAAGAGGAAATAAAGCTCGCGTCCTGCGAAGCGTGTCATAAAAGTTCAAAAGACTTGTTGAATAAAAATATAAATCGCGTCAGACAATGAAAAAGGTGTCTGTTAAAAAAAAAAAAAAATACAATTGTAGATACTGATTTGCGATATATGGAGTTTCAATTTTTCATAAACCGATACGTACGTTTTTTGCAAAAATAAAATTCCATTTCAAATAAAATGTCACGATTAAAACAAATGTTGGGTAAAATATTAAATGTAACTTTAATAAAAGTATAGATATATTATTTTAACAAGTTCAACGATCTGATTATTACATCTGGTTTTCACATCAGTAAAGTCTCATCACTTTTAAATGTATGTAAATTATAATTTTATATTATTTCCTCTTAATAGTCTTTATTGCATTCAAACCTGTCTTGGATCAGTGTTCTTTAAATCATTTCTATAAAAAAATAATTATAAAATAACAACTAAACCATGATTTTGTCAACGTTCTCAAAAATTAAAATTCCTTCGAGAAATTCATAATTAATTTCCTTCGAGAAACAAACGATTTTAATTAAGAAAAGAGCCAACTATCATAAAATACTTGTAAATTATGGAATTCAAAATAAAATAAAAATCTCGTTTAAAAGAACTTGAGTTATAGTAAAAATGTTTCTATTCTTATTCAATAAAATTGCTCAACGCTAAACATTGCGGTTTAAACACACTGAACCAGACTAGCCTAGATTAATCGAGTCACGAGTGAGACACTCGACAGCGGGTAGCAGGTGCTTACCTTGCTTCAGGTTGTGCCTAAATCCGCGCGCCGCTTCGACGCCGGTCAGGATCAACGAGAGGACGACGACGAGGATGCGTCGCAGCGTCACGTTGCCCGCGTGTCCCTTCTTCGTGGCAGCGGCCATGGCCCATGAGGATTCCCTGATACCACTGAACAAAGGCGAGCATTGACAAGGGGGGCACTTCACACACAGACCGTAGATCGTCGAACGCGAGAATTAAAGAGAACAAAGATCCCGGATCACTTATACGCTCTCGTTACCGTCTCACTCCGCTCCGGGCTCCGGCACTCGTCATTCGTCGATTCGCGTCATGCCGTCGCGTGCCACGTTGAATCGCCTCGCGACGGATCGCGAGCGGAAATCAAGCAAATTTATTAAACACCTTCTCGTGTCGCCGCGTCGCCGATGTCACTGACGGTTATCGCGAGTCCCTGGATTCTCTGGACGATGCGTGGGACGAGATTCCCGGATCGGCGATTCCTGCCGCGTTCATCTCGTCTCCATTGGCGAACTTCAGAGCGACGCCACGCGCCGAGCTCCGTCTCCGTGTCACCTCCGATCCGTTGCGCCGATCCCGGTGATTTTGACGCGCGTCCCAAAATCGCGATCGATTCTCGGACGATTCTCGACGTATACGTGCACTCCCCGCAAACTCCCTGCGCGATATTCGTCGTCACCACGACGTCGGCGTCGTTTCTTAACCGATGAACGCGCCGCGAGGAGCCGAGCGCCGAGCCACGTGAATTTAGCGTCGAACGCGCACGGGCGCGTTTCGAATTTGCCGTTCGCTCGAAAGTCCGCCCTGTCCGCCTCGACGGCGCGAGGCACTTCCCCCGACGGGCTCACTTGTTGCTCCCGACGACGAGTGAGAAACGAGGGATTTCTCACCGGCGCGTATTCGCTCTGTTGTCCGCGCGCGAAACGAACGACGAGAAACCACCACGCGACGCGCCACTACCGGTGGTTGCGATCTTGCACGTAGGAGCGTAGAACGCGTGAGATGAAACAGTCTTTTCTTCCGTCCACAGGCACAGGTGCTACACTCTTAAACCGAGAGAGAGATCACTCCGAAATTCCGAGCTGAGGAACTAGTCGCGCGCGAGAAAGAGAGAGACGGAGAGAGACGAGAGAAGGGAAGATCCGCGCCGGGTGACGCTCCGACATACCCGATACGAAGGTCGCGAGCGAACTGAGCGAAGTAAACGCCGAGTCACCACCGAGCTGACCGAGCGGAGCCTGCCGGAGCGCCCGCGCCGCGCAGTCACCCCCCACCCTCACTACCCGGCAAGCGGCGAGCATTATTATGTGTAAACAATAACGGCCGCATGCCTGAGATACGAAAAAACATGTGTATTACCTTACGTTGCCTGTACCCCCAATTCTTGGAAATTTCTGAAATTATTCTAATACGATGAGATGGTTTTTATAATCGTAGCAATCGTAATGTTGAAAATTTCTTTAGCTTCATCTCAACGACGAAACAAAAT
This sequence comes from Temnothorax longispinosus, assembly GCF_030848805.1. Lineage (NCBI taxonomy): Eukaryota > Metazoa > Arthropoda > Insecta > Hymenoptera > Formicidae > Temnothorax > Temnothorax longispinosus. The sequence continues at coordinate 15,759,006 of NC_092367.1, read as the reverse complement.
CGCGATCCTGACTACGTAAAACAATGATTTGAGCATTGTTAATTATTATCGCGTATGTTAATCAAGTCGATTATTAATCTTATTGTAACATTACAATTGTACATAGTTTGTTCGAAGAATATGCAGTACATTTTCATTCTATCGACATGATGCTGTATTCAATAAATAAAGTATAACGTTTTCCATCTTTCAACGACAAAATCGGTTTCAGAATTATGTTTAACGAATATAAAGTACATAAAAAAATAAAAGTAAAAAAGAGCGCCAAGTATTTGTGCCTTATACATATATAAAATAGAAGATTCTAGTAATTACTTGCTTTGTTTAGAACGCAAGAACAACCATTAGGGTGACTCCGGTATTTACGCCGCGCGGAGTTTTACGCCACAGATGTCAGAAAAAATAGAAGAAATAAAAATACTTGCTCGCAATTATTCTATTATGTGCCTTTATGCCATATTAGTATTGTGTTGTAATTTCAGTTCTTTACTGTTAATATTAATGAAACTGTTAATGTACGAACGCAGACACGCGTGAATGCAGTGCAATTGTGATCATTTCGAACATCTTTGTTATATTTTTTTACATAAAAAATGACAACGGAGAAATATTACTCTCAAATTTATCAATTTTTCACGTTTACGTTGCACGTTGAAGTTTGAGTTATTTTAAAAGATTTTAAATTTGCTTACTATTCAGCAAGCTTGTAAAAATAAATACTTATACATATTGGAACAATGGGAAAAACAATTTGTAGGAACTTAAGATTCGGAAGTCCTTCAATTAACCCAAAACACTTACGTATATAAGATAAAAGATTCTAGTAATTGCTTCTGCGCAGAGAACGCAAGAGTAACCACTATAAATTATCTTATTACATATTGCAAGTTCTTGCAAATATTATATTGGATAAAAGACGAATATATATACAGCTTTTTACTATCAAAGTATATACGTAATGTCACAGTTTGATGTAAATATTGTTAAAGTAGCATCTTTTCAACAAAACAAGAAAATAAACCTACAAATATTTACAAGAATAATTGTTCTGTGATAGTAGCATATATGGGCAGCTACAGACATTTGGATATGTTCTTATAAATTATACATTTGAGTTGTTCATGGAAATGTTAGATGTATCCGCGTTAAGCTAGTATTAAAGTGCCTTTTCACATGGACGCTCGACCAGCTCGACGCTCATTCTTAGCAAGCAAAAATTTTTAGAAATAATACTTTTGATTGAACACCATTTTCGATTGCACCGGGACGATCAACGACGATTCGACGTCAACGCTGGATGTAGAACAAATAAAATTTCATTTCTTGAAACTAGTGTCAAAGCAAAACCACGTGATCTTAGAAATAATATTTTATACATATATGTAATAAAATTTCTGAATATTTTTGCTCGCTGTATATGAGGATTGAATGTCAACGTGAAAAAAACAACTTAAAACTGAAAAAAATCTGTTAACATTATTTAGTAAAAATGGATAATGATTTCTCGTAAACCGGCTAGTATTATATCGACAAATGTGATATTTGGAATAATAAATTATATACAAATAATATATTTATTACGCCGTCTTACTTACATATGTATATACAAGTGCAGTATTGCATTATCAAAATCGTCTTTTAGTATAATCGCCGCCTAAGAAATATCTATTCGTACTGATAAACATATATACACTATTTGCGAATCGGAGTTGTACCGTCTCCGTGTCCGCGATTTGTCGAGGTGATGCGACACGCGGTACTTACGTGTTCGCTTCGGCCCTCTCCCCGGATCGGGTGGATCGAATAGCTCGGCCCGGGAAAGGGGGTGCGGGCAAGTTGTGAGTGCGAAAGACCAGTCTTTACCACGACTTTAGAGAGTACGTTTCGGATTCTCGATTCTCTGCAGATAACAGAAATTGATTCAACATGAATCTGAATTTAAAAAGTTGGATATTCATAATCACAATAGCTGCTCTTACTGGTGAATCACTTGCAAATCACTTCCGATTACCGTCCCACGTAGTTCCGGTGCACTATAACATAAAACTATATCTATCTCTCGAGAAATATGATTCGAATATGACATGGCCGTCATATACAAAGCAAGAATACGGCAGTTTCCTTCTTTATGGCGAAAGCAATATAACTATCCGAATTAGTAATTTAACGCAAAATATAAAACTCCATGCATCAAACCTGGCTATAAATCCGGCGGATATTACATTGACTGACCTTGTACGTGACAGATTATATACAGTGGAGAAATTTACACATAATTCAGGAACAGACTTTTTAGATCTTCGTTTCTTCGACATATTACTTAGTGGGCCTTATATTCTGAATATAAAATTTCACGGTCGGATCACAGATAATAACGCAAAAAGCTTCGTCAGTTCCTACATAAACAGAGAAGAGAATTTAATGTAAGTAAATGTTGATGTTAGACATACTAGCACAAATCTATAATGTAAACAATCTCTAATCTTCAAAAACAATTTCCGTGACATATAGAAAGATTTATACTCAGTTCTATCTTACATATCACTTACGATACAATCAAAATGTTTAATTAACTGCAACTTTCAAGCTAGCTGTATAATACTACATTATAATTTCTAATTATATTATTTTTGAGCCAAAATTATACTATAACTAAAAGTTTTTAACATATTACATTATTTAAAGCAATCATATATATTATTATATTATGCTAGATTGTTGATTGCACCGCACATTCAAGAGGTTGGAGACCAACGATTGTTTCCCTGTTTTGGTGAACCGCACTTAAAGGCCACATTTAATATTTCGATAAAGCATCATCACAAATTTACAGCAATATCAAATATGCCAATACAAGAGAGTTATATGGATGACGACTGCTCAATGTGGACACACTTTCAGACCACTCCTCCAATGTCCACTTATCAAGTTTCGGTTATTTTGACCAATTTCTCTCATATTCAAATTAACAAAAATATCTGTTTATACGCAAAGCACTCAAGTTTGCAGTCACTAAAATACGCTGAGCAACTTATAAAAAATATCACGCTGCATTTGGAATCCGAATTTAATAAAACAAAGATTCCAAAAATGGACCATATTGTAATTCCAAATTTACCGGACAATGGCATGTCGAAATGGGGACTCGTCTTTCACAGGTAATACATAATTCCAGAAATAAGGCAATGTGTGTACAGCGAATTATAACAATTTACTCTAAATAAGGAAAGGTTTTATAAATAACAGCACTTATATAATAATTATCAGGGAAGCAGATTTGATCTGGGATGACAAATTAGACCCGATTATGCGTAAAATAGAAATTGCACGCTCTGTAGCATACAAAACAGCGTATCAATGGCTTGGTAACGTAATCAGTCCTTCTTAGTGGTCTCATTTTTGGTTACACGAGAGTCTTTCTATATTATTCGGAGAAGAAGCTGTCGCTAAGGTAATTAAATATTTTCTAATGTCGCAAAAATGTTACAGATTTATTTATTTATTTAAAGATTCTTCAAGCCGTTTTTAATCCTAAGTAAGACCAGGATACCAACAAATTATGTGTGTGTGTTGTATACTTTAAAAAATCTATAGTATAGAAGAAATTCAGCTAAAAATTTTAAAAGCGTTGGACGCGTGATAACATCAAAACACTAATAAAAAACTTTGTTACCTGATTTTGACAACATCTATTCTTTCAATCGTGTAGCATCTTATTTTAATAATTTTCATTATTTCTAATATTAGTTCTAAGAAATTACAAAATTCTTGGTACAACAATCAGCATAATAGCGTCCGACCATGCAGAATAAAAACATGTCCAATTAAATATCTATAAATACATATAATTATGTCGATATGATCAGAATCCTGTAGATCATGTTCGATATTTTTGTAAAATCTATTGTATCAAGAGATATTCAGACAAAGTTTCAAAATCGTTTGAACAAGAGATAACATGAAGACAATAACAAAAAATTTTCTCAAAAAATGTTAACAAATATCTAATGATTTACAGTCAAGTAGTATCACATTTTAATATATTCTATATAATTTTAATTATTTATACAACTTTTTTATATTTTAAAATAACAAAACTATTATTGCATAATGAGCATGGCAGCATTAAATCACAATGAAAATATATGATCTAGTCTTTATACAATTGCAAAATTTCGTTTTCAGTTCTTCAATAATTCTCAGATGATGAACTTGTTCATAGTTCAGAGTCAATACGATTCTCTTCACTTAGATTCTCATTTTGATATGAATCCTCCACAAATTAATAATTTGTCACAGATTGATTTAATTTTTAGTTTTCCTCGTTACATAAAAGGTAAGAATTTATTAATAATTAAATATTTGGCTACAGCTTTTGTAAAAATACATATCATGAAAGAAATAAATGTATAGAAAAGCAGTTGGCTCAAATAAATTTAATTAAAATTTGAATATTTATGATCATAGAAATTGTTGTTTTGCGAATGCTCCAAAACACTGTTACTGATGAGATGTTTCGAAGAGGTGTCCGCACATGGCTCCACAAATAGTGAGTAACACAAACAAATACAGACGAATTCAGTAGGTACAGTAACTGCCACATTCCTATAAAATCTTTGCACTGTTTTTTCGAATTACTTGCTGTATATTTGAAAAATTCTGTTTCTTTTTATGCTTATTTTTCTCCTTTTCTAACGACATATTCTCATTTATATCCTTCTCTTCATATTTTATTACCTCATACTTTAAATTCTTAACATCTTTGTTTATATCTCATCTTTCTATCCCATTAATTTTCAAATATTTAACCGATTTTTATAATTCTTTACTGTCAATAGCAATAACTCTTTTTAATTTAGCAAATATCGCTCACTGACTTTCAATGAATTTTGGTCTATACAAGAAGAAATAGCCAGCCATTCATATGAATACTACATATCATATGATTCTTTAAATTGGATAATTTACGAACATTATCCTGTCATAAGTTTGACACAAGAAGAACCTGATATTGATATCGTACAACTGTCACAATATTTTAATGCATCGCAACACAGTTATGGTAAATGGTGGATACCCATAAGTTTAGTGACAAAATTTTCACTAAAAGAACCCAAAAATGTATGGATAACACCAGAAAAACCATCTTTATCTGTAACACATACTGCTGAAGATGATTGGATAATGGTCGACATTGGGCAAGCAGGTAAATATTAAATCACAAGAAAGTTTATTAAATATCCTTATATTCTGAAATTTAATATTTCTTATTATAACCGTATCCTTTATTTATATAAATATTTAATAAATATACCATGCCTATAATTATATTACTGTAAATTATAACTTCATATAAAACATGTGATACGCTATTCCTTTATTGAATCTGTTGACGAACATAGTAAAAATCTTATTTTGTATATAATTTTAATGTTATTTCTTTATTTCTAAAAATAATTAAAGTTTACATAATATCACTAAATATTATGTAAAATTATTAAATCTTCAAAGCAACTTTTGAAAGTAATAGTATATTAAAATAATCTATATCTATTATAATAAAAAAATATGCATAATATGTACTTGCATGGAAATGTTAATGTATGAACGCAAACACGCGTGAATGTGCAATTGTGATCACTTCGAATATCTTTGTTATATTCTTTTAACATAAAAAAATGACAATGAAGAAATATCTATTACTCTCAATCCAGTCATACAAATATAATTATTAGTAATTTTTTTTGTTTTACAACAGGATACTATCGTGTTAAATACGATATGAAGAACTTGCGCAAAATTTCACTTTATCTCAATGAAGAATATAAAAGCATTAGTGTTATTAATCGTGCTAAAATTATTGATGACGCGTTCCATTTCCTGCTGACACGTCAGATTAATGCAACTGAATTCTGGGCTCTCGTGAAATACTTAACGCAAGAGACAGATTACGTAGCATGGCATCCTATGCTCAAAATGTTTGAATATATATCGAGTGTGCTTCCATTATCAAAAGGCGAAATTTATTTCATTCATATTAAGGTAACATATGTAATTACCAGATTATAACTAATTATTACATTAATTAATTAAACAAACACATGATAAATAATAAATATTTACGCAGATATTAGATAGCGTGTAAAACATCTATTTACATCTACAATTATTAGGCAATTCTCAAGCAAAAAGCATATACGACTTTAGATTTTATTACATTTCTTGGTAATCTCATTTTGATATAAAACATCAGAAATCTCGAACCTAAGTATTATCGCGGTATTATTATTTAATCGCTGTATATTATTTGTACGGTATTAAGCCTAGAATTATTATACCGATATGCAATACTCAGTCAAGAAAGGTAGACCGAAAGAAGTTTAAGGCGCACACAGATTATACCTCTGATAAATACAGCATACCAAAATTCACGTCATTTTAGGAAACAATGGGAGAAATATTAACCAAGCCTCTGAAGATACTAGGATTTGAGGAACGTCTGTTGGAAAACGATTTCACCAAATGTTTAAGACAAGAAATTGTAAAATGGGCTTGTACAGTCGAATTGACCGAATGCCAGATGAATAACTTTAAGTTAGAACAACTTCTTAAAGAACCTGCATTATTCAAGTAATTTTTTTGTATAAATAAAATGTTTTAATAATTATAGTTTCTTGCATACAAAATGTCATTTTTATAAGTACTCTTATTACTTCTCTTAAAACCGTAGAATTTTACCAGAGTGGAAACATTTCATATACTGTGAAGGTTTAAAATTAATTCCTCGGTCAGACATGGGTAACAACGAATTTAAAGAATATAATAGTCGTTGTTTGAAAGATGCTATGCTTCAAAAATTTGAAAATTTTTGGCCTAAAAGCTCAAAGTTAAGAAGGTGCATTTATATTTTCCATTCCCTCATTACAAGCCATACTAAGAACGAAGTCATCCTTCAAAAAATATTATCATTCTTTTATCAAATCAAACCACGGTAATAATATTTCTTTCATGTATGGTCTGCCTCTAATTGTGGTAAATATATATTAATTGTAGGTATGTTCTGTTTTTAGAGAAATCAGTACAACTGCAGCTTTAATTAATATCATTAATAACATATATAGTACAGCGATGCTTAATAAAGTAAGTTCTGTATATCAAAATATTATACTTAATTATTAAAATTATTATTTGTATGAAGTATATTTATATCGAGCAAACGGTACACCAAGTAACATTACATGTAAGTTGGTGTTTGCTGGGTAGCGTACATATAAACACTATAAAAACTACGAAACGTATATATGCGCACGCACTAACACACATAAATATTCACACTTATACACATATGCATTATATATATATTCCAATATTAATTCTAATTGTTTAAAAGTAGTAAATTATTGCATAATGATATAGCTAACTATAAACGTTATGATTTATAACATAATGCTAAAGCAAGAATGAATTATAATACTCATTGATAGTAAACTTCCAACAAATATTGATCTGTTTCAGGTAAACTATTCCTTAAAGAAGGAAAAGTTAATAGATTTAGGACCAATAGCGTCCAAAGTATACAGTAAGATAGAAACACGTATGTCTGAAATAGATAGACATATTGGGCATTTGGATATGCTCTATTATACGTTTGAGTCGAAAGAGCCAGGCGGGAAAAGGTCCAGTAACGAGGACCTCCTGACGGACACGTGCGCGAATTACTTCGTGATGTCGAATGTGCCGGTCGTGAGCGAGCAGTCGTTGCACGCACGTCAGAAGCCGACGGTTCCGAAGATAATCGACGTCAAAGACGGCGCCGGCGATTCCGCTACCGCCGGCTCGTCTTGCGAGGATAACACTTGCGACAACGACTTCACCACTTTGACGTCATCCAGGTCCAATAACGAGGATCTCCTGACGGACACGTGCGCAGTGATGTCTAATGTGTCGATCGTGAGCGAGGAATCGTTGCACGCGCATCAGAAGCCGGCGGTTCCGAAGATAATCGACGTCAAAGACGGCGCCGGCGATTCCGCGACCGCCAGCTCGTCTTGCGAGGATGACACCTGCGACAGCGACTTCACCACTTTGACGCTATCCAGAGACTTGACGTTGAGAAAAGTCAGCAACGAGGTGCAGCAGAGCTGCGTGTCCAGCCTGCAGAATCTTCCCACGGAACTGCCGTCGTCCACCTCGCCGAGAAACTACAAGGATCTCAAGGAGAAGTGTCCGCGATTCTCTTTAGCGGCCTACGGAGATGGCGAAAAGAGTGAGTTTGACGGTGTCTCGGGTGACGTTTCAGGACTCGAGTTCGAAGAGGCGCACCTTCGTAAAGATCAGAAAACACCCAGGTCAAAATTTCCTTTCTGGATACCGAAAAAACAATCACGTAGAATTCAGTGAACGGTTGCTCAAAAGAATCGGAGACGACACATATAATGCAATTATAACTACAGAATTGCATATATGTGTCGTCTCCGATTTTTTTTAAATTATAACTACAGAAGTAAATACAAAGAATATATTTTCACAGCGACCAATTATTTAAGTATTAACTTTAAGTATTTCTTTGTGTTATATTTATTTATTTTTAATCAAATATCGTAGAAGTTATATCTTTACGCATCACTTTTCATACATTACTTATAATTGTAATTATTATATTACTATTATATTATTATATTACTCTGGTTCTTAGATTACGTATTATTTTTAACATTGTTAATTTCCTAAGATTATAAGAGCGATTTCGCAACAATTGATCGTAATAAACTATTTATATGTCTATATGGCACAATTATTTCTATATGTTTTTAACAAAATATCTAATACATATCTTACACTTATAGTTTCCAACACATTTTGCAGTGAGAGAGAGAGAGAGAGAGAGAGAGGTTACAGATATTAAAATAAAAATATTTTTGAAATAGTCATTTCGTTTTTAAATTTATAAAAAAATAATAATAATTTATTACAAGTTTGTTAATTATTCGTGTTTACGTTGCACTTCTATGGAGAAGTTTGAATCATTTTAAAAATAAAAATTGAAAATATTTGTCTACATTCAGCAAGCTTGTAAAAATAAATATGTACACTTGGACATTGAGAAAAATAATTTGTATGAACTTAAGATCTGGTAGTCCTTCAGTTAACTTAGGATACTTGCGCATACTTGTATATAAAATAAATGATTCTGGTAAATGTTTGCTCTCAGCTTTATTTAGAACGCAAGAACAACCATTATGAATTATTTTATTACATATGCAAGTTTTTCGCGAATATTTTTGGGCCAAATAAGATCTTACAGCTCTTGACTATCAACAAAGTATATTTGTAATGTTACAGATTAAATGTTTTTGAGGTAGTATTGATCTATCATGGTTCACTGATAAACACATCCACGTTTTAACTAACTGTTAATTGCTAAGGATGGTAACATACGAAAAAATAAAATTTTAATAATCAAATATAACTTGCGCGCCATTTACCGCGCTTAGCTTTTAATTAGCTCACTCCTTTTCAATTTCTGGATAAATACATTAAATAACAGAATTATTACTACTATTTGAAATTACGTTGTTAGTTACATATAAATTTTAAGCATAATTCTAATTAATTAAAAAAAAGTGAAAAACCAATTAATTGATGTTACTATATTAAATATTGTTTGAATTTTTTAACAAGATAACATCCCGAACTGGGGAATTCATCGATTTGGATTAACTTTTGTGAGTAGAGTGCGATTCAGTTTGTATTCTAAGGAGAGAACCTGTTTATGATCTGACAAGGACAACGCTTTATCTCCGCTTAGAACACTATTGTACTAAGTATATCGACTAATAATACATTTTGTGTTTATTATAAAATCTATTATCTGCGATATTATTATATTATCTGTGGTGATCTATCAAAGGAGTAAAATCGCAGCAATCAAAGATATACTACCGGCAATCATACGATTCGGGATAATTGCAAGTATTAGGTATACAACTCATCGAATATCTTATCGATACAAAATTATCTCGTAATAGTATAATTTCGATAAACAAAGTGAGTTTGTAAAGATATATAACACTTTATAAATACTATAATATATCTCCGTTTGAAGAAAAAGCAATTGGAAAATATTATACATATATTTATTTGCAGACAGACTTGCAGGACCCATCGAATAAATATGTAATTACAAATTTATGTCGATGAAATATAGAATTAGAATTAGACAATACTAATATATTATAACCAAATATAGTCATTCTGTCACACAATATCATTTAGCAAAAATTAATCAATAAATGTGTTACATAACGCGAGACTGATAAAGAGGTTAACGTAAAAGAGGTCGAAGATAATAGATTTTTAGATGCATGAAACATTCGTCGCGTTACAGTTTATCAAGCATAATTGAGTAATCAAACAATAATTAAAAACTTTATTTATTTATTTATTATTTATTTATTGATGATGAAGATTACTTTAAAAATACTTGCCATTCTACGTATTGTTTTAAATATATCCTTATTATCTATAACCATAATTTGCAAGGAATATGTAGAAGATTTGTAATCCATTCTTATTTTCAACGTGCAATATACAAAAATATGCTTTTATTGTCAATTAGCAGTATAGAAATGCATATTACATTAGAATATTTCATACATATGTAAAAGAAGTTTTAACATTTACGTACTAATTTACTATATGAAATTCTGAGTTGTACAACATAAGTAATTACATTATCACTGATTTTAAAATGTGAAGGCGATGAATGTGAAGGCTTTGATGAAAAGGCGGATGCTTTGTGACATCGCATTCCTCATCCGGTAAATGCTGACAAGTAGGTACAGGAGGTACCTCGCAAACGCATTTAACGCACACAGAACTATAATCTGTAGCTTGATTTAACTCGTCGCCGCGGTGCATCGTCATATTGCCGAAATGACAAACGTCCTCATCTAAAAAGAACAAGTCTCGATGAAACATCTGCTTTATGATAAAATTAACTTTAAGATATTACATACCTCTTCGAGTATTTTATTATTGCATAAATTTAACTAACATTTCCCAAAACCGAAATATCAAAAGAGTATTTAAAAAAAAATAAAAAAATAGATAAATAAATAAAACAAAATTGTTTTTAACGAACGAACATCAAACGCGCTATAGATGTGACATGTTAACTGGCATGCCTATAACATAATTTCCTACGCCGACGATAACGATGGCCAAATTAATTATCATTTTATTGCAAAAGAAATTGATTTGCGCGTTGCTTCTCGTTTCTTGTATACAACATTTCTCGCAATTACCTCTCATTTCATGCTATTCAAAGTTTAGTCATAATTAGCATCGCTTAAATGTTCAAATGCGTGTCGATGCATCATTTATGTTTCAATTCAATAAGCGAATTAGCTTGTATAAAATATAACTTTACATTTTTTTTATGAGTCAATAATTAATAAAATTAATAAAAGAGTCAATACTCAAGAGTATTAATTATCTCGGATCGTTCAAAAACCATTATATCTCTATAATGTTAAATATGAAACGTATCATTGGGATTTTTGTCGGCAGATTTCGAGTCGTTCTCGTTGTGAATGACAGTGTCGTTGTTGTTTTCTTAAAAAAAAAAAACCAATAATCGTAATTGCTTAAATAACATAGGGTCTGTTTTCTACTGCATGCTAAACTGGCTGCACTAGTTCAGAATTTATCTTTTTCATTTCAATGTGGAGTAAAAAAAGATAAACTCTGAACTAGTGCAGCCAGTACAGCAATAGAAAACTGACCCATTGACATATATGTGCATAGCACGCAAAGTTGTAACCCGCGAACTTACGACATCTCGAAGATACGCTGCAACCAGTCTGTGGCGATTCAGTGGAATAATAAACCGGAGCGCAGTTATTAACAATGTCGCTCGCATCACGGAAATCGGGACTGCAATATGGATGTTTAGGCTTCATGCAGAAAGGTTCGACGTTTTTCCCTAAAATCGTAAATTTGTTTATGGACGTAAACATAGATTACATAGTTTTAAATTAAAAATTTATATCATAAAATTGTTACTGCTCACACATTACTGAAATATAGATAAACACGAATTTAGTCTTAATTATTGTTATGACAAATACAATATGTATGTATATTTATGACATACAACAAGTGTTGAATTATTTTATTTACTGGCTTGTTGACAATAAGCTAGTGAATAATAATTATCAATATATTGCGTCGATGTAAGTTTCCATCCATAATACATCTATTTTATTGAAAATTGACAATTCGCTTATATATGTATATGCCATATTCGTCATAAGAATTACGTGCACTGCATATAGAAATATAAATGTTGATAATAACATAAAAATCACTCAGTAGCATATATTTTATATACATTTTATATCAAAGCATTGAAAATTTTAAAACAACATAAAAGTACCTAGAATTTTATCTTTACCTTCATAGCCCGGTTGGCATATACAGGTTAAACCTGGCTCACTCTCAACTTCGAAGTATTCTCCATCTCTATATTCCTTTCCGTTTACATTACATATAGCTCAGTCTTCGGGATTTTCAGCTACAAGACGTAAATGACTTTATTTAAATGTTACACATATATTTTAGGATAGAAATGGCTTTTTTGTCGGCAGGTGGATTGCTTATGTTGAACATGAAATTTAATTATACCAAAGCAATTTCATTGTGGCTTTCTGGTTAACAAAGTTCGATGATTATATTAGTTAAAAAGGGTATATCGCGAAAATGTAAAATTATCAAAAATTTATATTTTTAATTATAATGATTTTTCCATTGAAAAAGAACATAGTTGGGATGTAACAACGCGAATTTAATATAATATTTAGATGCATAAAAAAAGTGTTATCAATTTATCGCAAATATATGTAGAAAATTTACAGCTCTTAATTATATTATGCTTACGACAAACTTCCTCTCCGGCACAACAATCGAACAGGGAATTTTTCCTATAGCAACCTGGTTTCGCTGGTCTATCGAAACAATCAACTACCGCACAAGTAAACGTGGCACTATATTAAAAGCAATTACATAGTTTTAATAAGTAGAATTTAATTATTAAAATATTAAAAGAAAACAACAATGAAAAAATTGATGTGAAAGTCTTTAATTACTTACATGTTATCATGTCCTGGGAGGCAGGTGCAACCAATGTCACAAGGATTCGCATCTTCCTCTTTGCGTACCTCTCCGATCTCGTACTCTTTACCATTGACATAACACTTAATAGTGGATCTCTCTTTTAGATGATCACAGTTGTATTTTATCGCGCAACAATCGCCCTCTTTCTTAAACACCGGGATACAATTGAGAACCTCGTAATACGCTAGTGGACCCGGACATTTTGTTTTATCGCATTCCTCTTTACAAAAACAAAGATATTTAATGAATTTAATGTGATATATTACGGACTGTAATAAAAATGGACGTTTACTAGTTGGATAAGAGAATCGTTCTGAGTGCTTAGAGTTGCGTCGTTATTCGTCTAATGGAATTTTGAGTGAGACAGAATTATTCACGAAGTCAAAATGTCAAAGTTTGTACAATTGTACTGAGTCAATTAAAAAAAAATTTCTCAAAAATGCGTCGTATCGTTATCTCTTAAATCTTATTTCATTTGATAAAAACATGTTTCTAATTGACAAATTAGTTAATAAAATAATTATTATATTAAGCGTGATTTATTATAAAGAATTTATTGTTACATAAAAATTTTCTGACATTGTAGCAAATGTGTCTTATAATTGCAATGCATTTATAAAGAATTTGACGGTTGCATAAAAAATTTAATAGCTTAAACAGTATTTTTTTCGCGATTTTGCCATGAATGTATTATTATAACTGGCGCTGTGTAACTCGAGATTATACGATGGAATATTCGATCAAAAATAATAAATGCTTTAATTATTGCCTTACTGTAAGATTACGCAGATGAAATGAATATTCGAATAACTCTTTTTACAACAATTTATCGCACGTTTCCCGTAAGTGTCATCTCCATCGTTTGGGACTCACCTTGATCAACCGCGACTGTGTCATTTTGACGTCTTTTGACGTCAATTGACGTCAAAATGACGAGTGCTTGCTACCTGGGTCTTAAAGCGTATATTATCGCTAATGTCTCGAGCTCGTAACTATCATAGCGTGCTTCGACTTCTGTAGTTTTCTTAGAAAAATAAAAAATCGGATGAAATGTCTTATCTGACTTACGTTGAAGCAACACCGCGCCAAATCCCCGTGAACTTGCGTCGCAGTGTAGTTCTGTTTCGTCACCCAGATTGTATATTGACAAAATCGGCATTAAGATTAATTTACTCTTTAGTAGCTCGAACGTCTCTTTATGTTTTAAGCCGAATTCGAATGTCATTTCTTTTTTAACTAAATCATATAAAGATCCAGCAATTAACGAAAAATCTTTCACAAACTTTCTGAAATAGGAGCACAGTCCCAGAAAACTCTGTACGTCTCGGACACATTTAGGAGTCCAAAAATCTCTTACCGCCACTATGCCCGAATCATTCGGACGTATGGCTTCAGCCGATATTACGTATCTTAAAAACTCGATTTCTTCGTACAAGAAGTGACACTTACTCAAACGCAACTCAAGCAGATTTTCTGTAAATAACTGATAAATACATTCAAGTACCTCTAAATGCTCCTCTATAGTTTCGATCGCAATAAGAATATCATCCATATATATTACAATTTTACCGTCTCTAATTAGCTTGTCCAAAGTTTCGTTAACGTGACGCTGAAATCGCATTGGCGCTTTCTTCAACCCGAAAGGCATTTTCACATATTCAAACTGACCAAAAGGCGTAATAAAAGCCGTATATTTTATGCTCTCTTTTTTAATAAATACATGATGGAATCCATCCTTTAAGTCTAATGATGTATAAAATAACGTTTTCACAACACCTCCACGGAAAGTTCGACTTTCCATGCCTGTAGAGAGGGGCGAAAGCGGCCAATTTCACGCCAGGGCGGCATAGCGGGCGGAAAGTAACCACTTTCTTCCCTAGGGAGGAAAGTATAAGTCCTGGCTTGAAATTGACCACTCTCGCCTCTCTCTAGGCATGGAAGTCGAACTTTCCATAAAGGTATTATGAAAAATATAGTGTGCACCTCGGGGCGAAAGTTTTTTCAGACTCGTGTGATTTACCGCCCTCGTCTTCGGCTCGGCCGAAAAACGCTACTTTCGCCCCTTGGTAATATATTTCCCATACCGCGTCGATCTGTTCTTCTATTACCGGTATAGAAAAATTTTCTCGTGCCGTGATCTTATTTAAAGTGCGATAGTTTACACACATTCGTAAACTCCCGTCTTTCTTCCGTATTAATACGATTGGTGATCCGTACTCTGAAGTGTTAGGACGAATTATGCCTCGCGCTAACAAGTAATCTAAAATAACGCTTAACTCCTTTTTCTCATCGATCGATAGTCTTTTAGGCGCAAAATGAAAAGGCTGTTTCTTCTTTACATGTAATTTAAGTTCGGCTTTTATTTTCAGTTCCGACGGTCTCTCAGCTTGTAAATATCCCGCTCGAAATCTTTCTTTAAACTTATTTTTAATCGCATAAGGCAAATTCGGATTCACGTCTAACGCATCGATTTCATCACTGACCACCTCATCCGTTTCAATATTTAATATTTCGCTTATTTCACTCGCGGTACTTTCATTATCTTTTTCGTCAGACCGTTTAGCTATCGTAAGATTTAATTTCTTTAATACGTCTCTTCCCAATAATAAATCACATTTCATGGTGTGTTCAGGCACAACGCGTATTACCGCATCATTCGTCATAGCATCTTCGAGACCGATTTTTGCTACTACTACGCCCTTAATTTCTAATACAGAACCATTTATACCTTCGTAATGCTCACTCTCTAATTGCGTAATCGAATTTGGCGGAACAAATTTAGCTTTAATTAAACTTATCGGACATGCAGTATCAACCTGTGAATTCACGGAAAATTTATAGTCCACGTCATTTGTACTTATCTGAATTTTCGCTCGCTTAAAATACTCGTTACCGCATTCGCGCTGTACTGCCACGTTAGAAATCTGGGCCTCTGCTACTTTCTGGCTCGCTCCCGATGAAGATGTTATATTTGATTTAAGTAAAGATAATTCTAATTCTAGAATTTTTTTTTCCAGTGTATTGGATGTTGCATGGAGATCCTGCAGTAGTAAAATATTCTGTGCGATGCAATAAGCCCCAACCAGAAGAAGTAACGTTAGAAGCGTGGTCCAAAGAATCCTTGGGCCTTTCTCTCGCAGACACTTTCTAATGCCAGTGAACCGACTCAACAGCCAAGCATCGAGTACGAGAATTCTGACGAAGAAAAAGTACACATTGTGCGATAGCTTGTGCGATAGTAATCGATAAGCTTGTCCGCTTGCGCTCCTTCTTGCCCGCCCTCGCTTGTGATCCTCATTTCGATCTGGAACTTAAAGATACGGTTGCGCTTGAGAACGACCAGGTACGTATATCTATATTGCACGCTAATTAAATCATATATATAAAAAACTTAAATGCATTTGAAATTTTTGAGTTGCAGTTTCCCTAGGGCTTTAAAAAATTGTAAGTGAAACTCCCCATATTGTAGTATATCGTTAGAAAAAGCATAAGAAAAGAAAATTTTTGGCGCAACCCAGAAATTGATACGTTGATCCGTTCGGGAGTTATTTTGGGGTCAAAGTTTGAGAACGCCAATATTTGACCTTAAATAACTTTTGAATGGGTTAACGTATCGACCTCTACCTTACGCCAAAATCTTTCTTATTTTATTCCCTTTCAAACGATATACTACAATATAAGGCGTTTCATGTAAGAAATTAAAGGTGTCGTTCACGTGAGCTTTAAACGACCATTCAAGGTCAAACAAATGACACCATCTTATGTACCCTTTGAAACCATACAACTTTTGTCTGAAACATTTTTCTCTAAAATGTTGCGTTTACGAATAAATCGGATGATACGGGTGGTCTGAGACACCCTGTATAAGCATCTCATTTAAATAATTAGATTTATTGCGAAAAATATTACCTCAGCCAGGGTTCGAACCTGGAATCTCCTCATTCCGTGTGGGTGTCGTCCTCGTGTTTAAGTTGTGTGTTTCTATTACTACGCCCTGTGAAAATCCTTTCTTGCTGCCCTCAATCCTGACACCTAGCCCCGCCTAAACTCGGTTTGAACAGGCCTACTTTACAGCCTACTTTACAAGGACGACACCCACACAGAATGAGGGGATTTGAACCTTGGCTGAGGTAATATTTTTTGCAATAAATTTAACCCTTAAATGCCCCCTGGGGTTCAGCGGACCCCAGACCCTTTACAATGATATATTTTCAAATGTTCTTGCCAAAAATGGAGCTCATGCTCATGCTCCCATTGATGATAGTTGAGTGATTGACCTACCCGTTTGTACACTTAGCAGTACTCAATTTACTTCATTTTTTATACTAATGTTCAAATTGAAATTTTAACAATATAAGCATTTTATTCTCTTTTCTAAGCCTTGAACAACATTGAAAAAAATTTTCATAATTAAATATCAAAAAATCAATGAGTAAGGAGACATTTTTCATGCTGGGGTCTTTTAGACCCCTCATGTCATTTACGAGATTCTTGAGAGGTGTGGCATTTAAGGGTTAATTATATATTTAAATGAGATGCTTATATATAAGTATCAAAGATTACATGACGCTAATTGAATCAAATCGTGGTCGTATTGTCTTGACGATTGTAATGGCCAGTAGAGTCGATTAATATTTCTATTGTTGTTTTATTATTTGACTGGCGAAGTAAAAAGTGATTCATTGTGTTAAATATTTTCTTTTTGTTTTATGTAATAAAAAAAAAAACAAAAAAAGTGTGCAAATGAAAAACTTGCACATTGCTTCCTTATAATTACAGATCGCTACCATTGCTCTTATTTTACTTCGCTCACAAAATTCCTCTTATAAAGAAGCTTATATTTTATTCGATGCATAATTATTATTAGTTATGCATTATTAATTTTTATTAGTTTGGCTTCCTCATAGAGGAAGCTTTATGAGCGAAATAAAATAGGAGCAATGGTAGCAATCTGTAATGATGAGAAAGCAATGTGCAAGTTTCTAATTTACACACTTTTTTTTAATTTTAAATTTAATTTTTTTATATAAATTGATAGAGGGTTAGCTACAGCACAAATGGAGTTTTATGTAATGTCAATCGATGTTGACTTTGGGAGTTCAGGCTACATGGTCCATATATGGGCTTCGCATATGGACCTTTAATCACGTATAAAGCTGGGTCTGATCAACTATCAAATCTTAAAGAATTATATATGAAATAGGGGTAGAAAAGACTGAAGAATATAATAGAATCATAAATAGCCCGACATCTCAAAATTGGCGGAAGTTAGAGTAACCACGGACATTTCTCAAAAAATCCGAAATTTTATAAAGAAAAAATCCATTTACCGATTATTGCTAAATTCAATACCAACCTTCTTTTAACCTTCCTATACCCGCGCATTGGTCTGTCAGACCGACGATATACGTTTGCCTTGTTTTGTTTTAAATGGAAATAGTTAATAATACTCTATGTAAAATTACATGTATAACTTATACATGTAACTTTTTAATCAGAAATCGGTAACTCCTTCACCGATCCTCACCAAATTCAATACCTTCCTTAAATAATATTCTATCCATCAAATAACTTGCACATTTTTTAAGCAGAAATCGGTAACCCTTTCACCGATCCTCGCAAAATTCAAAACAACCTTCCTTTAATGATACTCTATATAAAATTACATGTACAATATGTATATCTCATACACTTTAAGCAGAAATCGGTAAGCTGTTCACCGATCCTCAATAACAATCTTTCTTTAATGATACTCTATCCATCAAATAACTTAGGGTAGACCGAGGCGAATCGGATCAATATAAGTTTTAAGACAGTTTTTGTTTTATCGTGCTAATTACTAATTACTAATTGGTAGTATCAAATTCTAAGGCGGGAAGGTACCTCCAGCATTATTTTGAGGTTGCTGTTGTTGCGGTTGCCGCTGCTGTTGCTGCTGTTGCTGCTGTTCGATAGAGTTGACACCAGATGCTTGTGGAGGCTGCGGAGGCACCTGCGGTACAGGCTGGGGAGGATTTTGTTGTCTAGGTTGTGCCATCTCTTTCCGATCTATATAATAAGTGTATGCAATTTTTTATTCGTTCTTATTAAATATATTTAAAAGTATTTGACGCACGACCATTCGAAAGATGAACTGATTTTCTTATATTGGGATTTAATATGAGTATTAAATGATCGGAGTCTTTAAATAGAACGAAATGTAGAAGATCGAGTTGCATTTAATTAAAAAAATGTTTTTAAAAAATGTACAATAATCGTCATAAAAATTCTAAAGAAAATCAATGGTTTAGACATAGTCATTCTTCTCCACCTTGCACACATTTCCCAATTTTGAGCGCTTTCCGTGCCATGGTCATTGCGCCGTTCTTAGTTTTGTGAACGCCGGTTTTCCGATTGGAATCTACACGTACAGCGCCTTCAATTCCACAGACTTTTACAAGGGCATCACTCTGCAAACCGCCCCACGCTTCCGGCAATAACATTGCGCACTCGGAACTAACCGGCATACACTTAATACGATAACTATTCCCAGTCTTAAAAATGGCGTACTTTATTGATGGCGAGACGTTCATTTTCTCTGCCAAATAAACCACAATAAACTGCCGCCACATATTTTGGCACCGCGATGATTGTGGCACCATTACTATCTCTCCGCTTGAATCAACCTTACAAGAATGTTTTACATTAAACGATAGTCGAAAGTATATCTAAAACAAAAAGAGAACTAGAAAAGGGGTTTTTCTTACTTCGAACCGATTCTCTACAGCACGTTGCATGTCTGTAATGTTCTTCGTGACGTGCAAAATTTCCAAAAATTCATCCTGAGCCAAAGCTATGGCTTTCTCAAATTGTGTCTTGATATTCTCATTCTGGTAGTTTAATCTCCTTACGCGCGCGGTTAAATTGGTAGTTGATCGATAACTGAAACAAATGCAGATGCAATTATTCTGAAGAAGTTTTGTAACATCACAATGGCCCTGCATCGTACATTTGCTTATTGTTATCTATAGCGTCGATTTCCTGGATAAACGTATCGTAAATGATCTTAAAGATTTCATCAACGATTGTATCCTCGAGTGCGTCCTTGGTTACGTCCGAAAGTATTCTCTTCAATATATCATGACCAAAATGGCAGTAGATCAATCCCGCACTGCTTAATTTATTTGTCCAATTGCACCCTGATTTCTTTACAATGGTACTCACTGATTCCTGGAATTCTCTACGAGGAAGGAAAAAAAAACGATGTGGCGAAAACAGAGATTTTTTAAAATAGTATATCAGTAAAAAGTATGTTATTTTACCTCGCGTGATGGTCGTATCGATGTCTGGAAGGATCATACTCGCCGCCAACACCTACTACGATATCACAGTTATCTAAGACACTCCGATCTTGAGATCTAAAAATTTAATTGAATATCTATGAATTCTGCCACTTAATACCTATTTCCTATTTTTTTCGTTGCAGTTTTATAATTTATATGCCAATTCTGTTTCTTGATTTCATTCAATGTGTTAAAGCTCTTTTCCGATAGAAAAATTGCGCAAATATTGTTACAATAACTGCCTCATTCAATTGAGAGAAATTTCTCGATTATTGCATTAAGATGATTTGCCATAACGCAGCGGTTTTGCAGGCATGAAATTTCTGAATGATATTTACACAAAAAATGACAAAGTCAATTTTAGGTTTAAATTTTGCACAATTATTTACAAATTCGATATTTAGAAGTAAAATCACCCCAGCAAACACCGATTTTTCTTCTCTTCTAAGATTCAATGTGTTTTTCAAATTGCAGTTCCCTGCACGGACGTGCCTTTAATTTGCATGTAACATGAATTAGTTTACAAGAAAAAACAATTTATTTCGACCAAACTGATAATTTATTATAACGTTTATACACGACTCTTGGTTTTTGTATATATGACGACGTTTCGACTATTATTTTTGGTTCTTATCAAATACACTCTAAAAACAACGAAATACAAAGGGACACAGATATCAAGCCAAAAATAAAGAACAATGAGAGGGAATAAAAAAAAAAGAAAGAGGGATATCGACACCTATGTCATAAACTTAAGTAGCCGCTCGAATTAAGCATCTTGTTAGTTACGAGTTCTTTCCCGGAAATTCATATCTAAAAGCTAATTGAAAGTTAATCAGAATGCTAACACCAGAACATAATATTGAGTTATTTACATGTAATCGAGTATCCATATATTCGTGATTATTACAGTAATAGCATTGTAGCGGAAAGCCATTGTGCGACAATCATGCAATCTATTCTTTAAAACGTATGATATAACTATGAAATGAGACCATAATTGTCGAGACGGAGCAATAAGAGCAGCATGAATAAGATCGAAATTTTGGTTTAGAGAAAATTGGAATGGCGATTTTATTTCAGAGCATAATTTATGGGAAAAACTTCCAAAAATCTATTAAATATATATCTAGGCACTCAATTATTTCACAATTGTTTTCCAAATTTAATTTTCAAATATTTGTAAGATAGTTCGCCTGGTTCGCCATAATGCTGCTGTTTTGCTGAAATACCATTTACTTAGAAATAAATTGTGCAAATATTTATCAATATTTACACTATAATTAAATTTCTACAAGTATTGTTGCAAATACTGAGACACGTAATTGCAGCATTCCAAATTTCATCCAGATTTTGTTATATAATTTTATAAATCTTTTTCTATCGGGGTTGGCTTTTAGTTAAGGATGATTACCTCACTATAGACGCATTCTTATACTGTAGTAGCAGCTTTAATAGTGCGCAGGCAAGAACCTCAGAGCAATGAATAGGTCCATCTTTTGTGCCGATCCTCACGATCGACATCGTTGGGAGAGCAGGGTCGGATATGCACATTTTTTGCTACGTGAGAAGGTTGGGGAATCCACCGAAAAGCGCGCTTCTTGATATAATTTACTGAAAACTTGGATATTATTATATTGACAGGAGAGGTCGTATCTGACTCTTTACCGATTTTGATCACCTTATTTTGTGGTGAATATACATATATAGGCTATATTAAGTCCTGTAAGAGCTTTTAATCGAATGCGCCATGCGCCTTGTAAGAAAAGTTTTTTGTTCGTAAAAATTCGAGCGATCGGTAGAGTACTTCACGATGAACTTACAATCTCACAAGAGTTATACGTCCGACTGCTTTCGCGTACAGAACAAGTTTGATTTTGTAACCGTTAGGGCCTATAGGGAAAACGAAGGCAAAACGGCACACTTAACGAAAAAAAATATTTACGCAGAAACAGTAAGGTTTATTATAAAATTATTATAACATAACAAATCAGTATTTATTTTTCCTTATTATCTATTAATCAAACTTTAATCAAATCACAGATAAAAAAGATATTAAATGATTTTTAATATCTTCCTTTTGATCCATTTTACCTTCATAGCAAGGTAAAACGGTCGACTACTCCTAAAGGCAAAATGGACCTACCCATTTTTTTCTATGGCTTTGTCAATATCTTTAATAGAATTTATATTTAGTCAGTCTTCTTTTTAAAGTAGTTTTTGGCACATTATATAAAGTCGACGCCTTATTGAGAGTCATTGTACCAGTAACAATTTTTACTATAGCATTTTTCATACTATTTTTGTCCCAAAACTGTCGATTTATTTTTCGTTTGTGGTTATCATCCATCTAAATTAATAAATAACAATAATAACGCTTGAACAATGCCATAACTAACAGACCATGTGTTTTGCTCGGTTCGTTTTGCCCGGTCCATTTTGCCTTTTGGGTACTGATTAAATCACTCTCTAAACGTTAAGTTATGTTGTACTATCTTAAAAATTTTTTTTTACTTTAAAACCAAAAGAAACAATATTAATTTATATATGCGTCAGTAAAATTTATTACAATAAACCCAAAGATAAACTGAAGGCTAGTTGAAAATCGTAAAATTTAAATCAAACCATAAAAAAAAAATCTTATTGACTGAATGTGAATCGCACTGACCGAATGTGAATGGGAGTAATACTATTTAATAACGCTGGTTACCACTACAGGTGCCGTTTCGCCTTCGTTTCCCCTGTTGTTAGGGAACAATACTCGACTGACCTTCTTCCCGGTCCCTACCCTAGTTCTAGCTAATCCTTCGATTTTGAATGTTCTTTAGCTTTCGAATTTTCTACCTGCCTTAGCAGATACGTTAAAATGATTGCCTTTATAAAACGTATGTATCCTTACGTTATTATATTGTTTAAGAAATTTTTAGAGAATGTATAAATCTTTAAAAATTAAAATAAAGAATAATAAACTTTTCTTACAAGGCGCATTCGATGAAAAGCTCTTGCAGGGCTTAACAATAGCCCATATAGATTCACCACAAAAAAAGGCGATTAAAATCGATGAAGAGTCAGATGCGACCTCAATTACGCGATCTAATGCTACATCAAGTAAATATATCACTATATTTGACGAATCCTTATCAGATCGTAACGAGACATGAGTTCTATCCAAAGCTTCAGTGCATGCAAAAAGTTCTTTTAACCCTAGAGAGCATTTCTTAATTTTCTCATACGTGAAAGGCCAAGCGGGGTAATAAATTATCCCAAACTTGTACCGCGTGTATAATGTTTCTATTTGTTGTTAGAAAACTTTGTAATAGATAATTTTGTTTGCTCTTTAATAGGGAAGACGATAGTAGTCATCAGTTTGTGGTAGTAAAAAAAAAACAGTAAAAAAATTTCAAAAAACAAAACAAAGAACAAAAAATTTGGCTGAAATGACTTTTTTTTATAAAAAATGCTGTAGTTTTTCATAAAATTCACCGATTTTAAAAATTCCAACGAATTTTGAAAGACGAATAGACAACCTTCAAGGGCATGTAAGCGACTTTTTCGTTTCTTAAAAAAAGCATATTTCTTTGAACGTCTGAAGTAGAGGAAATGACGAAAAACTGTCGGATGGGAAAAATCGCAAGAAATGGAAAGTAAAACAGATTCTGTCGATTATTATTTATTTGAAAGGTAGTCAAAAGTTATAAAAGTATATGGAAACAGTAAAATTAACTCTACAAAAACTTTAAAATCAATCTTAAAAGTTTCAATCAGTTGCTGTGCAAGAACAGCAAAAATGAAATAATTGACCGAATCTTAAAAAATTATATATGAAACAGGGGTAGAATTTTCCGGGAAGTGCTATAAAGTGTATAATTTTTCGTTACCGATTTTCACAAAAAATCTGAAATATACTTTACTGTGGTAAATGTCGAGCGTAAACGGCCGAGTAGGGGTAATACGTTACCCCAAACGATTTTCTTTTTTGGTCACAGCTGCAGCAAGGATCTAACGCACTCGCTGAATGACGGAGGTCGACTGCCGGGGATGACTAAACTGAATTATGGTTAGTCTCGGTATGAAAACTAACCTTCCTAAGGCTGCGGTCCACTTGACGCTACAAATTCTTCTCCTTCTTTCTTCATTGAAAGAAAAGAGAATCCCACGCAGTCTTGTCTGCGTTCATACATTAACATTTCCATGCAAGTACATATTATGCATATTTTTTTATTATAATACAGATTAATTTTATATACTAATACTTTCAAAAGTTGCTTTGAAGATTTAAGAATTTCACATAATATTTAGTGATATTATGTAAACTTTAATTATTTTCAGAAATAAAAAAATAACATTAAAATTATATACAAAATAAGATTTTTACTATGTTCATTCAACAGATTCAACAATGGAGTAGCGTATCATTTGTTTTATATGAAGTTATATCTGATAGTAATATATTTGTATGCATGCATTAAATACTTACATAAATAAAGAATACAAATATAATAAAAAATATTTAATTTCAGAAAATAACAATATTTAATCAACTTTTTAGTGATATTTAATATTTACCTGCTTGCCGAATGTCGACCATTATCCAGTCATTTTTAGCTGAATGAATCACAAATAAAGACGGGTTTTGCGGTGTTAACCATTTTTTATCGGATCCTTTTAAGGAAGATTTTGTCATTAAACTTATGGGTATCCACCATTTACCGTAACTGCAGTGATGCGGGCCATTGAAATATTGCGTCAGCAGTCCGTAAAAAGGTTTTTCTTGTGTCCATCTTATGATAGGATAATGCTGGTAAATTATCCATTTAAAAAAATCGTGTGATATGTGATATTGATCCGTTGAACGATTGGCTAATTTTTTTTGTATGGACCAAAATTCATTGACAGTCAATGAGTTAAATTTGCTAAATTAAAAAAAAATTATTACTATTGACGATAAAGAATTATAAACATCGGTTAAATATATGAAAATTAATGAGATAGAGATGAGATATATAAACGATGTTAAGAATTTAAGGAATAAGGTATAATGAAATATGAAAAAAAGTACATAAAAAGAGAATGTTGTTAAAAATAAATACAAAAATAAATACAAAAAGAAAAAGGGTTTTTTAAATATACAGCAAGTAATGTGAAAGAACAGTGCAAAGATTTTATTGTAATGTGAGACTTACTGAATTTGTCTGTATTCGTTTGTGTTACTCACTATTTGTGGAGCCTTGTGCGGACACCATTTCGAAACACCTCATCAGTAACGGTGTTTTGGAGCATTCGCAAAACAACAATTTCTATGATCATAAATATTCAAATTTTAATTAAATTTGTTTGAGCCAACTACTTTTCTATACATTTATTTCTTTCATGATATGTATGTTTACAAAAAGCTATCCAAATATTTAATTATTAATAAATTCTTACCTTTATGTAACGGGGAAAACTAAAAATTAAATCAATCTGCGATAAATTATTAATTTGCGGAGGATTCATTAAAATGTGAATCTAACGAGGAGACTTACGGAAGTGTAACTCACCGATTTTAATGAAACTTGGCATATTTGTAGAACATCGAAAAATAATCGACACGTATTTTTTTATTTCGGCAATGGTGCGAGTTTAAGGGGAGGTAACCGTTCAGAGGCCCAAAAAATGCATGAATTTCAGAAATTTTTTTTATATAAAATAAATGAATTTAAAAAAAACTTTTAAGGGGTTTTATTCTTGTACTGTTACATAAGAAATTATTATTTTTTCATGTCAAAATAACGGCTCTTGCTTCCACGCCATGAAGCCACCACAAACGACGTGAGTTTATGCGCGCGAAGCGCTCCACAGCCTTGCCAGCTAAAACAAAAAACACAAAAAATTTATTAAACTAGACTAAATTTGGGGAGCCTTATGGTTTTCCGATTTTTGAAAAACCCCCGGAAAACAAAATGGCAGCTATTTGAAAAAAAAACCCATTTAACGGAAACAATGGTTTCTTCTCGCTGATTTTTCGTACCAAAGAGTGTAAAATATAGAATATATAGCAAGATCGTCTTTGAAACAAGTAATATATTCTTGATATTTTTCGACAATGTCTGGCTATATAATTATTTTGCCTCTTGTTAGATTTGCACCTGTTATCAATTATCGCGAATCGGAGATATGATTGCTAGTAATATGCCTTTGGTTTCTGCGATCTCACTCTTTTGGTAGGTCACCACAGACTAACAGGATCGTAGGTAACGGATTTCATAATAAATGCAAAATTTTATTAGTCGATATAATGCTAGCCGACGCGCGACGGTAGATCGTTGTCCCTGTCAGATCATGTCAACAAGTTCTTTCGTTAGAATACAAACTGAATTCTGGATGTGATGTTAAGTTATTCCAAAATTTGATTTTACACGTTCTTAAATGTTTGAAAGTAAAATTATATTATAATCATTAAATCTCAAAAAATAGTTTACAGTATTTCTGGTAATGATTTTGTCGCTTCTCGTGGATAAATAGAGCGAGTTAAATTGAATAGGGTAATTTTCTACTAATTTTTTCAATAATTAATGAGACATTAATTAATGGAAATTTGTTCAAATTAGTATACGTCCGCGCACGATTAAGGGGCGACTATCTTTCAATGAATATTCAGTAATCTAATAAAAATTCCACGTGGTTATTCTGTATTTTGTGTAAAGAAGTGCAAGTAAGACGGCGTAATAAATATTATTTTGATAATTTATTATTCCGAATATCGCATTTATCGATGTAATACTAGCCGGTTTGCGAGAAATCATTATCCATTCTTATTAAATAATGTTAACAGATTTTTTCGATTCAATACTAGCGTTTAGCGTCCATTTCTTGAAATGTTTTTTTGACATAACTGCCAAACTCAAAACAAACACTTTGCACGATAACACGCGAATAAGCAAGTCATTATACAGTTCAATGTATCTTAAAATCGTCCGCAAATTATATCTAAATAGATAAAGAATGTCAAAGCGCGATATGTATTCAGATTAAAGCAGAAAAACGACTATCGCCCGTGATTATCGTGAAATAATAACTATTACTTTACAGCGTCATATTTCCGCGAGCATTAATTCAAATTCGTCTTACCGCGCTCTCCGTGGATCACGTGACGTCACCCTACGTCACGCGCCGGCGCGGCGCCGCCAACGGTCTCGTCGCGCCACTATCGGGTCGCCTCGCCGCACCGCCATCCGCCATATTTGCCGCTACTTCGCTCCGGGTAGGATGCTCCGTACTTTTCGCGTTTTCCAAGTGTGAATTATGCGTAGATACGATATCGAGAGTGATGAATATTTGCGAACGATCATTTCTAATACGCGAGTGGCGGTGTGATGCATGGAAATAATCGCATTCGTAAGGTGCTATGTCGTGCATCGTTACTACCTGTTGCATCGCGACAAGTTCAACTCTCGCGCGCCCCCGCCTTACTCCGGTTCGTGTGTAATATATTACTCGCGCAATATCGGGAGTGCCGAATAAAATATCGGGCGATCGTTATTAATACGCGTGGCTCGAGGAGATGAGATCTAGATGTCGGCGCAACTTTTCTCGGCGAGAAGACGGCATCGGAATAGCTCGGTTAATATATTATTTTATTTGTTAAGTATCATATCTCTTTGGAAATCTTTGCGTTTTTTTTCGCAATAACTCTCCGTCTGTATACGTGGGTCTACGACGCCGTGGCGTCCGAGCCAAAATGATATCTGCTCGTAACTGTATAACTTGCAAGCCTGTCAGAAAATATTAAGTAAACGATGTTTATCAAAATGACTACTATAGACAGGTGTTTTGTGAATTTTTTCAGATTTTTAAAATAGATACTTTAAGGTAGGGAAAAATAGCGCCAAACGTGACAACGTATACACTCCGAAAATGTAATAAAAAACGTATACAGAGTATAAAAATAAAAAAAAACCTTTCTATAGTTGATAAAATTTATAAAACACAATATATATTATAGTATTTATGTATAAAAAGAATTATACATGATAAAATTTTAATTAATATAGAATTATCATAATTATATGAAATATTCTTATATTAAATATGTTTATTTTTTGCTATCGTAGTAATTATTTTGCTACGTTTGAAATAAAAATGTAGTTAAAATATTGTGTTTGGAATTTAAGGAAATATAATAAATCTATACTGTATGAAAATATTTTATCAATCTCATTCAATCTTTAATTATAAAGTAGTAATTTAATAAAAAATAATTGCGCGTATGTGAATAATTATATTTATTATATTTCCAGGGCCAACTGGAAAGGGAGTGCAGCAGCAGCGGCAGTAGCAGCGGCAATCGGTGAGTAAATTAATTGGGCAATCTGCTTATTAGTGTTGGTGCGTCATATTTTCGTTGAACTCACGAAAAATTTGAAAAATGTATTGTTTAGAATGTTCAGCAATATCTAAATTTTTATTTTTTAAATAAAATATACAATTTTACTTCAGAGTAGATATATTTTTATTTCTAATTAATTAAAAATATTTTCTAAATGTGATATTCAATATTTATGTAAAAAAGGTATTAATGTGATAAAATATTATAGTTACGTAAAATTTTCCTTGTTGACATTTTTATGTTTTCCGCTTATTGAGAATTGAATTCAATAAATAAATAATAAAGACGCAACTTGCTATTTGCTTGTACATTGATTCGTATGACAAGAGAAAGGAACGAGGAACATTGAGTAAGGGGAAATCACGAACACGCACGAGTATGTAAATTTTCCAAAATTTTTTTACTAAAGAAACATATATTTCAGTAACGAACACACACGGACAAATCAGTGGTCGAACTAAATCATATACAAGATTAGGTACTTCGCTATTTCTTCTTTGCCTCTAGAAGGTTACAATGCTTTGGTTATCTTTTTTTTTGTTTTGAATATATTATAGGATATTTACGGAGATATAATTAGTGTTCCTCTCTTTCGGCTTTTTAAGCGCTGAATTATTTTATACCAAGCGGCTCGAAGTTCCCCGTTGTTCGCTCATGGTCATTGTGTTCAGCCGATCAATCGCACGATCAATCGAAAGAACGCGTCTGTTTCGCGCTATTTCTAATCGGTATACAATAGTTTGCTATCGCTATCGAGTCCATCTGCCGAGACGCGCTCCGATCGCGATCGTGCGATTCTCGAACGGCTTACCTGTCGCTTCGTCGCAAAAAGGTAACGTACGCACTGTCGCGCTTATGCGAATTTCCATATTTCACATGTGCTCCACGATAAAATATATTTGCGGAATTTTTACCGAGCGATAAAACCTGAGATTATCCCATATGCTCTCCTGAATATTTTATTGCAAAAGTCCTTTGCTCAATTTTGCACGATAAAGCAGATATAATTCAAACGCGAGTTGACTAAATTCTTGTCAAGCGACACTTCTGCATCGCTCAGAGTGTATATTAAAGTCTCACCTTCATCATATAAGTCTTAAACGATAATTACGTTTTATTCATCGGGAAGTCATTTTTAATTTTAGAAAAAATTTTATAGCTAGATTGTATTATCGTATTTTAATCGAGCTTTTATTAATTTTGCGGAATTATAAATTTACTGAGCGATAGAGATTCTCATTGCAAGATAAATGTTTATCTATTAATTTTTGTATACATAGAAATATTCTTTTGCCATTTGACAAATACTTCAATTTTATTTCTTTTTAACGAGATGTTAGAATCGATTTTGATAGTCACAATGGCAAAGTCACGATTAAAATAGTAAAAATAATACCAGAAGATTTCGAGATATAGTCACCGAGAAATAATATTCAGGTAAATAATGTTTGGAGAACCGGATTGATTGAGATCGAATAAGGAGAACCGGAAAAGTGTAAATTCGCGGATAAGCGTTCAAGCACTTGGACGATATCGTTTGAAAAACCGTTGGCAATGTGTCGACCCGTCCTGCTGGCGATGGACGGTCGAATGTGTGGACGAGCACTACTCGTTCGACTTTTTTCGAACGACGCGCGATTTGTAAAATCGATCAGTAATATTCTCGCGGATGTTAAAAATCGTATGAAAGTGTGTACAATATTATGTGAATTTGTGACGCTTAGTCCAACGGCAGTCTATGCTTCTTCCTTTTTCTTTTTCTCGCTTCATTTATTGTTACACACGTGATATGCGCGGATCGATATGACAAGTAAATAACGGTAACACGTGTACTTAAACTACGTTCATCGAGCCTATCGACCGTTCGTATTCTTTTCTTCCGGCATTTCGTCGAGCTCTCGTTTTATAATTGACGGCGATATCTGCATAAGAGCGCTCGCACGACACGTGGTGTTATCCTGTGCAATATCAAATAGAAAATTCGTTAAACAACTCTTACGATATCGTTTAACAAGCTTCGCGATATCGCGCGCTAATTACGATCCTGCACGCTGCGATATAAAGCTCTTGTAAATTGTATATCGACGTAATGCCGACTTAAGAATTATTTTTATTGCATTTATTACACGAGATCGCGATTTACGAAACAAAATTTAAATCGACGAAAGTTCAGACGGAAGAATTAGATCAGACAATTAGAATTTATAAAATTTAAATATATAGGAGTTTATTAAATCCTCCCGATTGCTCAAAGCTCCTGTGAGGCATAAATAATACAAAAAAAGATATTAGCCTTTAAAGAGCGATAAAATAACAGTTCGGTGTCCATGGAGATTTGTACTTTAACGAGAGCTTTTGCTTCGTAATTACAATTTTGTGTTGTATAATTCTCGGAGATGAAAATGCGCAGAAATCGCAGCGCAACTATTCGTTTCTTTCAATTGTGCGCTTCTTATCAGGAGTATCGAAATCTAGCTTATGAAAGAATTTACACTGAAAGCATGTTGACGCGATACAGGGTGTATCTCTATCGAAATACGCGAGTTCCCCTTGTTCGCATCTGATCTCGTAAGACTTGTGAAATTCGCTTATCGCCGTTTTTCTCTTCGTTAGGATCAGGAAATATTTTCTCTCTCGTATTACACGCCGATTGCGAACCGTTCTTGAGATAAATACACACGCGAGAGCCATCGCTCTTCCTTTCTCTTTCTCTCTTTCTCTCTCTCTCTCTTTCTCTCTCGAGTCGCATACGTACAAGCACACGAAACATATGCACACCGGTACACGCAAGCTTATTTATTTTATACTAATATTATAATCGAGAATCCTCGGCAACTGCTATAGATACAAACTATAGAGTATAAGATGTGACGTCGGTACGCGTGTACAGTACAGATTGTTGCAAAAGATAGACTCTACCGAGTTCACAGCGAGCAATCAGCTTTGGTCGATAAAAAAAGTTCAGCAGTAAACATTTTAAAAATTTCGGAGCAAAAATATAAATATATAAATCGTATCTTATACCGATATCGTTGAAAATGTTCGAATAGATAGATTTGATAGAGAGAAATTCTTTCCTTCCTTCGATCCTTAAATATTTGACGGTTTTTAGATTCTTCCTAGAGTCTGAGATTACAGGATCACATTCTTGGATTCTTGGACCCCACATATCTCGCCGATCTCGGAACATCTGCATCTTTAGATTTTTAGATTCCTATTCTCCGTGATTTATCGAACTCTTTAACCGATCCTTAGTAGCGCAAAGTTGTAGATTTCCAATGTAATTATTGTACATTCTCGGTAAATCTTATCTCGTTAAATTCAACATTTGCTCGACTGTGAATCCTGCGGAGAACAATTTTTGCGGCACTGTTAAAATGCGTCGGAGAATGCATCACTTGATATGCGCCGCGGCTAAATATACAGTATACGATAAGAATAAGATTATACAGATACGTAATCATAGTAGTAAAAAGTAAAAACAGTATGAAAAATTATTGTATTGTTTCCCATTACTTATTGTTATGTCGTGCTCCGTACTCTCGAAGTTGCCAACGCGAATTTTGATCTATTTTTTTTTGCATCTAGTGAAATGAATATATTTATGAAAAGTTATCCCTATTCTTCTAGATATTTTTTGTGACAATAAAATATTGCAAAATGATAAAATATGACTAAAACATTACAATTGCTCGTAAAGTGAAAGTCGCATTATTAAATTTGTAATATCTATTCTACATTTAAATTTATTAATTTGTTCAAGCCAATTATATTCTATGTCAATGATTACTCAACAGCTTATCTTCATTATTCTCAGTAACAAATATCACATACGAGATTTCTTGTTTTTCGATCAATTTAGCGTTCGATCAGTTTCGAGAGTGGAAACGTCCTGTTAAAAGTACGAACACTATGATATCGTATTACGTGTACGATGATCTCTATGATGGTCAATATTCTCGGAGATGACAGTACTATGACGTGCTCGACTAATGATTAATAACGAACGATACATGTTCAATAGCAGCCTTTTCCCAATGGAACTGAGAGTTTAATGAATCGTCTGATACAATGATATTATTATTTAAGTTTAAATTACATGAGGCATATTATCGAATAAAATGTTCAGCAACAACGTGCATTGTTAAAGTTATCTTTAGCTACATTTAGTGGTCAGATCTTTTAAGAAATTATCATTTTCGTGCACGTTTTTATATTGTTTTCTTTTTTCGTCGAAATTTATAGTCAATTGAGAATACAATTACTCAATTAATATAAAAATAATAAAAAGTTTAACCTACGGCTCGTTATGCCTAACGTAACATTTAGTCTCGAAAGTTTATTTGAAGTTGATGTTCTCTTAACATGCTACCGCAGCAAAGAATGTAGAAAGTGCTATGCTGAAGACTCTTTTTGATGGGAGTATTTCCATGTTCTCGATGGCGATCGCGGTGAATGATACTGATTGTGAGTGAATTCTGTTCGTTATGATAGCTCGACTATCTTGCAGGCTGAGATAAATCGTGTCCAAAATGGTTTATTATTGTCCGCTTACATCTTTTTCTCGCTTTAGGTCATAAACGTTACCCACATCCGTGAAAATACTCCCCTCGTACTAACTACTAACATCATTGAAATCTTGTTTCATTCGGATTATCACGCATGCCTCGCATCAGTTCGATCATTTCGATCGTACTGATTTAGATATTGCATAAAATACCCAATATTCGAAAGATTTTATCGAAGAGTGGAATTGAATTATCTGTTTCGAAAAAAAATCTGGCGATGCATTGCTCAAATTTTTCACCGAAAATCTTGTTAGATAAGACGTAAAATAGAATGATTAACTTCGAAATTCTGCTGCATGCGATCATATGCTCAAAATAGTTTATGGTTTTATTAATCGTTAAACAACGATGATAATACTCGTGTATTTTTCGATACGAATTGTAGAGATACAACGTGTAAAACCGGCTTTTACGGGAACTTGTACGGGGTAGATCTCTTCTTTACCAAGTTGCAATTGACAGAGACCGTTTTTATCGTCATTTTACACGCGTGTATTCCATCTTTCATTTACCGAATGTGAACGTTGTTTACTCTAATTTCGATTGGTAATAGAAATGATAAATTTAACCAAATATTAGCAAACTTTATAAATTTACTTAAATCACCTTTTTCATAGATTTTATATTATTTGATTTATATCTAATGTCAAATCTATAAAAGTGTTCAGTCATATATTTTGCTCGTTATTTTATATTATCAAAATGTTCCATAATTTTTCTCTTTAGAAACTTCAAACACACATACATATATATTAGAATCCAGTAGCTTATCTTGAAATGACAGAAATAATTAGTACTATGAAGAAATTAATTGAAGAGGACAATGCATCGCCTAATTCTATATAGAGAAATTTTTATCCCGTTTCTCGTTATCCCCTATCTTGTATTATCACTATTATTATCGCTAATTTCCAAGGGCAATCACACCATACACTCGCGTTCATTCATTAATCCTTCTGCTTTTCCAACACATCTGTCTATATTGTATAGATTCATCTAAGTTTTTTTTTCTAAACTTTCAAGAAATACAAGCGCGCTGCGACATTCTATTCTCATTTCGTGAATTTTTAATTAATAAATCTTCGCGCTACAACGAGCTTGGAAATCTAGTAAACGAAGAACTTGTCGTGGAATATATGCGATAAAATTTGTTTAGTACGAACGAGTTTTAATGCAAGATTCTCACAAGTCTATCATGGTAACATGAAACAAAGTAAAGAATTTTTAATTATTCACGGTACGCGACGTATATTTATAAATTAGAAAATAATCAGTGTCTGCATCTGCATTATATAAGTATAGGCTCTCTCACCCTGCACTAGTAGAAATGTATATATTTAATAAAGATCTATCCTTTTTCGTGGAATGCTTTACGGAATATCGCACGATGTTATGCAACATGTTACATACATTAGAATCATTTTATCCTATACATTTTTTTTACGCGAAATTTCACTACTAGATTTCTCTCGTATTTTCTAAATCGTTAGAAAACGAGTATTCTGGACATTCCCAAAATTGTTCCACTTTTAGCTTATCTCTTTAGTTGCCTCTATCAGGTATACGTACATTGATTTTGAAAGTACACACGGTATAAATGCGTTCAATGGATCGACCACGCCGAACGAAGCTTTACCAATTCGTTGAATCGTGTGAATTGTGCAAAAAAAATTGGTTATTTAAAGATTCAATTGATAAAATTAAAGAATTTACGCGTCGATTGCTGTGATATGCAGATTGCGATATGGTATTTTAATTTGATATGCATACTTAAATATAAAATTATTATTTGCCTTTTGTGATTGGCGTTTGTCATCGGCTTGATCATTTTAAATTAACATACATCCTGAAACTTTTTGCGATAATCCCAGAACAATTATTCTTACTTCATACAAATGTTTATTCCAAGAAATATTAGACAAGAAATAAAAAGATATCGCTGGACAGAGATTTCAGATATTTTGATTATTTGATGAATAGACTCAGTTCTTTTCATTTCTTGCGTATATTTCTATTCGGTGAATGCTTAGAC
Organism: Temnothorax longispinosus; assembly: GCF_030848805.1. Classification (NCBI taxonomy): domain Eukaryota; kingdom Metazoa; phylum Arthropoda; class Insecta; order Hymenoptera; family Formicidae; genus Temnothorax; species Temnothorax longispinosus. The sequence continues at coordinate 15,723,540 of NC_092367.1, read as the reverse complement.
AGCATTGGAAATATATTACATTTAATCGGCGCATGTATATATCTGCTGGACGAGACATTACGACGTGATAACGCGCCAATCCCTTTTCCGCACTGTTGTATCGAATGTAATGACTACGCGAGTGTATCGATAACGCGCATTTACGATTTCTTCGCGAAGAAATATATCATTCATATTAAATTCTTATTAACAAACGTGTTAAAAATTCTTATCGTTCCTTTTTCATTGAAAAACACTCTTCCATTGATCTCGCGTGCACCGCAATTAAATCGACTACGGAAGAGTCTAAACAAATGTCAATGATTTTCCAGCCATTTCAATTAATGTACTGAAAAACTTAAGTAATAACTTCAAAAATTTCCTAAAGTCTTTTAAATATGCTACAGGTTAATTGTCGCTAATCGTTCACGAGTATCTAACAGTTCACCGCGAGCTGTTAAATTAAGACTATATAAGATACTCTTTTCCAGACTTAAATTTTCACTAATATCTCATACATTTCCTCTCTTTCACTGTCCTGTTCATGGCAGTTTCAGCTAGCTTACGTGTGTCCGAATCCGACAATCGGAATTTCTTACCTATTCCTATTCGCTTATCCTATAACCGTGGTCTTCGAGCCACAAAGGACCGCGCGAATCCATTTGCATTTGTGGAGGCTCACACGATCTCGAAAAATTAATCCTTGAAATTCAATTGTTATCACCATCAGACAGTATGGTTAATTACAGCTTTTGTGTGAAAAGCTATAATTAGAAAAGAAATAGTACACTCAATGAGCATATTATTAATATTAATCAGTAATATTAATAATATTAATATTAATATTATTAATATTAACATAATATTAACATAATATTAATATTAATCAGTAATATTAATCGTGTGAGAATCCTTTTCCGCTCTTCGCATTCTCTCTTTTTCTCTCTTTTCTCTCTCTCTCTCCTTTATTTTTCCTCTCGCACGTATACTGTCGTCATTCGCTCGTTTTCTCTAGCTTAGATCATTTAAATCAACTCCGCATAATCCAGGCACACTTTTCTACTCTTTATCTTCAAAGAAACTATATTTCTATGAGTCCATTTCAGCTCAGTTGCCACAGCACGTGCTATCATGCTTCATTAAAAGATTTTGCACCTCAGATTATTAATTTGTCATTAGTATTTGTTAAGATGTTACTTGTGAGCATTTATTGTGTTGATTGCATTCTATTATCATATGAATTAATAATTTTAACACTGTAATGATGAAGTAATTAATGAATAATAATAGCATTTGGCCGAGCTGAAAAGGACGAACATGTTGGAAAATAGGTATCGTGATCTAAGAAATGATCTTGGTAACGAGGAACGTTGACCAATCGCATCTTTTCTGATTTACAGTTTGTCGGCTCGTAAATGTCTCAATCGTGGCGGCGTCGATATGCATGCCGATCAAATATTATATCACGCGAGATTCGCAGAAGCTATGCAAAGGCTACTTCATGAATCAGTAAAAATGAAGATATTCCCGATGTTTCGTCATGCACGTAAAATCGGCGACGTATTCTGAATATGTTTTCGTCAAAGTATGAAATAGTATTGATGCGCGAGTTACCTATAATTTCTTCCTTGCAAAGATTGCACGCAAATCGATATTATTGGTCACAGATTGATATGGTGTAATAAAGCTCGAATGGAGATTAACAGATATGCAATAGGTATAATAAATTCGAATTTATCTTAGCTTTGCAAAAGTGAAAATTTGTGACACACTCCAAAAATAATTTCTAATTATTATATCTAATTATTATGTTACTTTAATTATTTGATTTTTTTAATCATAACCAAAAATAACTTTCTGCTTTAACGTGAAGATTCAAGATCTTTATTATCGTAATCGTTTCTCGATCAAAGTTTTATTTAATTTACGTTCGAGCGTGACAAACGCGTGATAATCGGCAATTCCGTCGTTCACTGTGACGCGAGTTATGCGCTAAAGTCGCGAAATTAAAATTCTCTCTAGTTAATGATAAATTCTCTTACTCTCTTCTTTTACAATCTTCTTTTACCTCTTCACTCCGCTCTCTCGTCATTATAACTTCTACATATGTATATGCTTTTTTCTTTTTCGCATTCGTAATCTATGGAAACGGCACAAAGCTTGAACGGCTAATGGTAGATACAAGTATATTACAAGTACACGCTCGCGAAGTATCCGCTCGCTTTGTGCTCGCGCTTCGCCGATTCAGAAGCGGAGGAGGAAAGTGATTGTCCTCGTAGAAAGCTACACGAGGTACTAGTGTAGTCGCTGAAGAAAGAATCTCTTGATTTATGATATCCAAAGAAATCTTTGCGCGAACGGCAGCGCCGGAGAGCTTTTTAGCACAGTCTTTCATTGGATAACGAATAAAATATAGCGGTCGACAAAATATTGCCTAAATGGACCGGTAGATTTATTCATTGAAATTAATATATTTGACTTTTATAGTAAAAAAGTTTCTTTTAAATATTTGAAAGAATGCAAAAAGTTATGTAACATATAACAAGCATGTCTAATGAGAAACTTAATCAGTATTTGGCTGTGAATTGTCAAACAAAAAGAGATGATGAAAACAAACTTTAATCGCGAATCTTTTCCTATGGATGAGATAGATTGCAATTTCATATTACAGCTCCGTCGGCCAACACGCACTAACGCATCTCAAGCGCACTTTTGCGTCAAATACTCGCGCGCGTGTACATAACGATTTCACGGTAACGATTTTCCATGCGACGAATTTCCGTGGAAACCTTTTTTCTTGACGTTTCTCTTTCGAAGCAAATAAAAACAAAAATTATTGGATAACGTTTTATGTATTGTATAACGGCTAAAAAATACCTGAAGATATTGTACATTGTTATAATTTAATATAGTTTTTTTAAATGGTATAAATCTACCCGAACGTTCGCCATCATAGTTGGCTTGGCAGTTTAATACTTGATGTATTAAATGTATATTGTGTTGTAATTTTTTTCTTCTTTATTGATACACACGTGTCTATAGAGATGAGTTGGAATTATTTATTATTTTAAATATTATTTCACTGAGATAACTCTATTTATATAATTTAATAAATCGCAGTGCAATTATCAATTGCAATGTAAGAATGCCAAGTTCATGAAGACTCCCGCGAAAATCGTTACCGTGAACAGCGGATGCGATCCGTACGACTAAAACGGCGTTCTTCTCTCTCTCTCTCTACTGCTTCACAGAATACACACCGAGAAACACCTGACTTACGTGACTAGGCTACGTAACGAAAACTCATTGCGCACACGTGCACCACGAGATCGAAGCTCCCGTCTCTCTTCCCTTTTGCTATGTGCGTGCATTTATCATTCCCATTCTATTCACATTCGCACGCTCGCGCATACGTACGCACACGCGACGCCCCACTCATACTGTTTGCAATTAATTTTTGTCCAATAGTCTCTCGGACCGCGTGTCCGCGCCTCGCATTACGTTGACGCTATCCCGCTTCCGTCCCTTGTAAACAATTTGTACGTATTCTCTTCAAGCGAATTTTACGAAAACAACGCTCGTTCGATCATCGTAAAAATCTGTTTACTTCATTAATAGCTCGATTAGCGATGCAAACAAATTTGCGAATGTCGACTCGGAATATCGATTTTGCTTTCTCGCTTTTCCCCCCATTTGTTTTTGTTTGCGTTTTTTTCATAATAGCTAACCATCCTTCATCGTTCGGGAATACTCTGATGTGTATAATCCCGTGACAGAAATTTCTTCTGGCAAAACGTAGAATTTTGCAAAATGAGATAAAAAAGGATTTAGACATCTGTTCTTCGCGACGAAATTCAATTTTTCCACGTTTTCCTTCGGTCCATATCGGTCATGTTTCCGGTGCGGTTCCACGATGCTTAAGGGAGGATCAGAAGATGATAAGGAATTGCGTCTGCGTTACTTGTGGCTCGATGTTCGCCGATAACACGCGACCGACGATCAGCAGAAGACGATTCGACGTCTGGCGTCGCCCCGTCCCCCAGGGGCGGTGAGGGCACCACCGCTCCGATTCACCCTGCGGGCTCTGGTCCAGGCCTGCCTCTATCGACACAAAAGCAAATCGATTATTCACGTTGTTTGATTTATCGCTGATTTTCGCCGACATCAATGGAAGTTAATTTCGATTTAATTGATTCTGAATTTTTTGTGTAATTAAAGCTACAAAGAGACAAAGAATTGAAGGATCAAATGTAATTAATGGTGACACTCAATGTATTACACATGTCACATTTCTTCGTATACATTTAGTTCTCTTGAAATTACGGCGAGATCGTTATATTTATATTGAGCACGCGTATAGAAATTTAAAATTCAATTTAAGGGTACATATATGATAGCAAATTACAACGTATTTTATAAACGCTCGTAACATTGTTCACTTTTGAAAGGAAATATTGAAATTGGTAATATTTAAAGAGTAATATTTGAACATATGCACGCTGGATTTTCACATTAAAATCGATAAGAATTAAACGCGTATAAAATGAGAATTATTTTTTTATGTAAATACGAGGTATTTTATACTTTCACGATTCTGACTCTCATATTAGTTATTTTATTCCACGTACATTAAAACTTACATATTTAATTAATATATGATGTACAGAAGTAATCCGAGATAGCTTTATGCTTTCAACATAACATAATATAATTATAATATGCACGTTCAGCACTTTACGCATTGACACATACTTTCTAAACAATCTCTAAAAATCTGTAAGCCGCGTATCGTAACTTGACTGTTGTGATGAAATTTGCTTTATCTTGTAAGACTTAATAAAGTTTAATTATTGCAAGTACCGCGTACATGCGATTTCTCTATGAAATACCACGCTTATCTTTTCGTAATATACAAAAGCAATTATTATGCCATAACCATAATAATAACATGTAATTATTCGAAATAGCCGTGGAAAGCGACATAATAGGTAATGAAATTAAGCTAAATAAGCAGTCGATATATCGAAGCTATGTCGAGATATACGTGTACGCGTGAGTAGGTATTACTTTTTAACATTGACATTCAACGGCTTGATTGCCTCGTAATTGCACTTTGAAAAGCAAAGAGTCTTTGATATACGAGCATAACAGAACGTCCATCCCCGAGGCGGACCACGTAATCGCGACAATGGTAATGGCCATACTCTTTGTAATTGAAATTTTCAAAGTTCCACCGAGCACAGGTTTACGCTCGTGTTTCAAAGAGAACGAAATGAACGAGCGAATCGCGGTGTGATTGCCGGATGCGCCATAATTTTTAACTCACCTACACAAACCACTCGTCTTTCTGGCTGGAGGAGATGTCACTGAAAGACAATAGGAAGATATGTATCAATTAAAATTAACTGCATGTAAAAAATAGATATTGAAGATAAAGATTATAAGTAGCACTTTCTGTGTATCTTATCAAGAAATATTTTAAACCAAACACGCGCAAAACATGTCACGAGATGCTAAATGGTTTTGCGCTAGTACACTTTATAACAATTAGATATAATAATTAAGCCAGTCTTATTCGATAGGAGAATTTTTAGCTTCAGTTTTAAATCAAATATTTGAATCTAATCTTCTTTCAATTTCTTTTCGATAATTGTGAAATAAACGAACATAAACATGAGAACATATGTTTGTTTCAATATTCAATAGATTTTCTTATTATTTCGAATAAATTTATAGAGATATTTTTTCTGACACGAGAAATTGCATTAAATTTGTAGTTGATTAATCCATTAATAACACATTTATAATTCAAAACTCTCTACATATCTTATATCGATCGTTCCTCACACGATCTTATCGCTATTTGAATTAATGACGAAGGGATAACAAACTTTCGAGGGTCTAATCAATAACGACGGTGTATAATGCAACGAAAAGAGGATCGGCTCTTTTTCGATTGGCTGACTTATCGTTTTTGCAATAAAAAATGCGCACTTCCTCCGATTTCTTTCGATTCCAATCTGAACAATATAAAAATGATAATCTTGTTCACTGCTCTATAAAAAAAAAGCTATAATCTATTCGTACATGACAATACGTTAAAATCTATTGCAATGTGATTGCTGGTCGTTGTTAGTATAGTTTGCTAAAATTAAAAAATATATATATTCAACAATACATACATGGCTTTGTTTTACAAAAAATTCATAAGAATTTATTTTCTATTTAATTAAAATAGTTCAATCATTAATAGAAGTGTAACGATAATGTCTTTTTCGAAGATATGATGTACTTTGGAGAGCTTTAAAATTTTTAATAATTTCATAACTTTTTTATTCCTCTTGATAACTTGATAACTTATGATTCCTTCTTTTACAATTCTTTAGAAAGAGAATACTACATTTATTTCGTACAAATATCCGAGAGGTTATTAGAGGTATACTACATACGAACAGTTACAAAATTATAAAAGCAAATGTAATAACGCGGCGGTTTTTTCTGATGGAAAAAACAATAGAAGAGAGATATATGAAAAATGTCTCACCTGTCGGAACCATGGCTCCTCACTTTGCCTGGCAGTAGAGGCGGACCCGGGCCGCGCTGTGCCCGAGCCTGAGGCCCGCAGGGCGCAGCCAGTTTCCCGGCCGTGGCAGGGTCGTGGCCCCCGTTATTCCCATCCCCGAGCCGTAGTTCGCCAGGGGCCCCAGAGTACCGGTTGTGCCCTTCAGCGTGGTCATGCCCATTGGTAGACCGACGCTTGCTCCGTTCGATCCGTACATCTGTTGCACTAAAATGCCGTAAGACACATCAGTCCCGTCACACCTCCTGCATCCCTCTCGACGATAAAGTCGTCAACTTTGCGAGAATATTTTTTTATATATTTCGTAGAATTAGTTAAGAGGAAACATTTCGTGAACAGTGTTTTTCTAGAATGTAAAATGTACGTAGCTATATCTATTTTTTTGCTTACATAAGCTTTCTTAAGAACGGCATTGTTGTAGAAATTCTCTAAACGAGTTGAACCTTAATTATGAATTTATAGAAACTCTACTATTCAAACATGTAATAGTATCGTTTTATTAATTAACGTCGTTATATTATTTTATTACAAAGATCTTCAATTTCATTTAAATGTATGCCAGAAGATTAATACTCTTTATTGAAAATAGTACTACAATCGGAGCTATTTTGAGCGCAATAGCATAAGCACGCAAATATTATTACCTTTTATGTCATAGAGAAGAATTATTAATTCGTTTCTAAGAGCACAACATAACAGTTAGAGAACGAGATTAAAAATTCTCAAGTGTAATTTTCGAAACTTGCGTCCGTTGATGATATGAAATCTATTTCTCCGTCGACAGCGATACGCATTGCGCTTTTCCGTATGCGATTACGCGGCAATTTTTCTGCGCGCTCTTTCAGCCGTCATTTATCTCGACGAACGGAACACGGTTTGCTTTATGGGCGAGTCGGAATCCGGGTCAAGCGGATTTCGCGAGTTTCGGTCGAGGAAATGCGGTTAACGTTCCTGATGATTTTTCGGCCCGTATATGTGTGTGTGCGTGCGCATGTGTGCGTGGAGACGTGGTGTCGCGAGAGCGTGAAATCTACGCGCGGAACGTGACAGGGATAAGGCGACCGGCGATCTTTGGTAGGCTTCCCCTGGCAAAGTTGCACATATTACGTTAACTATGCAAAAGTTTGGGCGATTTCAAGCGCCCGTACATCACAGCGTGGTTCTGACGTCTCGGCGCGATTATGCCGGAGCGAAAGCCGAGGACGTGAATGGCGTAAAGTCCGTCCCTCCTCGCTATACAACATTTGCCACAATTGCAACTCGCGACGACATTTCGCTCTGACAACTCGTTGCGTATATATAACTTTTTAAGCTGTGAGTTACATATATTTCAGGATTTTTTAAATATTGTCTTTTAAAACCATATTTATTGATATCGAGAAAGTTTCTCTTTTTTAAATGACAAATATAACAAACTATGTTTCAAATAATTTTCGAAAATTTTGAAGTCGTTTTCATTAAATTAGAAACACACGTGTGTTTGTCCAGCAAAATTAATCAAATTAATTGTATTGGAAAGGTACATATGTCACAGAGAAATGCAATGGATAAATATTTCCAAAAGCGTTAAAATGTTTCGGGCGTTGCCGAATGGCGAAGAGGTGAGCAGCTTTGCGACATTCCTGGCGCTTTTACTGGCTTTACGCGATTTTTCAGTGCAAATAAGCGTTGCAGCGTTAAATATATGCTCGGGACGTGAGGGATAAACCCGTGCACGACTTTAGAAACTCAAGGCAACTGCGTATTAGCTTCATAAAAGTTCCGACTTTCGTGCTTTTGTATGTATTACGTGCAAACGGCAAGCACCGTATTGTTAATTTAAACAGAATCGTTGAATATATTTTAACCGAGTATTATTATTCTCTATGACATACCTATCGCATAGTTATTCAGAATCGCTATTTTATAGCGCTGATGTAAAAAAAAACAACAGCTTTTTTTGTTCATTTAAATCAGTTGCTCTTAACATACCTTGTTGAAAAACGATCAGTTGCACAATCAAACGATTAATTGCTCTATATCATATTACAAATCCGATATCACACAATTTAGCTCATGTGACAAAATACGGCAATAGCGTCATGTTACATTATGCAGAAGGATATAGCATAGCATGCGTTTCTCATATTTTTGTGAAAACGTTGCACCGCTTATGATATATTACTCTATTATACGTTTTCGCTGCATAGCTGGAATTTTAAACGACTGTAATGACGATCAATACGGCGCGATATAAAGAGGGGGATTTATTACACTACACCGTATTTAAAGCGATGAGTTTTTTTTATTTCCGTATAACTTTACGTTATGTATAACTTTATGTTAATAATGCGAACAAAACGGAATAACAGGGAAGAATGATATAGCTGTCATATTATCGCATCGAAAGCGATACCCTCGGTTATTTCACGTAAACAGTGTCGATTTATAGTCAAAATTGATACTCTGTTTGCCAAATAACTGCGCGAGTATGCGTTTTCACGTAATCTCTCTTAATTCAAAATGTTCCTCATATATATAGGGGAATGGTGTGCATTCCGCGACGAAATTCCCATCTCGCCCATAAAGGGAGAGAGCCCATTTTTTGATCTCCTCGACGACGTCGGCGTTTTCCGCAAATTCGCTGTTCGCGAACGACATTTTTCAGAGCATCGAAAAAAAGGGGCCGACATAGCCTTAAAGAATGCCATCCGGCCAAAAATTTACGGTCGACGCCAAAACTGTAGAAGAGCCATGATAATGGCTTCGAGGGAAGCGGGAAAAGATTTTTATCGTCAGCAGATTTATGTTCTTGTTGCTCAAACATTATTTCACGATATCGTATTTTTAAAGAAATATTTACGATGATTAAAAGTGGATATATACGATAAATTTAAACGTTTATACGCATGATTATTCTTGATAAGATTAAAATTGGTTGAATGGATTGTTCTCCTATCGACGCAATATGTCGAATAGACAGTACAATCTATTTCTACAAGATGTTAACAGAGAAACGATTTTTACATGAGATAATTTTAAATAATTATTCTCAATATAGATTATTATATTACATCAACGAACTGTGTGGTTGCATTAGCGATATTATTCATTAAAGTTTAATGAACGGCGATTTTAGTTATCCGAATAGCATTCTATTCTCTAAAGCAAAACCATCCCAGAGCAACCATTTCCGCATATACAGAAGGCAATCACGTGATGCGAGTTATGTGGCAGTCAGAATACAACAGTGCCAAAAGTGAGCTCTCCAAGCTGACGGACGAGTGCAGTTTGGAATATGCATGAGGCTGTAGTCGGTGGATGATCACGCTTTCCGGGATCTGATCTCCTTGCAATCTCCATATGCGTCATAAAGGGCTTTTAGCAAAATCGCCAACAAAACTGTGCGATGACATCTAGTAATAACGGCCAAGCAGCGGATTATTTCGCAAAATTGGCGAGAATATATGTTACGTTTATTTCGGAATGACCGGTATTGATTTCCCGGCAATTGAGGTCGCGTAAAAGCAATGTTACTTAAAGATTTTTCGTTACATGGACTTCGTATTTGAAAATAGGATGTTCTCATAATAGAAATTGAAAGAAATTGAAAAAGAGGGATAGTAGTTATTTTAACTTTACAATTGTGACCCTTTTTTTTAGTACTTTTAGTACTTTTTTTAGTATCTGTAGATATACTAAGATATGTGAAGAAATATCACATTTGAAGAGGGAAAAAAATCTAATTAATAGCTATCTATTTTAAACTAACGAATGACAATAAGAAAAGAAAGAAAAGAAAAGAAGAGTGTCCAGTTTATCGTATAATTATTATTAGTTGATCGTGTTCGATTTATCGTATAATTATTATTCATTGATCGCGCATATACATTGTTATGTATGTCCGGTATGTCCGCAATAATTGATTATCTAAAAGCGATTATTTTGCACAACATTTATTTATCCCTTGACATTGTCGATTTGATATACTTAACATACATAGTATATTGTTTAATATTGCAATTTTTACGATTTATAAAATTATTAGAATGCTCATAATCAATATAAATTATTGGGGTGATCTCGGGCGATTTTGAAACTCTGCATGAGTATTATATTAAATCACGCCTTTGTAGTGCGTTTTCGATGTATATCCAATTCCATTACACTGAGATTAATACAGAACTGAATTTCATGTTGAATTTCATATGGAACATTGAATATTCCATATGCTTGAGCAGCATTATAAATTTTTCGATGGCAATTCTGCAATTATCCTGAATATTTCCTGGTTATCGAAAAATCAGTACTCGTTTTTTGACAAAGAGATGTAGAATAAAACGAATTTAACAATGTTAAATGCGGATAGTATGTACACAGAGAGAATTTTCTCTTAGAATTTATCCTGAAAATCACGGTAGTTGTGGGACAACATGTATTACGAAGAATTTTATGCGAGCTATTCTGATTAATATCTACCATAATAAAAAAATATTAATATCTATTATAATAAAATATAAAATTTTTCAAAAATTATCAATGTACTTGATAATTTTTATTACGTTATTACGTTTGTAAAATGTCTTTTGTATATATCAAAAATTCCTCTTGTTACCGATAATATTTGATTGGTTGCCAAGTTTGTCTCACATTTAGCGAATTTAACGGTAAAATACCCATGACGAAAAATTCTCTCCGTGTATCTTTTGCATTTTAGATTTGCACAAATTTATCATACAATATCAAAATATTCTACGCTGATCGCGCGAACCAGCAATTATTTATAATGGAGCACGTGCAAGTATAGTCGATAAGGCCAAGAGGAAATTATTTCGAAGTTCTCGAAATGCTGTCGGACATAACATCGTGACTGTCGTAAATCTTACGAAAGAAATTTGTTTGCTTACGAAAACAACCCCGGGGGTAAAAGTAAGCAGCCGAAGCGGAGGAGAGCCAAGGTAATGCGTAGCTAATGCGAATTCCACGCGGTAAAGTTTTATTAAATTATATTCCACTCGGCGAATTCAAATTATCTCGGATACTGTGCCTGCGAGGGCATGCGTATATATATCACCTACACCGAGAGAGAGACATGTTTGTGTGTGCCGGGGTAAATCATGGAAAGTGGACTACACAGGATTTTCCTCCCACATTTTTATTTTTGCGTGCAACGTCGAGTATCGCTGGACGTACAGTACGGTATCGTAATATACTTCCATATAAAAGTGGACCGAGAAAAAAAAAATAAATTTGTTACGAGTAAAGCTATTAACTCCGGACAAAAAGTTTTTCAAAAACAAACCTTTTCTCGAAAAGTTATATACAAATTATGTTTTTATCTGAAATATTTTGCACAACGCCATTTAGACATCGCTTAAAAGTATCTCTTAAATCTTCATATTTCTTATTAATTGGAAAATTGTAATGTAAAACTTGGTGAGAAGTGTTGATTGAGTCAAGATAATGTCTCTTATATGTTTGGTATCTTCGTTGCATATCTCCGCGTATAACAGAATATACAGAATCTGCTCGTAGCATGATTCAGTCTTTATATAAATATTATACATGCATTCGGGGGATTTTCGGCGAAGTTTCCCTTTTTTCCTTCTTCCTTCCATTTTCTTTCTTTCTATTGAGTTTTCCTTTTATTTTCCCAAAGACTTCTCGCGTTCTATCGCCGAGATTGGCATTCTTGCGCACTTCACGCGAGAGACCGGCGCGAACCAGCCCTTTCCATCAACCCTTCCCTCGACGGTCCGTTGCGATGGCAAGAATGCGGGATTGCGGCCAGTAAGGATGTGCATTTCCGCTTAAGTTTAAATTGTGTATTCGAGTAAACGCTTCGCCCAACTATTCCAGCAACTTTTAATACGATCGCCGCGCCGCGGCGCCGCTGCTCGCTCGCGAAGTATGAAAATCAGTCGGCTTTTCTGCTCGTAGAAAATAATAGCGACGAGGCCGACAATTTCCCGCTTGATCTCAACATTTTTGGGAACATGCGCGCTTTGTGCCATGCATTCAATAAGGATAGAAATTGAATTCGCGAACGACAAAGGTACATTCAGTGCTAGTCTAAAATTATTAAATAAGAGAGCTTATAAACGCGCTCTTTGTTTCCAGAAAAACTTGGTTATTTCTGAAGAGTTTACTAATTGTTTAAAACAATAATATGTAACAATCTGTATATAGATATATCCTCAAAATGATATGCTGATTTATGACCGCGATTTGTCGCCTGTTTCCAGTCACGCCGATCTTGCATTCGGAAGAAACTGGTCCAAAGTCGATTTAAGAGTCTTAATTGGGCGGACGCGGGACGACAATCTCGCAAATTAGTGTCGAGTGCAACCTGTTGCTGGGACGGAATGGGATTTGTCGTTCGGTTTTAAGCTATGACGATTGAGCTTACTCGGAAGAGAGAGAGAGAGAGAGATCACTCACTGTCTCGCGCTTTTTACTCCAATCATTCTTGCCATCACGTAGCCGGTAACGAGGGTCTCGTTAGTTACTAACGAATTGTTTGGATACAATCGCCCGAAACCCCCAGGAGAACGTGCTCCCCGCATTCATTAACATTCGAATCAGGCCGCTTGGATTCCAAATGCTTTGATACTGCGGATTAAGTTGATTGGATAGCATTATATGTGCGGCTCTCTGAAAACGAGGATAACGGGTGGTTGTGCAGGGCGGCCTAGATAGAGAGAAAGAAAGAGAGAGAGAGAGAGAGAGAGGGGGGGGGGGGGGGGGGGGAGAGAGAGAGAGATAGAGAGAGAGAGGGGGAGAGAGAGAAATTGCAGTAATATTTTTTAACCTACAGCGAATAGTTTTCATTGAAAATTAAAAGCAACCCAAGGTTGTCCGAACTGTTATGATTAAAGTCGTAAAAATGCATTAGCATCAGTGCGAAAATTAAAAAGTATAAAAGTTTCCAATGCAGAGGTATAACTATGAACTCGATAGAATTATGATATTTCGTATCTAATCAATAATATAAAACGTAGATAATCTTATACTTCGTGGAGAATATAAAAGTACAAATGCACGAATAACATACAATAAAATAATTATTATTATAGCAATTTTTTAAATAAGATTTAAGATAAAATAAATTAATGACCAAAAAAAGGGTAATGACATATAATATATTATTGATAATACATCAAATCAAATTTGCCAGATTTTATTTGGTTCCTATTTTTAAATACAATGTGTATTTTGGATGTATGTACATTTATGTGCTTACTATATATATATAACAAATATATTTTTTTATAACACATAGTTTTATAACGAGCATATATATGTTCAGATGAATAATCTTAAAACGAAATTTGTACTTACAAAGAACACCTGTCGCAGTCAAGCAAAATATAGAATATTAAAATCGCAAGAGAGAACGTCTAATCAAATTTTTATTCATTAATATCGAGTATCTTATTTGATATTTATTGAAAATAAAATATCTAAAGTTACTTGCCAGACATTTAAATAAATTAGATTGATTTGCATTTGTTTAACATTCATTTATTTTATTTTTAAATATTAATGATATTAAATATTAATTATGGCATTATCATGACTATTATAAATATCAAATAAATATTTTATATTATAAATGTAAATAATACACGGGTAAAAAAACTAACCAAATAATGATTTATATATTATTATCGCAAAACTTAACAAAAATAAAATTTCAATATAACAAAAATATTTCTGCGAGAACTAAGTTAAGATGAAAATAATCGCGAAGCCACATTCATGCGATACTTTTTGGAAATGTTTCACATACAAAAAGGAAATAAGTCTTATTCTCTCGAGATCAATTCTCGAGAACCTAACAGGATCAGTTCATAAGGTTTCCGGACTTTCAGTATAGCAAGAGCTATCATTTCTTTGATAGTAGATATATAGTCTCTCGACAACGAAGACATAAATAGAAAGATAAAATCACAAACGGTTCGCATAGAAAATTTTCCGCAACATATTGCATTACTCTCAATTGACTCACATTTGATTTCTAAACCAGTTACGTCACATATATTCAGATATGTTAGATACATATATTTAATATAAGAAGCAGTCGTATATTTGTTCATTACTGAAGAATACTTATGGAATAATAAATAGAGAAACAAGATTAATTAGGAAAATCCAACGCTAGATTCGCAAGCCTACAAATTTAGCGATATTGAAGCTTGACAGTGTATTGTCACCGCGTCAATGCGTCAGAAGAGAAACAATTGAAACAGGCGGATAACTTGATAGATAGATAAACAGAAGATAGATGGACTGATTTAGATGGACAGATACGATTAAATATTTTTTTTTTGAATGCTATACATTGTAGTATTGGATCGAGAAGAAATTGTAGCACGTCGCGATCCTGTTTGCCCCACTACTCTGGTTGTGCAAGATATCGATTAACAGGTCCAGGCAGTTATCTGACCTTGACATGCTAGCAGATCTTCTCGCGCGGCATTAAATTCGTGAGCTCGTAACGTGTTTCGAAGCTGAAACGCCTCACGAGATTCCGTTCAATATTAATCGTTGATTTTGTTCAACTAATGCAATCGAACCGATAAATAAAAATATATCGATTAATATCCAAGTTTGTTACTTCTATCACTGTTTCTTTCAGTTATCGTGTTCTCTTCTTTTCTGTCATATTTCAAATATGTCGAAATACAGTTCCATTTTCATTCACATTTTGCACTTACGGTATACAGTAATATTATCATAAACTATAATACAGTAACTAGTTTCTATTCATATCCTCAACTAAATAAATTTTTAGATAAGATCTTACAAAGATCTTACCTATTTGTAGTAAATTATATCACACTATCTTTAAGAATAACCTACTTATGGATTACATAACACCGTCTTAAAGTTTTAAGCAAATACTATGCGTCAATTTACGCAACGTACACATATATGTTTTTCTCTCATACTGATATGTAATCTTTGAATATATTCTATTCGGAGTATTCTCTATTCACTACGGTTGAATAACTTGCAATACTTTTCTCGAAAAAAATACTTTGCACCATCGAGATCATCTCGACACGCGAGGTGGTGTTAACACAGAGGATCACTGATAAAGATTCTGCTGGTAAAAATCCTCGACCGTGAACATTCCATCCGCGTACGGGCTATGCGCCCTCGTCTTCACCAGATGAAAACCTCGATACTTCCTGTTGACATCCTCGCCCATCAGTACCGCGGGGAATCGAGGCGGGCAGAGACCCAGGAGATAAGCTACGAAACCAGAACAGGGCCAGCCCCAGAAACCGACTTTCGAGTTGATCGACTCGGAGAAGTACTCCGCCGCTCTGTGATGGTTGCATCCGAAGGGATTTCCCTGCTCCCAGCAACCAGGTTGATTGACTCCGCCGTTCATGTAAAAGTCGATATGACCGCTCGGTTCGATTTTACCCTGAATGAAGGCATTTGTGTGCAACACGTCGACGAATTCGGCATCGCTAGCGTCGAGCTTCTCGTCCTTGCTGACAGTAACGAAGAGCGGCATCGCCGGATCGAGACCGGTGATCCTCGGTAGCTTGTACGGTCGTAGCGCGTTGGCTGCGAAAGCCGGTACGTGGGCGCCCAGACTGAAGCCAATCACGTGGATGTCCTCGGCACCGTAGTCCCTCAGACGGTCGACCAGCTGTGCCAGACAGTCGCCCACGTGAGGCACATTGTGGACGGCCACGGGATAACACGGTGCTCCCGCCAAACGACGCCAGTCGACTGCTATTAGATTGTAGCTGCCCCTCTTCAAATATTCTTTCCTAATATCCACCAAGTAACTCAGCTGCATGTCCGAATTGTAACCGTGCACGATGATCTTCGTAGGTATCGCTGCCACGAAGTTGGTATCGTCGAGATTTGAGCCGGTGTCGTTTACAAGTAATTGCTGTCCCTCATCTGGATTGTACTTGGTGTAGAGAAAGAACGTCACTTCTTCATCGGGGCAGGTCTGATTGGTGTTCACCAGGCAGGGCCCCACGAAGAAATCTCTACCGATCTGATTGTCTACGGTGTTGCTCACGACGAACGTCTGGGTGTTCGCGGCCGCGGCGAACTCGCAGACTAATAGAAGTATCGTGAAAATCCTCCAGGTTGGTGGACAACCAGCCTGGTTGGTGGTCGTCATCTTAGAACCGTCGGAAGCTCCACCTTGACCGTGATATCGCGCGAAGGAGCGACTGCGAATGATTCCGGGCGACCGTCCGGCGGGAACTGGTCGCTGCAACGACTGGTCGATCGTCGCGGGCGAAACTCCGCGATTGACGAACGGCACGTACTGGACGAGCCTCGACGAGCTTGGAATCCCTAAAGAGCACCGCCACACGCGGCGACGTTTTAACAGGAGTGTTTTTTTATCAGTCGCGCGCGCGGGGTGAGTCGCGAAAAATAAACGCCGCAATTTTCAGCAATGTGACTAAAAAATTGAAAGTCTTTTCGAAGAATTAGTATGCCGGAGAACAGTATGAAATTCAGGTTTTTCCAATAAAACATAAAAATTCCAAGATGAGAGTCTGTCTCTTGAATTTTTATCTCGATAAGAATGGCTTTTCGGTTCAAAAGTCGTTCACATTATTCACGAACACTTCGCGCACGTTTATCTTTTTTGTTTGTACAATATAATACACTAAATGATAAACTGATACGAAATAGCACGCGATAAGATATGCCAACTTTCCGATAAAATATCAAAAGAAGTGATTTTTTATACAATATACATAAGAAAATTTTAATATTTATATAATAGTGATATTACGAGAAAGGATTAATCACAACGGATACACCGATCAATTTAGAAAATTGAATCGTTATTTCTGAAAAATTATGTTCTTTTCACCACTCACCACTCTACGCGCAAAACGATGCAACTTCACGTAGGTCGAACCGATGAACTAGAGCACACTGCATGATATTTTTCTGTGTACTTGCACGATGCAAGCGTCCAGCAGTGCGCGACGTATTTTACGAAATATACACTGGTGCCATGTCTGATTATGGCTGATTGTATCGCTCGATTGATACTATTAGTACGATAAAATGTTGCCTAATGTGGAATGATTGGGCGAAGGCGACAGACGAGCAAGCGATTCGAGGAATGATTGCGATAATAGCGACGGATCGATAGAGGCTTGGGTGCACGATTGGCGGGTTAAAATTGATACGTCGATGAATGCAGGAGATGATGCAACGACGTGTGAGCTGTAATAGCACTCGCCTCTAGTAGGACAAATTGGGTATTTCCGAGATGCTCATCACGTGTTTCTTTAACCGTCGCTAATCGAAATTGTGCGCGTCGATAGCGGCACATAGCGAAATTTATTTATAAAGAAATTTTTCTCACTGCAATGTAGCAGATAAATGATTTTTTCTAACTTGTATATTAGTAGAGGAAGAATTCAAGAGAAGAGAAAAAGAATAAGAATGACGTAATTTTATGGTTTAACGATTGAATAATCAACTTTACTATATCTTCAACTGCTAGAACTTTAATATTTTTATTTCAAAATCAACGTTTCTGGGCTCTAATTCATGCGTATTGATTTTGAAGCAATTAATCTGATTTTTGGGAAAAATGACTTGAAAGTAAAAAATATGTAAGCGTTGTAGAATTTTTGTGCCGATTAGAGGGAACATATTTTTATTATCATGATAATGTTCTAACGATGAAAGAAAGTTCGGAGCTTTTATTGCGCGGACGCGGGATTCGAGCAATTAGAAGTTGATTTACAGTACGGACACGATAACATGTGCCCTGCATCGCGTGACTAACACCAATGACATCGAAAACTGCTTTGAATAATGCGTTAACTTCCTGTTACAGCTCGAGTCTCGTTTGCAATAATTACCGCGATTGTACTACCAAATATCATCGAAGCTTGAAATAAGTGCCGTTTCCTTACCTGGAATAAAGTATCATCGATCGACACGATCCGACACGAGCTCTCCGTGTAAGTTCCGCGCGTTTCGGAAGAGCTCGTGAAAGTGTTCGTCCGTTACTTCCGTTTCGATAAAGCGCGAGAAGGTGAAATTTCGTTCGAGTTGGCACGTAGCCTACAAACATATCAATAAACTTTCGCGACCGGCGAGGATGTGAATGTTAATCGTGACCAAAAACACTTTTACATTCGTTGCCATTTATTATGATTGACTAAAAGCTGTCCCAATTATACGTGCCTATAAATGCCTAAATTATCAGTACTGATCGTCATCTAAGACCACTCCACGTCACGGCCGCATGTATTTCTCATCAGCTACTATGGAAATAATTATATGCAAATTATGAATTATATTATATTACTGTAAAAATTAAGAGAGAAAAGGAAACCGATCCAAGAGAGGAAAGTGAAAAATATATCAAATCTCACCCAAAATTAGAACTA
Organism: Temnothorax longispinosus; assembly: GCF_030848805.1. Taxonomy (NCBI): domain Eukaryota; kingdom Metazoa; phylum Arthropoda; class Insecta; order Hymenoptera; family Formicidae; genus Temnothorax; species Temnothorax longispinosus. The sequence continues at coordinate 15,704,592 of NC_092367.1, read as the reverse complement.
AAATGTTAGAACGAGAGATAAATTTATCGCTTACAGTATAGTGAAATAGACTTTCACAAATGATTTAGATTTTGCTTAAATATAAAATCTTTTTGGCTGTATTTTCGAGCCCAGCCAAGACCGGAACGAACTTGTTTGCATAAGCTACAAACTAAAAGAGAAAAGGAAAGAGAAGAACGAATGCTCTCATTCGTATTTCACCTACATAATCCCCATATGCCCGACCAGCCCGGCCACTCGTAAAAATTCTCCAAATATAGACTGGTAATCTCATTTCATACTGGAAAGCGTGCATCTGTATACAAACGGAAGTATGCATTTCAACATGCCTCGGAAATATGAATATCTGGCTAATAAGACCTATTTCATATTTGAGCTTATCACAGTCGAAAAAATTATAACTTTATTTAGCAAATATTTCGTTCTCTCATAATTAGCATTATTATAAAAGACTAAATTGGGGATAATAACATTTTTATGTCAAACAAATTTTTATATATTAAAATAATTACAGATTGTTACGTTATTACGATTTATAATTTTATATGAAAGCAATTAATAATTAAAATCATCGTATTGCATCATGATTGGATCAAGGAATAGAAATATCTATATATAAATACATAATAATAATAATAATAATAATAATAATAATAATAATAATAATAATAATAATAATAATGATAATAATAATAATAATCAATGCGATGTAAAAATTTAATAAAACAATAAACAATTTGCTCGAAATAAGAGTTTCAATATTCTCAGCAATATTTATTTTTGCACAGCGGTTCATTTCAATTTTCATCGTGCATTGCTTAATTACGGTTAAAATTGCAATTACCGTAGATCCCCGTTAATCGTGTTATATACTGAATTTTCAAAGAAAATCGATATCGAGTACAGGCTACCTCAATTTGTGGTGCGCGGCCCATCAGGCAATCATACTGCAATCTCCATTTTAAAAGTGGAATCCGTGTTACATGGACGAACGATGAAATCAATAGCATAAGCGGAAATACCTAAATTAGCTTATATGGCTTATATATTAGCGATCGAATTTGATCCATTCCCCCCCCCCCCAAAGTACACATACTCGAAATAGACGTTATATTGCATATAGCTGCATTAATTGCCATGAACGTGGCTTTATCAGTGAATGAATTAATTTCACTAGTTTGTGAATAAATACAAATGTCATTTTGTATACATTACGAGTTATTATATTTCGACGTTCATTAATCTGCAGTTAAAAACTTAATGACTCTTCGTGATACTCCGATCGCTCATTTTCCTCTTCGCGTTTTATCATTCTGAATTTTAAGTATCATTTATTAATTATCACATAATCGCATTGCGTTTTGTTCCCCGTTTCAGTGTATTCAATTACGAACTCTGTTGCAACTATATTTATTATTGAAGCGTACATAAACGCAGAACAGCGAATGAAGAAGCGTATTTTTCTATTTTCCTAGTCGGTCGGAAACACCATCGACGAAGTTGTCGAGTCTTTTTTGGACCAAAGCCAAAGCCCCAATGATGTATCTTTTGCCTCCATTTATTCTACATTCTCCTCTGTATTCCCGAGATAGTAAAATATCAAGAGTGCACATGCAAAACTTTTAGTTAAGATATGAAATATCGACATTTATTTTGTAAGAGACAGACACGATATATCGATACATCTGTAAAGATATATTCTCTTCTTTTGCTATTACATTTTCTTCAATTTCCAGAATACAATATAATTCCTTCTTCGAAAGAAGTTATTATTTCACAATAGCAAGTTATTATTTTACACTCTCTTGACGATACCTTACCATATTCTTGGTGCAAATGCGAAATAATTTTATTGTTGATATAAGTTTTTAGGAAGAATTATTCCGAGCATAACAATTATTACATAAAGAAACTTGTGTTTTTTTTTCTAAAGAAAATTTGCTATTGCGAAATATTAAATCAAATTATTTAAATGTTGAGTATTTCTCGATTGCATTCTTCGAAAATTTTATTTAAACGTGTACAATTTTCTACATGAAACACGTATGTATAGAGATTTTACGATAAATATTTGGCGAAAGCTCACACTTTACAATAGTACAGTTGAAGAGGTAAAAACCACAGTGGTGTAAGTCAAAATTTTAAAAATATTTTCTCGTGTGCATAGATGCAATTTACACACGAGAAAATATTTTAAAAAATTTGACTT